>NC_063052.1:5453000-5770500 GCF_018812025.1 Megalobrama amblycephala
AGAATTATCATTTTTGGATGAACCATTCCCTTCATTAAAAATAATGAGAATATTGGAAACTCATCAAATCCTTCATTCAATGTTCTTGGCGTGAAAGGTTGTCAGTGAGTCATTTGAACTGACGAGCTTGAAGCAAGTCAATTATCTAATAAGCTAAAGTAGAACTCTTCATCTAAGCCATTCCCACTGTTAATTAGCCAATTAGTAAAAAGCTCATGATTAAACCAGACAAGGGGTTCACCTTTATTGGACAATGTTCCAGAGAAATCTACTGCTACCTGACGTGATCACTGACATTTTTGTTATGTCTCAGTTAAAAGTCAAACCTGGACTGAGGGCTTATAAACACACGGCCACATGATCACAGCATGCTGAAATTTATTCACGGACTGTAAGCTTGCTGATGTTAACACAGGCTATGCCATCTGAGCAACTGGATGTTGTAGCTTAAATATTTCAAGGTTTAATTAAATTTTAATGGAAATAAATAGTTCAGTCATGAAACTTTTCCGAGCAGTAGATTGGTTGTCCTAAAGCCGGATGCGTGGCCAGCCGATCTTTTTGTTCAATGTACATAATGTCCAGAATTGGCTCAACTAGGTGCAGTGCACCATAGGAATTTTCCTAGCCCTCCTCCTTCCCCAGCACCACCTGCTTGGGGGTTCTCCCTACTGTCCTTGCAGTAGCTTGTATCCTATTCCCTGTATTTATGTGCATGTTACGGCAACAGCCATCACTCATGCCAGCAGCAGCGTAAAAGATCTAGTCCACCAAAACAAAGCCTATGTACATTCCATTATTATCAATAAAATGTCTTCAGTTCTCCAAAACTCTGAAAAGACTGAAACATCTGATTCATCGACTTTAAACATATGGATATAAATACTGATTGTTTTATTTGCCTAATGTGGAGAGCTAGCCTAGACTGACTCACAAATAAAGCTGTATATATGCAACAGACATTAACCCAGAATGCAGTGGCAGTGTGAACTCACTGGAGGCAGCCAGTCTGGGTGCTGGCACAGTCAATGTACTGCCTGAGAGCCAGACGAAACTCCTCCACTTCCTCCTCCAGCACGGACAGCTGTCTCTGCACGATCAGGATGTGCTGGGAGGGAGGTCACAGAAGAGAGCAGCCCATCAGAGAACAGCAGTCAGAAAAGATGCCTCATATAAGATTCAGACCATGGGTTATTTATAAAAGTGTGCAAAACTGTTCCTGGATCAGTTTTCTCTTGCAGTACATGAAGACCTGATTTAAGAAGTTATTCTGACATTATGTCTTATTATTTATGATACATTCCCTTTTAAAGATACAGTATAGATAATATATGAGTCCAAAAAGACAAGGTAAGAGGGCTGAGAAGCACGGGAAGAAAAATAAATTATTAGTAAGGATGGTAAGATTTTTATTGTTTTTGAAAGAAGTCTTTTATGCTCAGCTGCATTTACTTGATTAAAAGCAATAAAAACAGTAATATTATGAAATATGATTACAGTTTAAAATAATGTTTTCACATTTATTTCACGTTTTTCAAACATTTATTATTATTAATGTTGAAAACAGTTGTTTTTTTTGTTGTTGTTTTGTGGAAATCGTGATATACATGGCTTTTTGAGTTCCAGATCCATAGCCGCTTCTTCCACCGAAATTACCTGGAACAATCTGTTCCAGGAACTTTTTTCCCCCAAACCTGGTGCTGTCTGCAGCTGCGTCTCATTTTGAAGGCTGCGTCCTCCGGAGGTTGCATTTGAAGGCTGCATACATCATTGAGGCGGTCTCATTTCAGAAAAGTAACCTCACAAGGAATAACAGTCAATTTTATTACAGTTACTTTTCTTATCCTTGATGACTTATGCAGCCTTCAAGTACGACCTCCGGAGGATACAACCTCCGAAATAAGACGTAGCATGCACTTTCATCGCGGTTTAAAATACAGTGAACATTATGTCTGGTGGTGTAGGACTGTGCAAAACTTTTCCAGTTCCTGCTGGATTTTGTCCTCCACATATAAGCTTAATAAAGCACCTCATTGTCGGTCCATCAATTTTTTAAACTCGATTGTTGATTTGAATAGCAAACAACTCTTTCTGCACGCACCGCAATCAACTTTTAAAAATGGTGGTAGAAATAAAATGCTACATGGAGTCAACCAATCAAAATACTGCTGGGAAATTTTTATCCGGAACTTCATTTAGACCCTGGTTTCTGTGGTCGAATCACACTTAGTAGTACCACTCCAAAGTTCCTAGTTCCTGGGGAAAGTTCCTGCAGTGGAAACACGGCTTATATTCCAGAATTAAGGGGGTCCAAAAACTGAATCCAGGAAGATCAAACAATCCAGGAAGAACTAAACTGAGCTGGACGATGACATTTTTTTTTTTTTTTTTTTTTTCAGAACTGCTTAATAGATGAAGTGAACTAATTTAATAATTGATGATCTTAAAGGATTAGTCCACTTTTAAATAAACTTTTCCTGATAATTTACTCACCCCCATATCATCCAAGATGTCCATGTCTTTCTTTCTTCAGTTGAAAAGAAATTAAGGTTTTTGATGAAAACATTCCAGGAATTTTTTCCATATAGTGGACTTCAATAGGCACCAAACAGTTGAAGGTCAAAATTAGTTTCATTGCAGCGTCAAATTGTTCTACACGATCCCAGACGAGAAATAATGGTCTTATCTAGAGAAACCACTTATTTTCTAAAAAAAAATTACAATTTTATACATATTAACCATAAATGCTCATCTTGAACTAGCTCTCTTCTTCTCTATTTGAATTCCAGCAGTGTAGACACTGCTAAGTGTATTACTGCCCTCCTCAGGTCAAAGTTTGAACTAAATTGTCATATACAATATGCTAGTTCAATAGTATATAACAATTTAGTTCAAACTTTGACCTGTGGAGGGCAGTAATACGCTTAGCAGTGTCTACACTGCCGGAGAAGAAGAAGAGAGCTAGTCCAAGATGAGCATTTATGGTTAAAACGTATATAATTTAAAAAAAATTTCAGAAAATGAGTGATGGTTTCTCTAGATAGGACCCTTATTTCTCGTCTGGGATCGTGTAGAACGCTTTGAATCTGCAATGAAACTGTAATTTTGACCTTCAACCGGTTGGTGTCCATTGAAGTCCAATAAATAGAGAAAAATCCTGGAATGTTTTCATCAAATACCTTAATTTCTTTTCGACTGAAGATAGAAGGACATGGACATCTTGGATGACATGGGGGTGAGTAAATTATCAGGAAAATTTTGTTTAAAAGTGGACTAATCCTTTAACAACCCTCAGGTCTTGAGCGTCAGGTAAAGCCATGAAGTCATGCATCATAATAGCTAGTTTTTATAAAATAGGTTGTTGACAGGTGGCTGAAGGGAACAGTAAGTGAGAGTTCACACCCTGTGGCAAATGGTGACCTCTTCACATGCTCTGTGCTACTGCCATTTCCAATCTTTCACAAACTATCTTTATCTACAAATACACACAAATTGGGGAAATTGCATTTTGTTTTGTGCAATGTGTCCCAAACTATTCCCATATTTATCTGCTACAAATGAATGTAATGTCAAGTACAAAGAGTGACCTTTATATGTATCCTCAAATCAAGGAGATCTTTGAACATAATCAGTCACATGAACACAAAAAAGTAAGACTTGAATGCTAAATGAACATGAAGCGATGAAGCGATGAAATGATACAGATGCATTAGCAATGTTGAAATTGTTATTCCATGCATACGGTTTGTGCTAGTGAATGTCACAGTCTGTTTAGATGACTGACAAATGACAAATTGATGAGAGACTATTTAACTTCAACCATGAAATAGAGTTTCATAGACCACAGAGAGATAAATGATTTCTCATTTGGATGTGTGAGAACGTGCATACATACAGATGCAATGAATCAGACTTGAAATATCGCTTATTATAAAACGACTGCTTTCAATCCCAGAAAGATCACCCATTTGCTTGTTCAAAGGATGTCTGCGAGTTGCTCTTGAAAGACGTGAAATAGGATGGGAGTGTTATTTGCAAAAGGAACTACTCATTTGTGTGTAATTTTATGCTTCAGCATGTCCAATATAATGTTGTATTGTGCCTCTATCGGCAGTCACGCATTACTGTGTTTACAGCCAGTCTCCACAGGGGTCCGGGTGCCACTCTTTTCACAAGCACAGAATCACAGACACACAACCCACCTATTTTAATGTCAACAACATCTTGTAAGCCTGAGAGAAAAGCGCTCTGAAAGTACTGTGCAAAAAGATGGCAGAGCCAAATGAGAGAGGAAGAGTGATAGACGGGGAAAAAAAGGAAATAAAAAAGGAGTAACTTGGAACTAGTTTTCAGATCCCCACTGTTTCCTAGACGACAGGTGTCTGTGGTCGGTCACTGTGTGAATGATTTTCGGAGAATACAGTGATAGATAGGGTGACCGTAAATTACTTACTGATTTGGTGGTGCTTTCCAACACCTCCTCTTCCACAGGCTCCAAACGCAGTTCCTGTGAAAGAAACACAAGCTAGTTTTTCACATCTCCCTTTGAATCTCATGACAACATGTTAAGATGACATTTCAAACCAAAGTCAAAAGAAATTATATTTTGCATAAAAAAAAAGAAAAAATATTTTTATGCATGACAATTAAGGACATTTTCCCCCGAAATTCTTGTTATTGTAATGCAAAAAAGTGTGATACAAAAGTGTGTAATACAAAAAAAAAGCTGTTTTAAATTCCAATTCTCATATTCATTACCATAATACATGGGTATTTTTATTTTATTGTTGCAATTCCCATTATTTTCAATTGTATATATATTTTTATACATATATATACACCACTGTACCCACTTCCGTACGAAAAGTATTCAGACCCCCTTAAATTTTTCACTCTTTGTTATATTGCAGCCATTTGCTAAAATCATTTAAGTTCATTTTTTTTCCTCATTAATGTACACACAGCACCCCATATTGACAGAAAAACACAGAATTGTTGACATTTTTGCAGATTTATTAAAAAAGAAAAACTGAAATATAACATGGTCCTAAGTATTCAGACCCTTTGCTCAGTATTTAGTAGAAGCACCCTTTTGATCTAATACAGCCATGAGTCTTGGGAAAGATGCAACAAGTTTTTCACACCTGGATTTGGGGATCCTCTGCCATTCCTCCTTGCAGATCCTCTCCAGTTCTGTAGCAGTGCCTGGTTTTCTCCACACATACAGCTTAGAATTAAGGCCAAAAAGTTCTATCTTGGTCTCATCAGACCAGAGAATCTTATTTCTCACCATCTTGGCAAACTCCATGCGGGCTTTCATGTGTCTTGCACTGAGGAAAGGCTTCCGTCGGGCCACTCTGCCATAAAGCCCCGACTGGTGGAGGGCTGCAGTGATGGTTGACTTTCTACAACTTTATCCCATCTCCCGACTGCATCTCTGGAGCTCAGCCTCAGTGATCTTTGGGTTCTTCTTTACCACTCTCACCAAGGCTCTTCTCCCCCGATAGCTCAGTTTGGCCGGACAGCCAGCTCTAGGAAGGGTTCTGGTCGTCCCAAACATCTTTCATTTAAGGATTATGGAGGCCACTGTGTTCTTAGGAACCTTAAGTGCAGCAGAATTTTTTTGTAACCTTGGCCAGATCTGTGCCTTGCCACAATTCTGTCTCTGAGCTCTTCAGGCAGTTCCTTTGACCTCATGATTCTCATTTGCTCTGACATGCACTGTGAGCTGTAAGGTCTTATATAGACAGGTGTGTGGCTTTCCTAATCAAGTTCAATCAGTATAATCAAACACAGCTGGACTCAAATGAAGGTGTAGAACCATCTCAAGGATGATCAGAAGAAATGGACAGCACCTGAGTTAAATATATGTGTCACAGCAAAGGGTCTGAATACTTAGGACCATGTGATATTTCAGTTTTTCTTTTTTAATAAATCTGCAAAAATGTCAACAATTCTGTGTTTTCCTGTCAATATGGGGTGCTGTGTGTACATTAATGAGGAAAAAATGAACTTAAATGATTTTAGCAAATGGCTGCAATATAACAGAGTGAAAAATTTAAGGGGGTCTGAATACTTTCCGTACCCACTGTATATATATATATATATATATATATATATATATATATATATATATATATATATATATATATATATATATATATATATATATATATATATATATTATAGTCCTTATAGCAATTCTATCTCTTGAATTTTGGGTGAAATATGAGACATGTTCTTGACAGGTTTTGTGAAATTTAGCCTCAAATTTTGGTGTTGGAAGAAAGAGTGATGACAGACAGCATTATAATGAGAGATCATGTGTGTAGCCTGTTGCCTTTTTCTCAAGACGGTCGATCAGTTTTTGCAGTCTGTTGATCTGAGTCATCCACTGATTGTCCTCTTCATACAGACCTGCAGAAACACACATTTCAGCACACAAATACAGCAGCTCTCTCTCTTGCTTTTGCTTTTTTACTGCCATATGTCTCTAGGAGGCATTTGCTCTGACTGAATGTAACTGAATTGGAATCAAATATCTCCTTATTAAAAATTTCTATCAGGAATGAGCACAATCAAAGATGATTTTCATCTGATATAATCTTCTGAGTTGTGTATTTGTCAAAATTAAAACTAGAAGACCTAACAAATAAATGGGGGGGATCCATAAA
Source organism: Megalobrama amblycephala (assembly GCF_018812025.1). Taxonomy (NCBI): domain Eukaryota; kingdom Metazoa; phylum Chordata; class Actinopteri; order Cypriniformes; family Xenocyprididae; genus Megalobrama; species Megalobrama amblycephala. Next base: position 5,459,675 of record NC_063052.1, read on the forward strand.
ATATCCATATTACTAAAAAAATTTGCTTTCCAATAAAAGGTCCTAGACTGTCTCCCAACTACATGTATTCTTTCTCTTTGGTTTCACGGATAGTCTTTCCTCACACTCCCTCCTACCTAAACTTCCTTCCAGATCAGCTCTCAGCTGTATGCCTGCTGGGTGTGTGTATGTGCCCTTTTCTTCCTCCAGAGCACTGAGGCTGAGAATAATCACCTGAATTGACAAGGTTCAGAAGTGGGTTATTTGGAGACAAGCTGTTATTCCTTTGAAGTCTTCGATTAGATCTCCTTCCTGACCACTGAATGGGCAGAACCTCTGGCTTCACAGGACCCTGTCTGTGATCGAGACAGCACACACAGACAGACACACAATGAATTTGTGTAACTTTTTTTTTTCTCACTTGCTCATTATTAGCTTCTGATTATTCCTCGCATGGCATGGGAGTTCAAAAATAACTAACATCAATATCACATATGGTCAAGTTCAACACACACGATTTCACGAGAAAACGTAACTATTTTACGAGGTGGCCATTGCGTATGAATTTGCGTATGATATTGAGTTGGGCCGACTGATAAATATCTTTTGGGTTTTTAACACCCCTCAGAAACAGTCATTTTCAACATGCAGCAGGACTGAGGGTTTTTAATTCAAAATCTGAACAGAAACTAACAGATCCCATAACAAAAATGCTGAAATGGTAATGGTTAAAATGGTTTTCTGAGTGTATGCTTAATAGTTTAAGCCCAAAGAAGGTTTGCATTCCTCCTTAATAGTAAGCCTATGGGTTTATTTCACTTGTTTTATTGTCCATAATAGCACACCTCCCTCCAGCAAGCTGCATGATTTGAGGTATCATCCATGTCCATAGCATAAATAGTGTGGGATAAGTTACATGCCTAAATGTAATATACTTTATGAGTTCCTTGAAATCCCTAACTAGTCAGCAATAATAATAGTGATTCTTGCCTTTAAAAATTGTGTAATAATTCTACATTATCTAGGGCTTTTCAGTGCAGTAAAAGCTAAATGCCTATGCTAATATCATTCATACATTGCATCTAATTGAATTGCAATGGCAGAAACACAGTGTATTCACATGCAAATGATGCTTCAACATTTTCATCCATCATCAAAATGCAGTTCTTAAACATTACGACTACACTGATGCCTCTTTGATTGCACAAGACCTTTCTGCTCTGCTCCTCATGCTACCAATTAAAATGTGCAAAATAAATCAGTGGGATTCTTCCATGGTTGCTTCAGGAAAGGGTTGCTTTGTAGATGGTTTATGCTAGTAGTATTTTCAGTATTTCATTTCTTTTCAGAAATGGTGGTTAAATGTTTTTCTGTATTACAAAGGTCTCCAGACTAATTGATTTATGAGGTGTTTGTATAATGAACAATAAAGTGTACACTTGACGTCTATCCATGGCAACTTGTCTAATGCTACCTTCACATCTCTCATATCCACCTCAACGCAAGTTAAGCCCTAAGCACTATAATTGCAGAATTTTGTGAGTTCTTGCAAGCATAAATAGACTTCATTACTAATTTTATGGTGAGCATAAACCTTTTGTTAGATGGCTAGTAGCTAAAAAAAAAGCCTTCAAAAAAAAAACTTAAAGCAGTAACACACCAAACCGACGCCGACGAACTAGTGGCGATGAAAGTAGACAGCGTCTGAGTCCAAAGTTGCCCTGACATACCAAACCGACGCTCGACAGCCAACAGCCAAGTAGCACGTCCATTCTGCACCTGCGTAAGATGAAATGCCTTTCCGTACAAGCAGGTGGCAGTAGCTGAAGTGCAAATCAGAACGATCAGATGGCCCGACGGACCGACGAGCTCCGACGCGGATTCAACACGTCGAATCAGCCGAAAAAAGCCAACAAGGAGCAATTTAAAGGATTAGTCCACTTTTAAATAAATTTTTCCTGATAATTTACTCACCCCCATGTCATCCACGATGTTCATGTCTTTCTTTCGTCAGTCGAAAAGAAATTAAGGTTTTTGATGAAAACATTCCACACTCTAAAAAATGCTGGGTCGTTTCAACCCAATTTTGGGTCAAATATGGACAAACCCAACCATTGGGTTAAATCTGTAAATTAATTTTTTTAACCCAACAGTTGGGTTTGTCCATATTTGACCCAAAATTGGGTTGCATTTTTTAGAGTGCAGGATTATTCTCCTTATAGTGGACTTCAATGGCCTCCAGACGGTCATTTTTGAAAAAAATACAACTGTATATGCTTTATAAACACAAAATATCGCCTTGAACTTACTTCCGTTTTCCGTATTCTGCAAAATGCTTATGCTATATGTCCTACGCCTTCTCTATTCTACTTACGGAAAAAAACGAAACTGGCATTCGTTATGTAAGTATAATAGGAAAGGCGTAGGACATACAGCGTAAGCGTTTGGAAGAATCTGGAAAGTACGTTCAAGGCGATATTTTGTGTTTATAAAGCATATACAGATGTATTTTTTTTCAAAAATGACAGATCGTTTCGCTAGATAAGACCCTTATTCCTCGTCTGGTATCGTTTAAAGCCCTTTGAAGCTGCACTGAAACTGTAATTTTGACCTTCAACCGTTTGGAGGCCACTATAAGGAGAATAACCCCGCGAATGTTTTCATCAAAAACCTTAATTTCTTTATGACTGAAGAAAGAAGGACATGAACATCTTGGATGACATGGGGGTGAGTAAATTATCAGTAAAAGTTTATTTAAGTGGACTGATCCTTTAAGCTGACTGTGCGGAACACACTGAAAAAACTTAGTCAACAAAACTAAAAGCTTAGACGAACAAAAACTGCCCGACGGCTGACTTTCACCTTGGTGTGTTCCTGCCTTAAAAGCAAGAAAATGTTGCTCTGAAAAACAAGGATCCGTAAGAGACACTAAAAATTACACTCAAACAATTTGATGAATATTTTAGCTAACTAGTACATAGAAAAAAATAACATTCATCCATCCAGTAAGTATGGTGGAATGAGTAGTCAAAATAAACCCTTTTGGCTGATACAAGACTTGACCCTGACAATCTGGTTAAGGTTTATTATGCAATGACGACCACCTGGTTGTACATTACCCCTTACTTTTATGATAAAGTAATCATGTGCCATCAACCGCTCAAAAAGACGACATGTTTTCTAACAATGCCATTTTACTACGTAGTTGTGAGAGTGAAAAATTATAATACAAAATCTAATTATATCTATTGTTCAGCTGTTCTTGAGCAGCAAAGGAATGCTGTGCCTATTTTAACTCTGAGACAATGAAATAAACAGAGGTAGGCAGGTGTCAAAATTAAGGCTCGGTTGGTTGCTCATTATCCCTAAAGACACTGTTGCACAACGCACATCCTGAGGGGCGCTTACTCTCCGTGGTTAAAAATGGCTCATAACTGCATCAGCACACCAAAATCAGCAGCAAATGAATCAGAGCCACACAGGTGATTAAACTCAGCTGGAGTCACATCCACAGACCTGCATGAACCAACTGAAAAATGCATGGAATCGTTCTCTAGAGATCAGTCAACTCTTATACACTCATGCATATATGCATACACTCCTAAAAAATAAAAGTTCTTTACTGGCATCTATGATTCCATACAGAACCTTTAACATCCATGGAACAAGGTCCTTCAGATTATTAAAATGTTCTTTGCAGAACCAAATATATATATATATATATATATATATAAAAGCGTAATATGAAATGATGCCCTGTGAAAAACAAAAATGAAGCTATATCAGCAGTAGTGCTGCTTCCTAATAGCTGATAATGGTCTTCTTTGCACAAAGATGAAACCAGTGCTGTGAATGTGGTGAGCTCTCCTGTGAGGTTCATATTTGAGCTCATCTCCCTCGTTTCATCCCTGTGTGCGGTGCTGCTCCTCAGAGAGGAGTACGCTCTGACTCGACGCTTCAGACAGAATAGAGAATGGACCACGCTATTTCAATTTGTTGTGGCCACCAGCCACTTTGAGCATATCTAACGCAGTGGGAATCAATCCCCCCTGACCAGCACACAATGAGCTGGTCGTGTAACACCAGAAAGCCTTCAGGCTCAAAATGTCTATACACTAAACACTAATGTTATGAAACTTAACACTGTCATCTGTGACACAAAAGCACGGTGACATAAGAGGTTACACGTGTGTAGCCATGTGATGACATGCACAGGTTTGCTCTGTCCTCGTAAAAATGATTAAGAAGCCCCTTAAAGGGATAGTTCACTCAAAAATTGAAATTTTGTCAACATTTATTCACACTCATATCATTCCCAACCTGTATGACTTTCTTTCGTCCATGGAATTTAAAAGGAGAATCCCGACGCTTCTCTTTTCCATATAATGAAATTAAATGCTTGCTACTTCCTTATGAAAAAGGAGAGTGCTTAATTGTACTGAATGTGTAATTTGTAGTGTACTTTTAAAGTACAACTTAAAAGTATTAAAAAGAGCCTTAAATGTATATGTATAAAAAAAAAAAATGTACTTGCATGGTATCAGGGACGTGCACAGGGGGGTTGCTCAGGTTGCCCGGGCAACTGCCAATATGCCCTTCTCGACTCACGTTGCCCTTCCGAGGTGGAAAAAATAAATAAAAAATCGTACAATGGATGCAGAATTTCACGTAGGCCTAGATAAAAAAAAAAAAAATTAAAAAAAAAAAAAAATCGCAAAGCCTCATTCACTTCCATATTCGGGCACCCGTCCGAAAGTGAAAGTCAGTAGGGGAAGGACAAACTCTGTTTACGTGGCTGCAGCGCTGCACGCGACCGGCACCTGAGCTGAGCCTGCATGAGCGGCACTAGAAGGAGATTGTCGCGGTTGTCGGGTGAGACGATTTAACGTTGTCGGAAGGTTATAATCGTTAACGAAAACGAACGAAAAAACGAAAACTAGGTGGGAAAAAAAAAATAATAAAATAAAAATAAAAATAAAAACGAAGCATTACAAAAAAAAAAAACGATAACTAACCAAAACTCTAATTTGTGTTTGGCAAAACTAACTAAAATAAAATAAAATTATAGATTAAATGTCCTTAGTTTTCGTCTTTGTCAGTGTATTTCATAGAGCAAACGTTCAGCTGCATTTCATTTCCCTGCGTCTCTCACTCACGCGTCTCTCTCACATACTCGCGCGCGCACAGCCCCTCCCCTCCGTGCACACCGCGCGCGCCTCCATGAGAACGAGTGTTGGAAGCAAGTTCACGAAAGGTTGGTATCTCGTGAAAACCTTTACACAATCACACATTAAAACATTAATTCTGAATATAATTTTGTCAGTGTTAATGTCGACCCGAGAAGCGAATGCTACTTTAGAAAGTTAACTAGACGCAAGTTTGAGGTAAAATGCACTTGGGTTGGCGATGTCAAAACACTATTTAAGCTGTGATTCAAGTAAGGAATAATTGACGACGGGCCGTTGAATTATTAGAAAAATAATGCACACCTGAGGCGGTCATTCGGTCACGACTCGAAGCGGAGTCAATTATTCCGCTTATACCACGGTTATTCTCAGTCCTTCCGGGTTGTGTAGGGGAGTGCCCTTTTTTTTTAGGTCAGAGCAACTGCCCCTCAAAATTCCTGTGCACGTCCCTGCATGGTATATACCAATAATTAAATAAAAAACCACTTAAGTGTAATTAAAGAGTGACAGGGGGACTTTAAAGTACATTTTAAATCATTATGTTTTAATCTTTTATCATGATTTAAAGAAAAACACTTATTTTGATGTGTTTATTAACATACTAAAGCACATGTAAGTTTCAATACAAATTAAATTGGTAAAGTGTTTAAGTTTACCATAAATGCATGTCAGTACGTTCGGCAGTACACTTTAACCATATTTCAAAGACAATAGAGTTAATTATGAAATTACTTAAGTGAGTCAAAAAGAAAAAAAATCAGCCTGTATTTCTTTAATAAGGTCTCTTTTTAAAAGTATGTTAAAGTGTACTTCTTTTGCACAAGGTTTATGGTGTCTTTTTGGATCTTGCCAGCCCCTAGTCACTTTCATTGTAAGGAAAAGAGCATTCTGGCAAGGCAAGGCAATTTTATTTGTATAGCATATTTCATACACAATGGTAATTCAAAGTGCTTTACATAAAGAAGAAGAATAAAAATAAAACATAAGGAATAGAAATAACAGTAAAAACAGAGAATTTTGCTATCTGGATAGAAGAGATCTAGCGTATCGTCAGTTCTGGCAGGTCACGTCAGTCAAGCTTGCATCAGCTGACTCCCAGGTGACTTGCGTCTACCTATAGGAATACGACGCCTATTACGGCATCTATATATAAGCTCCTCCGTATTATCAGCAGCTATTGCATTTCTCAGGAGCAAATTACCCTCCTCCATCCCCAGCTCCTCCTCTCTTCAGTCAGGATTGGCCTTATTATTTCCCCTGAATCAGACTAATTCTCGAGAAATGTGTATGTTAAATCATGACATTTAATGATATCTGCATGTTGGTCCTGTTCTGTTTACCCTGGGGGGTTTATTGCTGCTCTCCCTGCTCTTATCCATGCTAGGCTGCATGGATGCGCAGGGAGTTCTTGCCCAGAACAGAACCATACCGCCAATACAAACTCTATGCATTATCTATCATATTTGACGATAGTGGTCCTGACAGAACTAGGAAGTCTCAGGGAGTTTTTTTGTTGTTGTTGTTGTTGTTGTTGTTGTTTGTTGTCCGTCAGAGTGGATCTAAACCTCACACGACAGGACTGCTCTCTAGCAACCTGTTAAGGCACTTCAAACTGATAAACAAAGTTTCAATCTCCCCTTTTGCCAAGACACCTTAAACTGCGTCACATAGCCCTAATCCCCCTTCCGGAGATATCTTATCTATGCAACACAGTTCAAATTTCCCCTCTGGAAAGTGTCCTGACTGTAATCCAGAGATATCTTAACCATGCACCACAGCTCAAATTTCCCCATGGTTTGTCCCCTTATCCAAATTTACCAAATTTTAACCTAATCACATTCTGCCTAACATCTCCTTTTTTGTTCTAAGGAAGAAAGATAAAAAATATGTTGATGACATGAGGGTGATAACCATTTTCATTTTGGGTGAACTATCCCTTTAAATGCCTAAATATGGGCTCTGTCAAAAATCATCCAGCCAAAAGAAAGTTCAGAGGGGACTTGGCATGGCAGTGGAGCGGAGATATTTTGAGTTTGCCCATGGGATTGTGAGTGAAGCTCTAGACTTTGTACAGCTGTAGTAGCATCGTCAAGATCTGTGATAGGCTGACTGAAAATGACTTGTGAAGATTGAGAGATGGAGAGATCCAGCCAAAGTGAGTTGTTCTTTAGCTCAGAGATTGGCATTGCCAATGTCAATGTGATATTACAAAGACAGTGTTTCCAAAATGAAATAATTGACCTTTAAATTGTCATTGTACTAAAGCCAAAGTAGAGTAAATGTATGTCACAAAGGAGATAAACATTTAGAAATAACTTTGGTAACACTTTAAAGCCTAGTGTATTTATTGCATTTAATTATGTCTTGTAATGCTCCTATAATGCATTGTATGGCATCATGAATAATTGTAACCACAGTTATAACTAGATGAAAAAAGTTTGTCAAGACAAACTTTAAGTTGGCGTGAAAAAGCTGGTCCAGAAAGTTTGAAGCAATTTTAAAAGTTTTCAGTTTTAAAGTTTTAGTTTAGTAGTTTAGATAGATAGAGGTCAGGGTATTCAAGGTGGTTGCTAAGGTACTTGGGGTGGTTGCTAGGGTGTTGCTATGCAGTTGCTAAGGTATTCTGGGTGGTTGTTAGAGTGTTGCTGTGCGGTTGCTAAGGTATTTGGGGTGGTTGCTGGGGTGGTTGCTAGGGTGTTGCTATACAGTTGCTAGGGTACTTGGGGTGGTTACTAAGGTGTTGTTATGGTATTCGGGGTGGTTGCTAGGGTGTTGCTATACAGTTGCTAGGGTACTCGGGGTGGTTGCTAAGGTGTTGCTATGAGGTTGGTAGGGTACTCGGGGTGGTGGCTAAGGTGTTGCTATGAAGTTGCTAGGGTACTCAGGGTGGTTGCTAGGGTGTTGCTATGCAGTTGCTAAGGTATTCTGGGTGGTTGCTAAGGTGTTGCTATGAGGTTGCTAGGGTACTCAGGGTGGTTGCTAGGGTGTTGCTATGCAGTTGCTAAGGTATTCTGGGTGGTTGCTAGGGTGTTGCTATGCGGTTGCTAAGGTATTCTGGGTGGTTGCTAGGGTGTTGCTATGCAGTTGCTAGGGTACTCGGACTGGTTTCTATGATGTTGCCAGGGTGATGTGTAGTTGCTAGGTGGTTTCCATGGTGTTCTGGGTGGTTGCTAGGTTGTTCTGGGTGGTTGCTATGAGATAGATAGATAGATAGATAGATAGATAGATAGAGTTTATGAGTTTGAATGAGTTTCAATGGATTAGAAGTAGTACATAGAATGGCAGCTTTATTGAGTCTTGATAGTTGGAGTTTGAAAGTCTTGGTTCATTTGAACATTCCGTCAATTAAAGTCAATGGGATTTTTCCGAGCTTTAATAGTCATTTTTAGAAAAAACGTAAGTTGGATCAGTTAGAAAAGATATAGCACACTAAGTCAGAACAGTTTGAAGGTCTGAGCCGAGTTTGGAGTTTGTAGAGTTAAAGCTCTAGGAGGAGTTAGAGTCAGAAATTTTAGTCTCAGAAGAAAATAGCATAACAGTAAGTTGGCTTTTTCAAGCCAACTTAATAATACTTATCTATTCATTGAACACACCTTTATATGTATAATGCATTAAAACATGACAAACAACCAGTTTCAATGAATCTGTGAATATTACAATGTATTTTATAGGGGTGGTTGATTATGATTTCACTTTTTCAACTTTAGTTAGTGTGTTATGTTGCTGTTTGAGCATAAACAACTTCTGCAAAGTTACGACGCTCAAAGTTCAATGCAAAGAGATATTTACTTTTAAAGAATTCGCTGTTTAAGGACTACAACAAATGGCTGGTAAGGACTTTTTTTATTATCATTTTTTTACTATGCAACAATAACAAAGACATAATCTGGTAGGGACTACAACAAGCTTCTTCCCGGGTTAGTGACAGCACCAATGCTGCGTTCACGTCACCTTGTATTTACCGGTATCTTGAGATGACAACACGTGACGTTATATTCGGAGCTGTTCACGTCCTTTTGGTCCTTGGACTAGGAATTATGCGTTTCCATGGCACCACTATCAACACCTAAATTAATCTACAGCAGTCAGGTGGTATAGTGGCCACATGGTACATCTGGGAGCTTTCAGAAAACTCCCAGCTTACAAGCTGTAACTACGATCTCTACGAGGACGTGAACGCTTTTTACAAGCTAGAATCTCGTAACTACAGGAATTACAAGGCCGCGTGAACGCACCTTAACTCTAAAATGTACATAAACTCTGCCCCGGGAACACACAACAAAGAAGACTAGGCCATGTTGGGCTGCTTTTGAGAAGAGGAAGAGTTGTTGTAGTAGAGTGTTGTTGCCATGCCAGACTGTTTCACAAACGAGGATCAATTGCTGGATTTGCACAGCATATTAACATGACGGCACATGCCAGTCGATGAGTTGAATTAACTCGACAGCAACTATACAAATTTATCCACTAACCATTCAGAAACGTCCAGTTGCATTCTAAAAGTTGTAACTTCTTCCTGAGTCTCTCCATCAGCTCTCTTCAACTCCGAGTTGAACAATGTAAGGCTGAACACCGTTACTGACAATCATCATTGAGATTCATCGTGAGATTCTCCAGCTTTATTACTGTAGAGCAGTCGAAGCGTGAGCTGTTAAAGCTCCACCCTTTTTTGGAAAGCAGGCCAGGAGCAGCAGCTCATTTGCATTTAAAGGGATAATTCACCCAAAAATGAAAATTTGATGTTTATCTGCTTACCCCCAGAGCATCCAAGATGTAGGTGTCTTTGTTTCTTCAGTAGAACACAAATGATGATTTTTAACTGCAACTGCAACCGCTGCCGTCTGTCAGTGGTACAATGCAAGTCAGCGGGAACTTGGACTATAAGAGTAAATAAAACACGACAGACAAATCCAAATTAAACCCTGCGGCTCGTGACGACACATTGATGTCTTAAGACACGAAACGATCGGTTTGTGCGAGAAACCAAACAGTATTTACGCGAGACATCACTGCCGTTGTCAGACCTCACGAATCGAGTGATGAATGCTGTTGGACATAGTGGTGTATTAGAGGTAAAAAATTATGTAAATACTGTTCGGTTTCTCGCACAAACCGAAAGTTTCATGTCTTAAGACATCAATGTGTCGTCACGAGCCGCAGGGTTTAATTTGGATTTGTCTGTCGTGTTTTATTTACTCTTATAGTCCAAGTTCCGGCTGACTTGCATTGTACCACTGACAGACGGCAGCGGTTGCAGTTAAAAATCATCATTTGTGTTCTACTGAAGAAACAAAGACACCTACATCTTGGATGCACTGGGGGTTAGCAGATAAACATCAAATTTTCATTTTTGGGTGAACTATCCCTTTAAAGGTACACACACAAAAACTGTGTGTTTTTACTCACACCCAAATTTGACAAGCTATAATAAATGATTTGTGGTGTATTTTGAGCTGAAACTTCACAGACACATTCTGGGGACACCAGAGACTGATATTACATCTTGTAAAAGGGGCATTATATGTCCCCTTTAACTTTGGTTATAATTATTTATGAAAAGACATAACGCATTATAAGTTTTATAACATACATTATGAATACCTTTATAATGCATTATACATAAAGGCTTTTTGTTATCTTTTTTACTTACTGTTAAAAACTATGGCTGTTAAAATCATGAGTAATTTCATAATTGTCTGATTAAACAATTAATATGATGATTTAAAGTTAAAAAAATTATATACAATGTGGTAAATGAATGTCCATGGTAAATGAAATTAAACATATTTTGGTAACACTTTACAATAATTTACAATAATATTAATGCATACAAAGAGAACTTAATTTCACAGATAGAACTTTGGATTTTAAAAATAACATTAAATAAGATTAATAAATGCTATAGAAGTATTGTTATTTACTAGTTAGATTAACCAATGTAGTTAACTAATCCTAACAAATGAGGCCTTGTTGTAAAGTGTTACCCATATTTCATGTTAACTTTGCAGTTAAATAACTAAATAAATAAATAAATCATGACACAGTCCGCCACTGAAAAGGAGGAAAATAATACATTACATAACAAACGTTCGTAAATCCATCCGTCCATCCATCCATTCTCCAAACCGCCTATCCTTTTAGGGTTGTGGCAGGGCTGGAGAGAGTATCCCAGCATCTCTGACCACAGGTGGGGGAAACACCCTGGGCATATGGCCAGTCCATCACAACTTTTATAACTTTTATAAGTTTTATAAAAAAAAAAAAAATAGGATATAGGTTTACCCTAAAAACCCACTGTGTTCAGTAACCATGATGAACAATTAAAACTAAAATAAATAAATAAATAAATAAGATTTATAAATACAATTTGTGTAGAAGCTAAAATTAAACACAAGAGGGGTTGAAGCAACCCCTAAACAAGGTCTATAATTGTTTTACTAATAACTGCAATAAAATCTGTTTATTTCAGTGGCGCATAGTTATTAAGTTAGACACACTGTATCGCCTGCAGAGGCGATAATGAGGTAATTTAAATTTACCAATTACTTAGGATGCAACTGGCTATATCAGACCCAGAGTGTTTTTAAGAACAGACAGAAAAAGAAAAGGAAGCACTTCCTTTTAAAAGCCAACCTCAGGATTCATCATTTCTTTATGCCAGCTGCTCCAGCTAATTTTCTTGAGATCGTAAGGTGAGTGGAACAACACAGCTGCTGCACACTGAGAGGGAGGAGAGATAGTGGGCACGTTGTGACACACACACACACACAGTCTCAGGCACGCAGCTCTGTAGCATGCAATCATCCAGGTGCTGGAACAAAACAGCTCATTTTGCATTCTAAATTCTGCGGTCTATAAGGAGCTGACCCCTACGGTGGGCCATGCAGCAGACCCTCCTCTGCAGTGAGTCAGAGACGCTGTAAGCTTAAAATGAGCTGCTAATCAACCGCAACACACATGCACACACACATACAGGTTCTGTTGATTCGGTGATGGTTTAAACTGGCATTCCTCCCCTTTCTCCACAAAAACAAAGGCCTGGGTCATCGGTCTGCTGCTCACCTGGTCTATTAACAATTAATGCCACTGATGCACTATATAAATATTCAGTACCAAGAATGGCTGTGGACAGAATCCTTTTTGCTTGAGTCAGTGCACAAGGGCTGTCTACATGCATGATGAAAAGTGAAACGGTGTTTAGATCTGAGGGGACTCTGCATGTCCAGTGGTGCAGAAGAAATCCACTCAATACCACTAAAAATGCTAGGGTCTGATGATTTGGGAGTGCGTGATTGCTTTCAGTATGGTCAATAAAGTCATATGTGTACTTTCATTAATCCTGTCACAGTTTAGCCACAAAAAAGCACTCATATTACATTTAAAATCGGAATAAAATACTATAATATGTGATTTGCATAAATTTGAACATTTCTCAGTGTTATAATGCTTGTTCCACTCTGCTGTCACAGACAATTCTCTCTGCAAACATGTTCAGCTTCTAAAGAATGATTGAAAATGTCCACTCAACTCCTTCTCACTCCACATGTTTGGTAGATATTGTGTTTAACAAAATGTAAAAGTGTGATCTGGATCACTTGCCTCTCCTGCCGGGTCTGCTCAGCTGTGGTCTCCATGGCACACTCCAGAGAGCTCTGGAGAGACTGCAGCTGACTGGTGGTCTCCTTCAACAGGAAACGTGTCACAAACTGCTCCAGATGCGTGGCTTCCTGGTAGTCCTGCAGATTAAAGACAGAGTTTCCATTGTAACTGCTGCTGCAGAATGGGCTTTGAAGATACACTGGCCTTTTAGCCTAAATGTTCAATTTATATTATATATTATATTTATAAATATATTTATTAAAATATCATATATTAATTATAATAATAACAACATAAAATAATAATAGATAATTAGTACCATTCAAAAAGTCACTTATGTTCACCTGCATTTATTTATAAAAATACAAAACAGTGATATTCTGAAATATTATTACAATTTCAAATAACTGTTTTCTATTTTAATATATTTTAAAATGTAATTTATTCCTGTGATGCAAAGTTAAATTCTCAGCATGTTTACTCCAGTCTTCAGTGTCACATGATCCTTCAGAAATCATTCTAATATGCTGATTTGCTGCTCAAGAAACATTTCTTATTATTATCAATGCTGAAAACAGTTGTGATGCTTAATATTTTTGTGGAAACCATGGCTATGTAAACAGCGAATGAATGAAATGAATGTCACAATGAAACAGCATTTATTTAAAAAATTGAATTTTTTTGTAACATTATACATATCTGTACTGTCACTTTTGATTAATTTAATGCATCCTTGCTGACTAAAAGTATTATCTTTGAATGGACATAATGCATTATTCATATATAAATCTTATTATCACATTTAGAGTGGCAGACCCAAAGAAATTAAAAAGGATAAAAACAAAAAGCTCAGTGTATAGGTTTTTGCATGAATTAATTCATATGAGCCGAGCTGATACAACTACCTAAACCAGAACATTTCACGCTATGTTAAGTTCTTTGCAGATACTTGCAATCAGGTACATGAATGAAACAGTTCATGCATCATCTTTTCAAAAGGTACACAATGTAACTTTTTTGTTCAAAATTAACTCATTTAAATGGGTCAATACATCATCAATATATTGTAAGTGTTTATATTTTAGATCTGTCGGGATGGTTTTCACGGGAAATTGCATATACGTCACTAGCCCGTGTGTGTCTTATCATATAAAGCATTATCTATTGCGAAGGTTCATATTCATCTGCACAATCACTCAGAGCCAAAGCACAACCAAACAATGTTCTTCTGCAAAATGCATGTAGTTTTGTTTTTTAACCTCTGGAGGGTCAAAAGTTACCTTTAAAAATATAACTATACCTCAAACCGAATTTCCAGAAAGCCTCTTCATCTTTTTGGATGTCATTTTGTGCTTCAAAGGCAGTGCTGCATGGGTATGTTATTTGCGGGTGGTACATCAGTTATTCAAAGTTAGGAATCAACAGCCGCCTGTATAATTATGTTGCACGCCAAAGCAACCGTGTTCTGTCACTAAAAGAAAAGCCATTATTAAAGCTGAGAACATCCCTCAGCTAACAGGACACATAATTCTTCTGAGCTTCCAGTAATGAAACAGGTGCTGCACGTCTAATATGAACATGAAGATGTTGACATTCACAAGATAGGGAAATCCAACACATCCACCACCAACGCACATGTATTTACAAAGCCGGTTAAATGGACAGACCTTCACAATAACCCTCAGCATGAGTCACAGAAACTAAGACCTCTATAACCTGTAGATGTTTAACAAGCAGCGCATAATAAATCTTTCCTTCCAGTGCCAGTGGCCGACATTTTCACCCTTAGTCCAATAATTAAGGTAAGCAAACCATGTTAAAAAAAAGATGAAAACGTCATCTGGTAATAAAATCATAAGTATAAAAACAATATAATTTTATATTTGAGCTATTAATCTGTCATAACTCTACCTGAAAACTGAAGGCAAGAGAACGAGCACCAGTATGACATTCAGAAGTGCGGTTGCTGTTTATAGAGGCGGCCTGAGGGCAGAGACAACACGCATCACAGCAGCTGGTTTGCGCACCCACTCACATGGCCCTATGTAATAAACACAACGCTATCCATTGCCATATACAACATAACTATCTGTTGTTGGATGTGACTAATGGAGCTCATGCAATAGCGACGTACACATTATCAAGTGGTCTGAAGAGAAAGATCAAAGAAATGTGGCTCCTGATGGTTTCTTATTACATAATTTTTCTCAGTCCTTTGTTAATGCCTTGTTTTTTTCTCTATAACAAGTTTGAGTTACTGTAGATTAGCATGATTTGGCCACTTAAAATGTTATCAGCCTTGAGCTTGCCCTAACTATTTGTTGGTCTGAGATATATATATATATATATATATATATATATATATATATATATATATATATATATATAAAACATCCATTTTCCCTAAGGAGAGAACTTTTTTTTTTTTTTTTTCCCTTTATTTAACCAGATAAAACTTTCTGAGATTAAAAATCTACAGAAGTGACCTGGCCAAGATGAGCAGCACAGCATTCTTTAAAAAAAAAACACTTCAAACACAGTAAAGACACATCATCAGTACAAATCAAAAACATTTACTAATCATTTTTTCCTTTAACAGCTCGCTAATAAAAGAATTAAAAGTGTTCATCGACACCAGGGTCTGTAATTTCAAGTCATTTTGTAAGAAGTTCCAATCATTGGGTGCCGTGTACCGAAAGGCTTGTTTTCCAAATTCAGTTTGTATAGATGGAACTGAAAGGATGTACAAATCTTGTGACCGCAAAGAATAAGCTCCAAAATATTTATGTTGGGTAAGGGAGCAAAGATATGGAGGCAACTGGCCCAAGATTGATTTATAAATAAAAAGGTACCAGAGCTTACGTCTGCGTGTTGATAATGACGACCAACCAACTCTATTATACAGCTCACAATGGTGAGTGCTATAGACACAATTTAATACAAACTTAAATGCACCATGATATAAAATATCCAAAGAATTTAAAAGTTTGGAAGTTGCTGATTTATACAAAATAATCAAGGACAGGCATAAAAGTGGCGGAAACTAATCTTCTTTTTGCTTTAAAAGAGAAGCAGGATTTGTTTCTAAAATAAAACCCCAGTTTTATTTTTAATTTAGTCCTTAACTGATCAATATGAGATTTAAAAAATCATCCAGCATAAAACCGAGATACTTATATTCTGTCACTACCTCTATTATAGTGCCCTGTAGGGTTTTAAGAGATGGTTGATTTGCCACTTGCTTCTTTGATCTTGAGAAGAAGATTGCTTTAGTTTTTAACTTGGGGGGTGGTTATGTAAGATTTTTTTTAAAGGTGCCCTAGATTATGTTTTTAAAAGATGTAATATAAGTCTAAGGTGTCCCCTGAATGTGTCTGTGAAGTTTCAGATCAAAATACCCCATAGATTTTTTTTATTAATTTTTTTAACTGCCTATTTTGGGGCATCATTATAAACGCGCCGATTTTATGCTGCGGCCCCTTTAAATCCCGTGGTCCACGCCCACAGAGCTCGCGCTTGCCTTGAACAGTGCCTTAACAAAGTTTACACAGCTAATATAACCCTCAAAATGGATCTTTACAAAGTGTTCGTCATGCATGCGGCATGCATGCATCGGATTATGTGAGTATTGTATACTGTTATATTGTTTACTTCTGATTTTGAATGAGTTTGATAGTGCTCCGTGGCTAACGGCTAATGCTACACTGTTGGAGAGATTTATAAAGAATGAAGGTCTGTTTATGAATTATACAGACTGCAAGTGTTTAAAAATGAAAATAGCGACGGCTCTCTTGTCTCCGTGAATACAGTAATAACCGATGGTAACTTTAACCACATTTAACAGTACATTAGCAACATGCTAACGAAACATTTAGAAAGACAGTTTACAAATATCACTAAAAATATCATGTTATCATGGATCATGTCAGTTATTATTGCTCCATCTGCCATTTTTCACTATTGTTCTTGCTTGCTTACCTAGTGTGATGATTTGGTTGTGCACATCCAGACGTTAATACTGGCTGCCCTTGTCTAATGCCTTTTATAATGTTGGAAACGTGGGCTGGCATATGCAAATATTGGGGGCGTACACCCCGACTGTTACGTAACAGTCGGTGTTATGTTGAGATTCGTCTGTTCTTCGGAGGTCTTTTAAACAAATGAGATTTATATAAGGGGGAGGAAACAATGGAGTTTGAGACTCACTGTATGTCATTTCCATGTACTGAACTCTTGTTATTTAACAATGCCAAGATAAATTAAATTTTTCATTCGAGGGCACCTTTAAAGAAACTTTTAATTACTGTATTTCTGTCATGACAATTCTTGGCATGGTTATGGGTATGACAATTGCTGCTTCTGCTGTAGGTTATTGCTGCTGCTGCAGAGCAAGTACGGGACTTGCTACTGCCAATACATACACGACACGCCGCTGTGAGCAAGTAATACATGCTGCTGCTGCACAATATAGCGTACATGAATTACCCGTAGCAGATCTATACAGGTGGAGCTGGGGAAGGTGGAGGGTTTCTGAAAGCGCGCTGCACTGCTAAGGCAAATGTTACCCAAGAATTTTGAACGTTGGGCACGCAAGCTCATTGGCTCATTGGCTACAGGAACCAATCAGCTGTGCCCTATAGATAACAATGTGATTACGACCAGGTTGAGTTAAAGGTGCCATAGAATTGAAAATTGAATTTACCTTGGCATAGTTGAATAACAAAAGTTCAGTACATGGAAATGACATACAGTGATTCTAAATGATTCGTTAGCATGTTGCTAATGTACTGTTAAATGTGGTTAAAGTTACCATTGTTTATTACTGTATTCACGGAGACAAGACTGTCGTTATTTTCATTATTAAACACTTGTAGTCTGTATAATTCATAAACACAACTTCATTCTTTATAAATCTCTCCAACAGTGTAGCATTAGCCGTTAGCCACGGAGCACTATCAAACTCATTCAGAATCAAATGTAAACATCCAAATAAATACTTACATGATCTGAGGCTGCATGACGAACATTTTGTGAAGATCCATTTTGAGGGTTATATTAGCTGTGTGAACTTTGTTTATGCAATGTATTAGAGTCGCGAGCTCGGGGCGGGGAGCGCGAGGATTTAAAGGGGAAGCAGCCTGAATCGGCGCATATTTAATGATGCCCCAAAATAGGCAGTTACAAAAATTAATTAAAAAAAAAAATCTATGGGGTATTTTGAGCTGAAACTTCACAGACACATTCAGGGGACACCTTAGAATTATATTACATCTTGTGAAAAAGCATTCTATGGCACCTTTAAAGGACCTATTAGCCTGTGCCATCTAGAGTTTCATGACAGAACTTTGTATTTATGATCAAATAAATGCAGCACATAAGATACTTCTTTAAAAAATATATCTTAGCTTCAAAGCTATTACACACTTTTGATTTAACAGGATCTTCAAGTGTTTTTATTGTTATAATGTTAACATTATATAATGTTATTAATTTAATGTTAACATGACATCATTCATTTTCACTGTTTTCCTTAATTGTGTTTTTCCAGTAGATAAATATATTTTTCCTTTTACATTTATTTTGTATTTTAATGCCCAGAAATGCATTTTCGTTCAAGTACACAACTGTTTAAATTTTTTAAGCACAGCAAGCGGAGACATTCAAATGATCTTATCTCACAATTTGTTTCTCTGAGGTTTAATACTGGGAATTTGGCTTTTGCCTCTAAATGATAAGTGTGTTATTTCTCATGCTTTTTGAACATTGTAAAACATCAATCAACAAATCGAAATGAAATTCTGGCTGCACAATGCAGCACCTGTCATCGTGCCTAAAATCTTTAAACCATGCAGTGAAAAACAATCAGTCTCAATTTGCACCTCTCTCTGATCATCTTCAGCAGACGGCCATTTCTCATTGTGAGATTTTGTTTTACTGCTGTTTTGCTCAGACAAATGATGGTTTAAAGATGTACAACATGGAAGCAAATGCCAGTAGTCTCTCACAAAAAAGTCCCATTGAACTCATTAATCGTGCTTCACTTCCTCTGTCTGCCTCACTAATCAAGGGGGCATGATGAAATGACACAGCACTGCCCTTCATGCCGACGACTCTCTCTGAGACACTCACATGCATTAAGTTGCATGTCTGCTGGGCCTGGAGTCAGTGCTTGGCTAATTCATTATCTGTACAAGCCGAGGCAGCAGACACTCTCCGTTAAATGGCTCAGCGGCAACTGAAGCACAAAGCTCATACCTGCGCATTCCTCTAACGGTCAGTGTGGACTGTGCTGATTACTGACATCAGACGCTAGGGAAGATAAACACTGCGAACCAGACCAGAATGTCAGTGCTGATAACCACTGACAATACTGAACATCTATATGAGCAAGACAGCAGCCAATAACTCAATCAAATCATCTGTGAGTGGACCATCATGCATGTCACATGCAGTATTTTAAAATATGGAGTTCAGCTAAGTCTAATGTACAAATTGTTTTGAATGTAATAATTTATGATGTGGTGCAATAACCAAGCTCATTATTAGGACTGGGACAATACATTGATTCTCGATTTGCGATACAATGATAATTCTGATATTTTCTCTTTCGAAACATTTCTGAGCTTAGTTTTAACAGCAGATGGCACTCTATGCTAGTTTTTAACCGCACACTCAAAAGCTCATGAAGAAGAGTGCTGGACAGCGATTGTGTGTTCGGTCATGTAGGTGGTTAAATACACTCGCACCTCGGCTCAGAATGCTTTTATGACGCAAGATTAATGTAAACAGCCCACTGCGAACACCCTTGTAATTCGCTTCAACCTTTTCGAACTTTATGAATGATTATTTTAGGTTTAAGTGTTGTCTGTAAAGGAACTGGAAGCAAGCAAGCAGAGTATGGGTGTTTCAAAAGCACGTAGTGCCATCTGCTGTTAAAAACTAAGCTCAGAATCGATTCGAGAGAGAATCACAATACATTGAAAAATATCAGAATCGCTCCAGATTCTTTGTATCGTGAATCGAGAATCAATGTATTGTCCCAGACCTACTCATTATAGTAATTTATTGAGGTTAATTACTGTGACAATCAAGTATTAATAAGTATTAAGTAATTATTGTCCATAAATCATAGCTTAAAAAAACAAGAATTTTATTAAATCTTTGTTTATGAACATTTGATGGAAATTGAGGCCAGTGTTGGAAAGTTCCAACCCTAAACTATTGACATTACTAACCTTACTACATTTTTCAGTATTTCAGTACACTACAGCAATGTAGTGTGAAAAAAATGTTTTTCACTTTGTATCCACCGTAGTTTTAGATGTGGAAGCAAGCTATTTCCTATGAATGGACAAGACTTCCGATTCAGTAGCCGCTATGGGTAAATAACTAGAAGAATAAAGTGCAGTAAACTATTGCCCTACTACGGAAGAGGATTAGGGCCAAGCATTAAATAAAAAAATAAAACCATCTCGAGATTAAAGTTGTTAAATTTCATGAAAAAAGTCGAGATAAAATGTTGAGAATAAACTCGTTAAATTACGAGAAAAAACTCGTTAAATTTCGAGAAAAAAGTCGAGATAAAATGTTGAGAATAAACTCGTTAAATTACGAGAAAAAACTCGTTCAATTTCGAGAAAAAAGTCGAGATAAAATGTTGAGAATAAAGTCATTAAATTACGAGAAAAAAGTCGAGATAAAATGTTGAGAATAAACTCGTTAAATTACGAGAATAAACTTGTTAAATTACGAGAAAAAACTCATTAAATTTCGAGAAAAAAGTCAAGATGAAATGTTGAGAATAAACTCGTTAAATTACGAGAAAAAACTCGTTAAATTTCGAGAAAAAGTCGAGATAAACTGTTGAGAATAAAGTCATTGAATTACAAGAAAAAAGTCATTAAATTACGAGAAAAAAGTCGTTAAATTATGAGAACAAATTCGTAATTTAACGAATTTGTTCTCGTAATTTAATGACTTTTTTCTCATAATTTAATGACTTTATTCTCAACATTTTATCTCGACTTTTTTCTCATAATTTAACAAATTTGTTCTCGTAATTTAATGACTTTTTTCTCGTAATTTAATGACTTTATTCTCAACATTTTATCTCGACTTTTTTCTCAAAATTTAACAAGTTTTTTCTCGTAATTTAATGAGTTTATTCTCAACATTTTATTTTGACTTTTTTCTCGAAATTTAACAACATTTTTCTCATAATTTAACGAATTTGTTCTCGTAATTTAACGACTTGTTTCTCGTAATTTAATGACTTTATTCTCAACATTTTATCTCAACTTTTTTCTCGAAATTTAACGAGTTTTTTCTCATAATTTAACGAATTTGTTCTCGTAATTTAACGACTTTTTTCTAGTAATTTAATGACTTTATTCTCAACATTTTATCTCGACTTTTTCCTCGAAATTTAACGAGTTTTTTCTAGAAATTTAACAACTTTAATCTCGAGATGGTTTTATTTTTTTATTATTGTTTGTCCCTAATCCTCTTCCGTACACTACAAACCAGTGTGTTTATGATAATAATAATAAATTAAAATATGATAATAAATACCAGTTTGCAACATCAAGCAGCATAACATTATCTTTTCATAAATAGTTAATAGCTGTTAATTCTTGGTTGTTTTTTATTACTTTAGTTTTAGTTACAATAATCCTATAATTAAAATCTTTGTTGTTTTTGTTCCAAATAAATGTAAAGATGTTCAAATGTTTGCAAACAGCATACCGTTGCTCAGCTATTTCAAACTTCTTTGTACAAAGACCTTCACCAAGGGTACTATTTTATAAGTTTCTCAAAGAACAGACACATAATTGTTTGATTTTGAGATTTTAGTCAGATTTTTGGTTAGATTTATTAAATATTATCTTGACAAATAAGACTCAATTTAGTTGGTACATCCCCTGTATTTAAAAACGGAAATTAATAACGAAAAATTAATAAGGCACTTTATCTGATTGAGATCAAACACCATCTCTCCTGCATCATGTTGAGCAGCACATTTTTCTGTGTCAGACAGATGTGAGTCTGTGCTAGTGCAGATCCATCTTCATCCACTCTAAGAGTTCCCAGAGAAAATTACACATCTAATGGCAGCATTAGGGGCCAGGTAACATGCTGTGAGTGATTAAGATAAGACATGAAAGCCTCCAGGATTCAGAATACTAATTTTAGTGCTTACAGGTATCACGACTATCTGCTGCACTACTCTACACTGAGAGATAAATCAAGTGACAGCACCCACGTAAATACACAAAGGCTGTCGCGTCGATAGCCTAGTGGTTAGTGCGCCGACATATGCCGCAAATGCGTTCATGGTGACCCGAGTTCGACTCCCTTCTTAAGGTCCTTTGCCGATCCTGCTCCCCTCTCTCTGCTCAATGCTTTCCTGTCTGCTCTCTATTGTCCTCTCCAAATAAAGGCACAAAAAGCCCATAAAAAAAATACACAAAGGCTATGTTCAAGTACACTTAACTAATACCATTTTCAATCAGAGGAAGGTGAGACATACATCAGACAAGAAATAGAACATAGAAGTAGTATCCATCAACTATGTAACTAAGATCATGTCCATTTGTTGAATATATGCAAACCCAAGGAGGTAAGAAGGCTACCAACCTTCTTGGTTTTGTCCATGGCTTTCAGTATGGATACGTTCAGGTCTTCCAAGGCAGCAAGGACATTTTCATATTCCCCAAGATGCTGAGAGAAGTATTCTAAGAGAAAAGTAAACCATTTAAAATATTAAAATACATATGACAATGGTTTCATAAAAGCATCTGAAGAGTTAATTTGCAAAAAAAACTCAATTTTTATTAATTCTCACAAATCATGTTTTTTTTTATTGTGCATTCCAAGTAATATCAATCAAACTGCAGTTGGGTTGTTTTGATTAAGTAATAATAACTCTAATTAATACATGTAAATTAAAAAAAATTAAATTTCATTGAAAGTATGTTTTTTATTAAAAGTTTGTTTTTTAGCAAAAGCAGATAACTCCTACAGTCGTTTTTTGGCAAAAGCAGATAACTCCTCATTTCATGTTTCAGAGTTAATCGACACACACACACACACACACACACACCCAAGCACGCGCACACAGACACACGCATCCACGCACGTGCGCGCACACACACACATACGCAAAAGAACAACCAAGGTTTAAGCATGTAAGTCGTGTATGGTGTACAAGGACTTACAGGGGTCAAAATTATAAATCCTCAATCACTTTTAGTCAGCTTTGACATAACTTCCCTCAGCTAGCGCGTCTTTTTGAAGTGACAAGAAGCCTTGTCACCTGACCTGAATACTGCGCGCTGATTCGCTAAAATGGACTTATCGGTTTCTGTACACAAACAACAAGAGCGCTTGTCGGCTTCTGCTGTAAAACGTGAACTTGCGATGCCTGAAAGTGGACAATACCGGCTTTTCTGACAAAATGGATTTAGGGTACAGTCAGAACGTGCTATATATGGAGAATAATGCACACCACTTAGTTCATTTTTTTTTTTAAATGGCGTTTATCGGTTTTTTGCAAATGAACTCTTCATCTGCAAAAACATCCACAAATTTCAGAACACCATTTGATATAATATCATATTTTGTTATTGTGTGTAATTACATTTATGCATAGCATAGAATTTGAATTTCTCTAGAAAATATTCTCACTGTTCAAAGCAAATTAGCATTTGAGACTTACTAATATGTGTGTATACATTGCATATACCTAATGCAAAATATACATTTAAAGCTAATGTGTACACATTGTAATACTTTACTTCATTGGGTACTCTCTACAGTTAATTTAAAAAAAAATTATTAGACACCACCGTTCAAAAGTTTGAGGTAAAATGTTTTAGAAAGAAGTCTAAATGTCAGTTATTTTTATTGTCTTTATGTCCATGTGTCTATGTTTCTTCTCAGTTTCCTTGTTTTTTGATTAGTTACACATTAGTCTCAAGAAATATCTCTTAGAATTATCAATGTTAAAAACAATTGTGCTGGTTCATATTTTTGTGGTAACCATGATACATTTTTTTCAGGATTCTTTGATGAATAGAATTGTTAAAATCTTTTGTAACATTACAAATGTCATAAGTGTTATTTTTGATCAATTTAATGCCTTGCAGAATAAAAGTACTAATTTTTTATTAAAAAAAATCTTACTGACCCCAAACTTTTTATATATATAAATTAATATATACAAATTATATTAGACATATTTATAAAATATGAAAAGATACCCGAGGCAGAACTCTATGGATAGGCAGTCTATAAATGTGCCTCAAATATCCTATTGTTATCTTCAGTATTTGTGAGTGCTTCAAAACCATTTCCTTTATAGCAGGGTTACTGAAAAAAACTGTTGACAAAATGGTGCCTTGAGTATCTTTTCTTTACAGTGAGCATAAAACCTCCCAGTAATATTGTCAATAAAAACTGTTAACTCTTACCACACAGCTCATCTGTCTCCACATTCCTGTAAGCAGACCATAAACAGACATGTTAATTGCATTTCCTGTTAAAAATACATGTGAGTTGTGTCTAATATCCTAATCTAATATCCTGTGCTGATTTCAAGCTATGCAGACAGCATCTTTCTCAAAGGCAGGTCCTTTGGGAGTGCGATGTTTGCCTAATGAGAACGGGTCATCTTTAGACAACTAGACATAACCCTGCATAACACCCACCAGGCAAACAATGAGGCCCCTGACAACTCCATATCTCAACCCTGCTCTGATTAGAGGCTCAATGCCGTAAGGTAAAGTCATCATCTTACAGATGAGAATATAAACTGTCAGAATTAATGTGTCCCAATGCATAGAATGAATTTTCCTACAGTGATTTTTCAGTCTTGAAGCCAGTAAGGGTCACTTACACTAAACAGTGCATGTATCTAAAAATAACATTTTTATATAATATTTTTAAATGAATATTTTTATTTTTGTAAAAAAAAAAAAAAAAAAAAAAAAATCTCTATGTTTTTTAAGAATCTAAAATATACAGTGCCCTCTACAAATATTGGCACCCTTAGTAAATATGAGCAAAGGTGGCTGTGAAAAAAAATCTGCATTGTTTATCTTTTTGATCTTTCATTCAAAAAATTCACAAAATTCTAACCTTTCATTGAAGGAAAAGAATTGAAAATGGGGGAAAAAGCTCATTATGAAATAAATGTTTTTCTCCAGTACATGTTTGAGACAATTATTGGCATCCCTAGAAATTCTTCTGAGTAAAATATCTTTGAAGTATATTCCCATTCACATTTACATTTTTTAGCACACCAGGGTGACTAGGAGCATGAAATTGTGCAGCCATGACTTCCTGTTCCACAGGAGTACAAATATGTGTAAACACAAAGGCCAAATCCCCTTAATCATTCATCACAATGAGAAAAAAATAAAATAATATAGTTCTGATGTGCAGCAAAAGATCATTGAGCTTCACAAAATAGAAAATGGGTATAAGAAAAAAGCTAACACATTGAAAATCCCCATTTCCACCATCAGGGGAATAATTAAGTTTCAATCAACTAAAGATGTTACAAATCTGCCTGGAAGAGGACGTGTGTCTAAATTGTCCTAATGTGCGGTGAGGAGGAAAGTTTGAGTGGCCAAAGACTCTTCAAGGATCACAGCTGGAAAATTGCAGAAATTAGTTGAGCCTTGAGTCTCAGAAAGCCTAAAAAAAATTACCAAACAGCACCTATATCCCCACAAGTTGTTCGGGAGGGTTTCAAGAAAAATCCTTCTTTGCACATCCAAAAAAAACTCCAGCATATTCAGTTGTCAGACAAGACTGGAACTTCAAATGAGACCGGCTTCTGTGGTAAGATGAAACTAAAAAATTGCTTTTTGGCAGCAAACCCACCAGATGGGTTTGGTGCACACATGGATAAAAAGTACCCCATGCCCACGGTTAAATATGCTGCGAGCCTATTTTTCTGCTGGAGGTCCTGGACGTTTTGTTCAGATACATGGCATCATGGATTCTATCAAATACTAACAGATAAAAAATCAAAACCTGACCACTTCTGAAATCCAATAATGGGCAGTGGTTGGATCGTCCATCAGGACAATGATCCAAAACAAACATCAAAACCAACACAAAAATGTGTCACTGAGCACAAAATGAAGCTTCTGCCATGGCCATCCCAGTTCCCTGACCTGAAACCTAAAGAAAATGAGTGGAGTGAACTGAAGAGAAGAAGCACCAATGTGGAGCTGGAATCTGAAGGATCTGGAGAGATTCTGTATGGAGGAATTGTCTCTGATCTCTCCTCAGGTGTTCTCCAAACTCATCAGGCATTATAGAAGAAGACTCAGAGCTGTTATCTTGGGAAAAGGACATTGCAATTATTGGGTGCCAATAATTGTGGCCAACATGAACTAGAGAAAAACATTTTTTTCACAATGAGCTTTTCCACCCATTTTCAATTGTTTACTTAAATGAAAGGTTAGAATTTTGTTAATTTTTTTAATGAAAGATCAAAAAGATAAACAATGCAGATTTATTTTCACAGCCGCCTTTGCTCATATTTACTAAGGGTGCCAATATTTGTGGAGGACACTGTAGGTAGCCAAAATGTAGTGATGAATGGGACCGTGCAAATTGGCTGAAAGGTAAAATTCTGGTTTTATTTTACTTTGGGACTAAACATCAAACAGCAATTTCCATTAGCTTCACAAAGAGACAGTGATTAGAGTTTTTAATCCTTTTTCCAGCACAGAGGGTGGAAGATTTTCAGCATTTGGCAGTTGTAGAAGCAATGACTGGATTCTTTAGGTTTCTACAGTATAGAGCAGTGGTTTTCTGACCTTTTTTTTTTCCAGGAGACCTCTATTTTAACAATCAAAATTCTTAAAACTGCTCTAAAGGATGCAAAAAATAACTATTGCTAGACTTGCTGGATAAAGCATAGAGGGACTGGCATCACAGCTGAACTGTTAACTGACTGAGCTAGACCTCGTAGCAGGAGGTAAAGCCTTCGATAAACATACAGAGACAACACATCAATAAGGCCTTAAGTAGCACCAGCTGTACACTGTCAACAATTTTCATATCTCATCTCATATCTACTCTCTCCCCAAGACATTATACCATAACACGAGAGACAGCAAAAAGCATTATGGGCTACATGGATTGAAATTGTCATTAAAATGGAATAAAATCACTCTCATTTAGTTTTAGTGGGGTTGAAATCTTTAGTGTAGACATAAAAACCGTGAGCTCTTATCATATTCAATACTGAATAATAATTAATTCTGCTGAGAAAATGTTTTCAAGGTATTCTCCTTCCAGGTTCCTCTGACTATGACCAATGAATTGTGATAATCCATATCCACGAGAGTGTAAATGCAGGACCCCTAATCTTACAAGATTGCATGTCACTTTCCTGAAAAAAAAAAAGAATTAGGTTTATACTATATACTTATCACTATCTATAATGAGTAATTGATGCTTGACCGCAAAACAATTGTGCTAAGGGGAAGAGCCAACAATTATGTTGGCACAGGAAAGTGATTTTTCCTTTGAAATACTACATCAAACCAAATCTGCCCTGGCCACACAATGAATGGAAAATAAAATCAGAAGCACATTCTCATCAAACACCTACTACAAAGGGAGCATGTACCAGCCAGGAGAGCTGCTGCTATGGAAACCAAGATGACTTTAAGTGACATGGAATCATTCCGTGAGGAGGTGAAAGCATGATAAAAATCTGCTCCTTATAACATATGCTACACAGACGAGCTATATTAATCACTACATAGACATAACTGTAAATAATGGGCTAAATACACAGTTTTTATTTTTGGGGGGAACTAATCCTTTAAATGTAGATTTGTTATTTCAAAAAAAAAAAAAATACTTGAATTTTTTCCTTTGAAATGTCAAGCATAATAAATGCACAATTTAAAACCCTTTCATTTTCATCCAAGAAAATATTCAAGTATTCATCCAAGAGGAAACCAAACTGCTTTATCTCTCTCACACAAACACACACATTACCATGGACCATTGACATGGCTGTGTCTAACAAGCCAGAAGCATGATACGCATCAGTTTGACAAGAGTCTGTCGTGTTTGAGAGACAGCGCACCCTCGCCCTCAGTGAATGTTACTTGCAGCAGACGCTGTAATGACATCATCAGGACTATGGTTGTTGGTCTATGGCTCTTGTATGGTTGCTAATGTATAGTCACGACTGTTTTTTGTGACAAAATCATACAGCAAGAAAAATGGCAAGAATGCTGTAAAAATGAAACTCTAAAAAGAAGCTCTAATCTCTATAGTATTTGCCATTTTTATATGTATAGCTGGGAGTTGATTCCAAAAAGAATCAATTCTTTGACTCAGGGGCATCAAGTGGACTCTTATGCTTTGAATCAGTTTCTTTTAGGTAAATCGACTCATTCAAAGGGCATTCAACCTGACTGTGTCTATTACTCGGATTATAAAATAACTGATGAGCCATAACAGCAAGTACTGAGAATTCTGATTCAGCCCAGTGAGTCAAATTTTACAATTCTGCTCAGTTAACAATCAGTTGAAATGAGTGAGTCTTTGAATCATTCATTGATTTGAACACATTATTTTTTCTTACCATTCAAGAAAAGTAGTCCGGAATCAAGTCTTGAATTTGATTCTGAAAACTAGGAATCAAGAGACCACCCCTATTCATATGTAACTACTCTGTTCATATGTAAAAGCGTAGATCTAGCTAGTGTTGTAGTACTCTTGAGTCCAAGTCTAAGACTATATTTTTGTGGCACTCGGTTTCAACTCAGACTCACTCGTTCCTCTTCAGGGTAGTGTTTCAACAGACATTCATAAGTTCTTACGTAAACTGGAATGTAAAGTCCAAACTAGAGGCTTAGAATCTACTAGCTATCTACAGCTAGCTTGGTTGCACCATTAGTTTGTAAGGCATAGTGTATCTAGTAGTTGCATAATATGACATTTACTTTCAATAAGCCAATAGCAGCCTTCAAAATCATGAGCAGAAGATATGTAGAAACAGCATGAATTTGTAACGTCCGAACAGGCAAGAAGATAAGGTGAGGCAAAGTGGATCTATATGCAGCATTTTACTTTAATGAATAAATCAAAGCACAAATACAACAAGGTGATAATCCATTGAATACGAAAAACAGTGTGCGTTAATCACAAGCAACAGTGAACAAAGAATAGAACAAACAGAGGGCAATATATACAGCGAAAGTGATAGCAGGTGCTACAAACAATGAGTAACTATGACAACAAACAAAAACATGACAGTAAGAGTCCCTAGAGCAACCCACATAGGAGCCAGGAGGAGGACGACCCATGGCGGAACCAATGGAGAGAGAAGCCAGGGCAATGCCCAGAGTCCACCTGACAAAAGTGAAGCTGGGAGTGGTGGAGACCCAGGTGAAGTCCAAGGGATGGAGAGACCAGGCAACACCGGAGGACAAGGAGGCCACGGCGGAGCGAGTGGCCAAGGTGGAACCAGGATGCTGGAGAACTGAGGAGGAGCCAGAGGGCAGGAGAAGCCCGACCTGAGGGGCGAGAAGTCAGGAGGCAGAGCGATGACTGACAAAGGCCGAGGGAGTGATGAGCCAAGGTGGAGCCGATATGTCGACGGGCTAAGGTGGTGTAATGGGCTTAGAGGCTCAAGACGGAGCTGGGGCTGGGAAGTCCCAGGCAGAGCCATATTGCTGGGCATGACCAGCAGAGGAGGGGTAGCCAAGAAGCTGGAGGGAACCAGCGGAGACAAGGAGACCTGAAATGGGACTGGCGTAGATGAGGACGACTTGGGACTGGGCTAAGCCAGCAAAGATGAAGGTGACTTGGGACTGGGCTGAACCAGTGGAGATGAAGGTGACTTGAGACTGGGCTAAACCAGTGGAGCGATTGGGAGCAGGCTGAACTACCGGAGACAAAGGCAACTTGGGACTGGGCTGAACCAGCAGAGATGAAGGCAACTTGGGACTGGGCTGAACCAGCAGAGATGAAGGCAACTTGGGACTGGGCTAAACCAGTGGAGCGATTTGGGACTGGGCTGAACCAGCAGAGAGGAAGGCAACTTGGGACTGGGCTGAGCCAGAGGAGACAAAGGCGACTTGGGATTGGGCTGAACCAGCAGAGACGAAGGTAACTTTGGACTGGGCTGAGCCAGAGGAGACAAAGGTGACTTGGGACTGGGCTGAATCAGCAGAGGCGAAGGCAACTTGGGACTGGGCTGAGCCAGAGGAGACAAAGGTGACTTGGGACTGGGCTGAATCAGCAGAGGCGAAGGCAACTTGGGACTGGGCTGAACTAGCGGAGACAAAGGCAACTTGGGTGGAGCGATTTGGGACTGGGCTGAACCAGCAGAGACAAAGGCAACTTGGGACTGGGCTGAACCAGAGGAGACAAAGGCTACTTGGGACTGGGCTGAACCAGCAGAGACGAAGGTAACTTGCGACTGGGCTTAACCAGTGGAGCAATTTGGGAGTGGGTTGAACTAGCGGAGACGAAGGCAACTTGGGACTGGGCTGAACCAGCGGAGCAATTTGGGAGCGGGCTGAACCAGCGGAGACGAAGGCGATTTGATACTAAATATCAACATCATCACACATGTCTAAAGAATTGACGTTTGTAAAACAAGAGCTTATTGATGCAATTCACTCAATCTACTGTTTTATTCCAAATTCCTGGTCAGAGGCATTTTTAAACATTTAGTTTACACGTAGAGTTACATTTCAACTAAGTTTAATGGCGCAACGCAAACATTTAGTAGTGCACAAGCTTTAACTTGGTAAACCAGCCCCAAATGAGCTGGTCTCGACTACATCACCGGTCCTAGTGCACATGTATTTTGATAGTCAAAACAATTAGATTCCTGCTATATGATTGTGTCTGACACATGTGGCAATACCCTCACAACAGTTCCAGTAATTTGATTTCTTGTCAATAGTATGTGTATGTGAAAGATAAACAGCAATACTTACTCTGTGTTATGAGTGTCAATTGTATGGAAAAGCTCCTTTAATTCATCTCCTGACAGAACACCATCTGAGAAATAAGCCTTGAACTCATCAAAGGACAGCTTCCCATCATCTTTTGAGAGGAAAATGTGGTTAAAAATTCGCCTTGAAAAACAAAATTGAACTCATAAAAGTATTTCAACATTAATAAAGACAGTGGTGATCTATAAATGAGAAAGAAAGTAAAGTTCATCATCCTTCAGACTATGACTATTCAGCTCATGCACATCAGATGATCAGATCTCAGGTGTTTGGGAAAAACATGCACACAGACACCACAAGATAATGTTTGCGACAGAGCTGAGGGCTTGTGTTAGTTGGTGCAGACACACAGAGGTTTTTAAACAAACAGTGACAGGTGAGTCACGCCGAGCTATACTCAAAATAGAATAGATGTACTGCTGCACATGCAGAGTGCTGTACACCTATATACAATATGAAATAAAATGCAGTAAAGGAACCTTAAAATGAACACAATATGAGGAAGAGGGAAAGAGATCTACAAATATCCTTGTGACTGACTACATAAGCCTATATTGTGCATTACTATTGCATTGACTGACATGATAGAATCCAATTTGTTGTTAGAGCCAGAACTTATTATCCATTCTTCAAAATGTAGTTTACATACTGTATATAATAGTAATTTTATAATTTATATTTAGTTTCAATACACACGATTTCTCAGACATAACTTACAATTCTCACCCTTCAGATACATAAACTTACAATAATGTTTTCTTTAAAATAATTTTAATCGTATGCAATTATCTGTAAATGAATGAACATAATATTAGTTGGATCACCAAACTTTGTGTTTCAATGAACTGAAAATGTTAAGTCAACCAGATTACTTAAGTTAAACCAGCAAATAATTTTTTTTACAGTGTATGCTAAAGCAAAGTAACTGAGTTTGAATTCCGATGCCTAAACTCATCTTCTAAATCAATGGAATTTTTTAAAATTCTGAACTATAAGAGGGAGTGTTGGGGAGGAGCACAGTGACATTTGTTTGTTATCACTCTACTAAAATATTGACTAACATTAGGAAACGTATGGACAGTCTAGTGTTTCCATGACAACAGAGCAACAGCATAGGCTGGGAATGGACAACCATTCAAACATATGGAGGCATCAAGTAATGACCACTAGTCTATAACAAACAGTTTATTATGCAGGTGAACAACAAGTGCACTTTAAAAGACAGAAAGGCAATGCCTTACCATTTTTGTCAGCTCTTCTCAGTATCTGAAAGCAAACAGGACAACATCAGTTCATAGTCAGGAGAAGTCATGCTGCGTTGATCATGTAAAGGGACTCTAGCACTGTAAATTATTTAGGTCGAGTCCTAAAAAGAGCAGTGATGAAAGAAAAAGTGATGATGGCTATGTTGACTTTGAACACCCAGGCGCACTGTAGCAGTCTGTTAAATAAAGTCCCAATTCACAGCAAGAATGCTCACACTCTAAATATGGTCTTCTGCTATAGGCATGCCAAGACTATGCTGAATTTAGCTTCCTCCTTAGAGGAGTGAAAAACTATGCCACCAATCTGTCAGGGCCCGGTGGTTCCTTATTCCAGTATGATAATTAACAATACACACCTCATGTCCCGGGGGAAGCTCTTTAGACAGCATACTACAATTTAATTAGCAATTCAAACTGCACTCCATGTCTTTGCGGTTAAAGAAGATCTGCATATATTATAGAGCAGAAAAGAGACTATTTAATAACTAAACGTTCATGTGAATAAACTAATTAACAATATGCTAATTAACAATACGCATAATAACTGCAAACATAAAAATGCAATGAGTAATAATGAGTGCTCTGAGCACAGTGCATTACATAAGCCTATGAATATCTATGAAGGATGCCAGTCTCACATGACCTGAACACTTCAAGATCAAGACCTGAGATCAGTATAATAACTAAATGCAGACATCCCAAAGGTGCTCTATTGGATTGAGATCTGGTGATGGTGAAGGCCATTTGAGTATAGTGAACTTATTGTTATGTTCAAGAAACCAGTTTTAGATGATTTGAGCTTTGTGACATGGTGTGTTATCCAGCTGGAAGTAGCTATAAGAAGATGGGTACACTGTGGTCATAAAGGGTTGGACATGGTCAGCAACAATACTCAGGTAGGCTGTGCCGTTTAAAGGTGCCCTTGAATGAAAAATTGAATTTATCTTGGCATAGTCAAATAACAAGAGTTCAGTACATGGAAATGACATACAGTGAGTCTCAAACTCCATTGTTTCCTCCTTCTTACATAAATCTCATTTGTTTAAAAGACCTCCGAAGAACAGGCGAATCTCAACATAACGCCGACTGTTACGTAACAGTTGGGGTGTACGCCCCAATATTTGCATATGCCAGCCCATGTTTCCAACATTATGAAAGGCATTAGACAAGGGCAGCCAGTATTAACGTCTGGATCTGCACAGGTGAATCAACAGACTAGGTAAGCAAGCAAGAACAATAGCGAAAAATGGCAGATGGAGCAATAATAACTGACATGATCCATGATATCATGATATTTTTAGTGATATTTGTAAATTGTCTTTCTAAATGTTTCGTTAGCATGTTGCTAATCTACTGTTAAATGTGGTTAAAGTTACCATCGTTTCTTACTGTATTCGCGGAGACAAGAGCCGTCGCTATTTTCATTATTAAACACTTGTAGTCTGTATAATTCATAAACACAACTTCATTCTTTATAAATCTCTCCAACAGTGTAGCATTAGCCGTTAGCCACGGAGCACAGCCTCAAATTCATTCAGAATCAATGTTAACAATATAACAGTATACAATACTCACATAATCCGACGCATGCATGCCGCATGCATGACGAACACTTTGTAAAGATCCATTTGAGGGTTATATTAGCTGTGTAAACTTTGTTTATGCACTGTTCAAGGCAAGCGCGAGCTCCGTGGGCGTGGAGCGCGCCATTTAAAGGGCCAGTAGCCCTGAATCGGCTCATTTATAATGATGCCCCAAAATAGGCAGTTAAAAAAATTAATTAAAAAAAAAATAATCTATGGGGTATTTTGAGCTGAAACTTCACAGACACATTCAGGGGACACCTTAGACTTATATTACATCTTTTTTTTAAAAGTTCTAGGGCACCTTTCAAGAATACTCAGTTGGTACTAAGGTGCCCAAAGGGTGCCAAGAAAATATCCCCCACACCATTACACCACCACCACCACCAGCCTGAACCATTGATACAAGGAAGGATGGATCCATGCTTTCATGTTGTTTACACCAAATTCTGACCCTACCATCTGATTGCTGCAGCAGAAATCAAGACTCAGCAAACCAGGCAAAATTTTTCCAATTTTGGTGAGCCCGTGTGAATTGTAGCCTCAGTTTCCTGTTCTTAGCTAACAGGAGTGCAGTAGCCCATCTGCTTCAAGGTTCGATGTGTTGAGCATTCGGAGATGCTCTCCTGCATACCTCAGTTGTAACGAGTGGTTATTTGAGTTACTGTTCCCTTCCATCAGCTCGAACCAGTCTGGCCATTCTCTCCTGACCTCTGACATCAACAAGGCATTTTCGCCCATAGAACTGCCGCTCACTGGATATTTTATCTTTTTCTGACCATTTTCTGTAAACCCTGTGGTTGTGCATGAAAATCCCTGTATCAGCAGTTTCTGAAATACTCAGACCAGCTCGTCTGGCACCAACAACCATGCCACATTCAAAGTCATTTAAATCACCTTTCTTCCCCATTTCTGTACTCAGTTTGAACTTCAGCATATCGTCTTTTCTAATGCTGCCTTCATGTGCTATCGGAAACTTGATAATTCGAAATTTGAGGGCGTTCATGTGCAATTTTTAAGTAGGAAACTCATATTTAAGATAATTCCGAGAGCACGTGAAGGCAGCATTTATGCATCGAGTTGCTGCCATGTGATTGGCTGATTAGATATAGACAAAACGGAAAAATTTAGACACTGAAGAAAATGTAACTGCATCTATGTAACTCGAAAAAAATAAAACAATAAATAAATACGTTAAATGTTAATAACTATTAAGCAGATTAATAAAACTTGGGGAGCCTTGAAGTAAATTTAATTTACTAAAATGAAAGGTCAATCAATCTGCAAGTGGACTCAATACAAACCCCTATACAGCACTGTGGAACAGGTTCTTTTACGTTTCCACTTTCCCTTTATCGTTCAGCACATTAATTCAGTATTACAATCAGATAAGATTTTTTAAAATACTCACATCCAGAAATATTGACATTCCTTTCTTTAACTCGATGGGAGTGCTGGCTTCATCTGAAAGTGAATGCACCTCTTCAGAGCAATCCATAGTGATTCCTCGTGATAAATAAATATCTAACTTTCCTTTCAGCTATAATAACGTTTAATTCATCCACACAAGTGCGCGTGCAGAGAGAACGAGTGCGCGTTCTGCAGTGTGTAGCTGTAATGCGCGTGAAAGGAATCTCCCGCTGTACTCCAGTGATGAGCCACAGGTCTCCTGATGCTGCGCAGCGCACCAATGACATTCGCTTTGTGGTGTGCAATCACGCTAGTTATTACTTCCTACCTGTCTCAGCGGGGATAAACAATTTTGTTACTCTCTCACCATGAAGATAGTTTTTACAATGCGTTTCTTAATGTTTGTTGTGTTACAAATGACAGAATAATGGAAAACTAGGCTATATACGCCATTAAGTTCATATAGCCTAGTGTTACAGGAGAATTACATTTTAAGGCATTGTTCCTACACCAACAATGAAAATGTTGTCATAATTCTCATGTTTCAAATCTGTATGACTTTCTTTCCTCTGGAATGCAAATGGAGAAGAATGTCCTAGTTGTTCTTTTCCATGGAAAGAAATTGAATAGTGCACAAAAATGTAACAAAAATAAGAAACTTTATTACTCAGCTGTTTGGAACAACATGATGAGTACATAATGATATAATAATGATCATGCACGCACACACACACACACACACACACACACACACACACACACACACACACACACACACACTATTTACTTTTAATCACGTAAAAACGATTTCTGTGAGATCAAGTAACTGTAAAAATCACTTTTAGCTTAGATGACAGATGGCAATTCCTTGCCATGAAGCACAAATTTAGTACATTGAAGGTGAAACAGCAGCGACATCTTGTGGTAAAACATGCCAACATCAGAAACATCATGTTAAAAGTTTATTAAACAAAAATAAACCGATTCTTGAGACTTTGGTCAAATCATGTCGCACGCTTCCGCCAGAGATTTTTTTTTTTTTTAATGTTCAAATGAATCAGAGATGATCACTTATTACATTATTTAAAATAAAAGGTCCCAATACTAGGTTTTTCACAGCTTTGCTATAGAAGAACCATTTTTTTCCACTATAAATTTTTCCACTATAAAGTACAATTCTATTTAAAGAATTCCATGAATATTAAATAAAGAACCTTTTTTTTTTTCTTTTTTGGTTAAAAATGATCCAAAATCATTTTTTGAGCAAGTACATAACCAGCCAGTGTTCAAAACTATCACCTTACCTTAGCCTGATTCACAACGGTAAGCTTGTAATAATGTTTTCTAAAAAAATCAGTACTGGTGGGTTTCCGTGGGAAATTTGAGCATGCAGCCATTGGTCTTTGCGTCTTTACATCACGTCTGTTTACATGAAGAAGGAGTACTAGCTAGTTAGGCTACATGGCATGTGAGGACGCTGCTGGTAGCAGATCATTTATAGCCTTTTCTCACAGCAGCTGGAATAATTATCATTTTGATGGCAAATTGTAAACCAGAAAGGTCCAAATGACAATCATCAGTGAGAACTGGATATTCAGCCATGGTCAAAAGCAAAAGACAGAAATTGAAACCTACAGGTAACACTTATATGCACTAAATACATAGTCATGCAATGCTGATGTTCTTAACTAACATTTTGAGATCAAATTATAACAATAATAATTTGCATGGTTTGACGTTATCCGAGCTAAGCGATCGTTAGATTTAATCACCATTGTTAGCGCGATTTATTGTAATGCTTTTTTTCCTCAGTAGGTCAGAACAAAAGTGGCAGACATGTTACTTACTTGTTCACATGGCATTTTATGGCGAAAATTCTTATTTTAGACATACTTCCAAGACATAGAATCTGTGATTCCGAAGTACAGTATCCACGCCGATTCATCTGCGCTCAGAAGCCGTGCCAATGCACAATCCACGTAAAGATGATAATTCCACAAATAACTGCAATTGCAGGTTTCAAACAGAGATGGCGACAAAGAGGCAAAACTTACGGACTGCAGCTTTAAAAGTGTTTTAAAAAAATACAGTAGGCATAAATTGTAGGCCTAAATGTTAAGTTACATTTTAGCAATTACTAGTTGAAGCTCACTAATGGGACAGTTGCTAAATCCCACAAAAAAAATAAAAATAACACAGAATTAAATAAGCAACTCTGTGACCCATGCAGCTACACTAAAATACTACAAGGTTTATGATTAAGCTGCCATTCAAAAACCCCTTGACAAAGGTCAATGCACCAATGATCTTTTGTAAAGAGAACAAAAACATTACCCTTGAACAGAGCGCATGAATGTAGTGTGGTTGGATAAGTCAGTTTTACAACATTTATCTGTTTACTTATGGACAAAGCCAAATGTTGCGTTCAGCCCACAATGTCTAAAATCAAAGATGATCCATAATGACGTAACCGACAGGTCTGATGATTGCTCAATGTGGTATTATCTAAATGAATGGCTATGATGCAAAGCCGGTACTCTCAAGTCATTCCAATATTCCAATCTGATAATATTCCCATAAATACTGATAAAATAGTTCAAAAGTGATTTCATGAAAACCAGTGTAAAGTCCAATGCCTCCATAACCTTCCACTCACAAAATCTATTAGTCTTTGAACTATGATGGTCCATTCTGGTATGCAGAGTACAAAACAGACACCACTTTCATCTGGCAAACAACCAGATGCTTATCGTCATCAGCAATTGTGAAGTATACAAACTACTATACAGTTAAGGGCTTGTGTGACAGAATTCCGAGAAGAAGAGGATCTGTTGGTGAAGGGTGTCAGATATCAAAATGATCAGCATTGCTAAGACTGGAGGCTTTTGACTAGCCATTATAGGGGCAATTATTACTTTTTACTTTTATCTTTTAAATAAAACCCCTGTTTTTGTTAAAGCAGTTTTATTTTCTTACTATTTGAACTGAGTGCATTTACATGAATCCCTATTTGAAACACAATGAGAGGACTTTAAACACACACACACACTCAAAACAATGGAAGAATTGGGATTTGTCAACCTATCAGTGTGCTTCAGTAGATTTACAAAGCAAACAAGATTTGTATTTGCTAAAGGAAAAGTAGTGACTGCTAGGCAGCATTGAATTTTAAAGTAACCCCTGACTTTGATTCTATCCAAATTAAATTCTATATCAGAGCAGCTTTGCTGTTGTCATGAGAATCGTTGTGCATGAGAGTATTGTTGCTTTTTGAAGGCTGAATATTCCATCAGTGAAAGTCAACAGAAGATTCTCAAACTTTAATCTTCAATTTCTTATAAAACTTAGAAATTAATTATGCCAACATACCAAAACAAATGCTGACATTATCTGCAAAATAAAGTTTGAGTCTATACATTAAGCCGGTTTAGACCGAATTAATTGGACTGAACCTGCACTCTAAAAAATAAAACATTGGTTTAACAAAAAAAAAAATATATATATATGTTAACGTTTTTCACTAGAATTTTTAACTTAAGCCAATTGGGAGAATTACATTAATTCAAAGCAATATTTTGAGTTGATCCAACATAATGTTTTAAGTAAGGTGAAGATGTTTTTTTGCCACAATAAAAACACATTTCTAAGTAACATGAACTTAAAAATTGTCAACATGAATGCAACTATTTAAGTTGATCCAACGTAATGTTTTAAGTAAGGTGAAGACGCTTTTTGGACACAATAAAACACATTTCTAAGTAACATGAACTTAAAAATTGTCAACATGAATGCAACTATTTAAGTTGATCCAACATAATGTTTTAAGTAAGGTGAAGACGCTTTTTGGACACAATAAAACACATTTCTAAGTAACATGAACTTACCAAGCACCACTTGTCACCATGATGGTAAATCTCCAAAAACCCACATTAACAGAAACTCTTCTAAATTAGCATAACAAAACACTAATTACTGCTAAATCTCCCTTACCATTAATCTTGTGAAACAAAACAAACATTATATAACACTTAATTTTAGCATTTACTCTCCCTTTCAAGTGCCATGGGCAAAGCATGATGGGAAATATAAATCCCAGCCCAGTTTCACTTAACTTAAGTTCGTCTAAATTAAAAGAAGTGTTCATACTGCTCAAAACAATGAAACACGTTTACACGTCATCAGATTGTATTTTACGTCAACAGAACTTAAAATTAAATACATTTTTGATTAACTGAAAATGTTAAACTATGACAAGTCATGATAGTATATTGAATCAATAGGCATAATTTGTGTGTCATCCAAGCTCAATAAAATAACAATTACAAGTAAAAAGTCTAACAGCATTTCAGAACTTGATTTTTTATTTCACAACAGTATATATATTTAAGTAATGACTAAAGGTCCCCTGAATTAGTTTTTAGAGTGTGTATTTTAACTATGATATGATCAAATGAATCAATTAAATAAAATAGTATATTTTCCAACCTCTTAAAAATGATCAGTGAAATATTCCCATTAGTAAATGTACTTTCTTAAAGTATATACACAATCAGTCAAATATTTGGAAACATTAATATTTTTAATGTTTTTGAACGAAGTCTGGAAGGATGCATTTATTTCATAATAAATACAGAAAAAACAATAATATTGTGAAATATTATTACAATATAAAAATTATGATTTTGTATTTTAATATACTTTAAAATATAATTTATTTCTGTGATGCAAAGCTGAATTTTCAGCATCATTTCTCCAGTCTTTAGTGTCACATGATCCTTCAGAAATCATTCTAATATGCTGATTTGATACTCAGTTATTATCAATATTGAAAACAGTTGTGTTGCTTAATATTTTTTTGGAACCTGTGATACTTTTTTCAGGATTCACTGATGAATAAAAGGTTCAAAAGAACAGCATTTATTGAAAATATAAATCTTTTCTAACAATATAAATCTTAACTATCACTTTTTATCCATTTAATAGATCCGTGCTGAATAAAAGTAATAATTTCTTTCAAAAAAAAAGAAAGAAAAAAATTGCTGAACCCAAACTTTTAAACGGTAGTGTATATTGTTATAAAAGATTTCTTAAAATAAATGCTGATATTTTCTAATTTTTTATTCATCAAAGAATCCTGAAAAGGTATCACAGGTTATAAAATAATATTAAGCAGCACAACTGTTTTGGAATGATTTCTTAAGGATCATGTGACACTGAAGACTGGAGTAATGATGCTGAATTCAGCTTTGCATCACAGAAATAAATTACATTTTAAAGTATATTAAAATAGAAAACAATAATTTTAAATTGTAATAATATTTCACAATATTATTACTTTTTCTGTATTTATTATTAAATAAATGCAGCCTTAATGAGCATAAGAGACTTCGTTCAAAAACATTAAAAATAGTAATGTTTCCAAACTTTTGACTGGTAGTGTACATTATATATATATATATATATATATATATATATATATATATATCCTATAAAGACAGCACGAGAGAGAGAGAGAGAGAGAGAGAGAGAGAGAGAGAGAGATATTGTTGGCACATATCATTGGTAAATCATAATTATGACATACAAAGTCGTACTTTGAAATGAAAAGTCACAATTATAACACTCATTTTGAGATAAAAAGTATAAATGATGACAAGTTAAAATTAGATATCACAGTATGTCATATTTTTACATTTTATGTCATAATTTAGAATTTTCTTTAATAATTATGACTTTTTATCTCGTATTTATGATTTACCATTTCTTATGTGGCAGAAATAGGATTCCACACAGGTGGGAGGGGGAAGGGAAAGGTTGGACCAACCCATAAAATAAACATTTGTCCGGGGCTCTGAGAACAATAATATACAACAGAATAGTTATTAAACCAGAAGAAAAACAAAGACAACAGAACAGGACAGAAACTGTCCAATGTGTGTTTTTACTCATCAACCCCCAAAAGCAGTGCTTTTACTAGTACATTTATATTTACGTACACTGGATATAACTATTATCTCACCTCTGTATTGCCATTAGTAAAAGTACACTGATTTTCAGTGCAATCGGAGATCTGTTGTGTGTTATCGCGATACTCACAGTGACGGCCAGATGAGATCACGTGATGACCGCGCACGGAATACTGGGAAACAAACAGTGGTATGAATAACGCTCGGCGTAAACATCCCTTGCTGAGGTGGGCAAGAGCTCGCGGAGCACAAGTGAACAACTCGTCCAGCAAACGCAACGACCGTCTATCCGCGACTTTTATAATCGGTGTTATTTGGGCCAAGAGATGTGACATGTTGAGTTGGGTGAGCGACGGGACTTTGGACCGGAGCCTGGACGGGAGTGCTGCAGTGAGCTGTGCCTGGAGTCGGGAAAGTTGAGCGTGTGTGTGATTTATCCGTCAGACGCAATGACAGCAGCGATATGAACACGCCTGGAGGGAAGGAGAGTATGGCTTTCATAAGTGAACGACAGCTGACACGGTTGCATCTCGAGTCCTTGAAGTGGTACGACTCCACATCCGTTTTTCCGAGATAAATTACTAGATTATACATTACTGGACTGTTCGGGACAATTCCTCACTTTCCAGGGAATTGGTTGCTGGTCGCTTTTGTCAAAGGTTTGGCAACGTGTAAATTCAAGGGTCAACATTTTTGGACTGGACGTCCAATCAATCAATCTAGTGAAGTCATATGAAGAAGGGATGAATATGTGGAGCTCAGGGTCGGT
Organism: Megalobrama amblycephala; assembly: GCF_018812025.1. Lineage (NCBI taxonomy): Eukaryota > Metazoa > Chordata > Actinopteri > Cypriniformes > Xenocyprididae > Megalobrama > Megalobrama amblycephala. Next base: position 5,501,443 of record NC_063052.1, read on the forward strand.
GCAGGGTGTGCTGAAAGCCCTGAAGCACGCTGCGGGTAAAGGACACATCCAGATCAGCCGCTGGCTGACACGGACCCCTGACTCACTGGACTGCGACAAGATCGACATCTTGATCTGTAACGTCTTTGACGAGAGAGCCAACGGCGGCAAATCGGAGACAGAGCCCGCGGGTCTCACCGAGACCGGCGCGTCCTTCACCCCCGAATTCAGGCATCCGTGTTGCATTACAACCTGTTGCTTTAAAAGTGCCCTGTTGGCGTGCATCCTGACAGCCGTGTGCTTCTCATCGGTGGCTCTCGTGCGCCAGTACCTGAAGGATGTCTTGCTGTGGGTGGAAAGTTTGGACAGTTTTGTGGGAGCCTTGCTTTTTATAGTCGGCTTGATCACGGTGTCTTTTCCCTGCGGCTGGGGTTATATCGTGCTGAACGTGGCCGCAGGGTATTTATATGGGTTTGTGTTGGGCATGGGACTGGTGATGGTTGGGGTTTTGATTGGGACTTTCATAGCTCATGTGGTGTGCAAGCGGTTACTGACGAACTGGGTTCTGAGTAAGATCGGGAGCAGTGAACAGCTGAGTGCTGTTATTCGGGTGGTGGAGGGAGGAAGTGGACTCAAAGTTGTGGCCTTAGCGAGACTCACTCCGATTCCGTTCGGTCTCCAGAACGCGGTCTTCTCGGTAAGTCTGCTTTTGCCATTCATGCTAATAATGTTTTTATGCTCATTTTTTAACAATGTTTTCATTTGAGCAATATCTCACCAGTGTTATTTATTTTAGTATCGGTGATATTCTACTAGAGTAATTTTAAAGTTTTAGTAATTTTGTTGGGTGGTTGTCATTTTTATTGGTTTTATGTCTGTATAGTTTTTATTTTTTTGTTTATTAGTTGTAACGTTAGTTATTTTAGTACAAGTTAAACTAAATGAAAATGAGATGTTGACTAGCTGGAATAAAATAAATTTAAAGGGTTAGTTCACCCAAAAATAAAAATTGTCATTAATTACTCACCCTCATGTCGTTCCAAACCTGTAAGACCTTCGTTCATCTTTGGAACACAAATTAAAATATTTTTGATGAAATTTGAGCCACAGCAAATTAATAACACTGTCAAGGTCTAGAAAGTGCAAAAATTTTATGTAGTGAGGAGAGAACTTTGTGTGCGCAAAAACAAAACAAAAATAACAACTTTATTCAACAATCCGTGTCATTCTCCTTACTGTTTTTTTTCTTTCTTTTTTCATTTTTTTTAAATTAGTGAACAATAACAAAACAGAAAAAATAAAATATAAATTATAAAAATACAAAAAATATAAAAAGTATATAAAAAAACAATATCAATCAAATGAGAAAGTAAAATTAATAATAGGCTATATGCCTCATTTTCCAGCCTCTTTTCATAATTGGAAAAAAAAACAAATATTACATGTTCATATAATAAATGAAAATTGCATATTTAATTATATTTATTTAAATCTAAATAAATGCATATTTATTAGCAAATTGCATTTAGCACAGTGCAGGCTTCCGTGTTTATATCCGAACGGCAGCTCAGTATTGGCCAAAGCTGAACACGTGAGCAGCACGACACATGCGTGTGACGCTGACGCAGGAGACGCCGTTCTGACGTAGAACACGGAAGCCTTCGCTGTGCTAACTGCGTCAACTGCGTAAGGAGAATGAGAAGAGATATAAAATAAAAGTCGTTATTTATGTTGAATATTGAATAAACGTCGTTATTTATGTTTTGTTTTGCGCACAAGTATTCTCGTCATGTTGGAATGAGGGTGAGTAATTAATGACAGTTTTCATTTTTTGGGTGAACTAACCCTTTAAGTTTTCGTATTTTATTTCAGTTAATGTTTATTTTGTTTCAAGTAAAAAAAAAATATGGTTTTAGTTAATGATAAAAACCCTGTATTGCATGAGTGTACGAGGGTGCAGGTAAATTGCAAGTGTGATATTGCTTTTATACAGTTCTATAAACACATAATTAATATTGAGTAATTTGGGTTTCAGACAAAATAAATCGGCAGTTGCTTCATATATTTATTCTCCGCCAATAATAATGGCTCCAACCCAAGCAAAATGGTCTTGCTTTATCCAAAAAAAAAAAAAAAAAAAAAAGTCTGATATAAAAAAAAAAAAAAATTGTTTTTCATTAAAAAGCTGGTCTGTATCATCATATATGAGTGGAGTGTGATAGATTTCCCCTCTCCACTCAAAGAATTCCATAATCATTCTGCTTCAAATCCATTCCTGGTTTTGCATTTTTTCACTGGTGAGAGAAACCCTGCTTTGAGCAAACATGAAGCAATAAAGATGAAAACCCAGACTTTCAGGCCTTCACAAAACCACTTTTCCCTGGAGCAAAACACCACTTTCTGAACAGCAGTGCACACAAAATCTGTATGCCGTGAGCACAGACAAGACAAAAGACAAAGAGTGAAATTATATTCATATCATTCTCTGAATGGTCAATCAATATTGAGGAAAGAACCGTTGTATACAATTGTTTTAGTACTTAACATTTTTATTGTGTTATGATGAGGTTTTTATTTGTAAAATAAGTTATAGCATATAGAGTTCTCTGATTAATTGCATTGAGGTGGCTGTTAATCTTTAAGGGGCATCCAGGTGGCTTTATCCAGCTTTGCTGGAATGAAACAATTAAGATCTCCTGCTCAGAGCCAGATTAAATTAAACATAACTGATCTTCACACAGGATCAAGAGTTAAAACAGGTCTCTGTGTACGTTGAAATATATTGGCCTACCTTTAGATGCTCTGCACTACCAATATAATACATTTTAATTATCTTACATGAGGAGAAAGAAACTGCAACCTTTAACAATGACGGAGGACAGTAAAGAACAGTGATGTATAACGTCCGCAGTGTCTAGCATAATCTTTAAGCCTTACTCAGATTTGAATTATTACTAACCCACAAAAATACTCTCATGAGTCAGCATTTAAATAAATAATTTAGAAAAAATAAAATTACACTGGCTCCTAAATGTGATTTTAATGACAATTGTGTTTTATGTAATGTATTTAAATCATATTTAGTGTAGTTGCTTAAAATATGCTCATGCTTGTTGGACTTTTCAAAGAGATGTATCTTATTCTGTGTCCAGAAGTTTCATTTTAAAACAAACAAAGATTACATTTGCTCATATTAAATTAGAGGCTTTCTCAGGTGTTAAGGCTGGTTTGGTTTGTGATATGAACGTGGACCTGTAGCCTGCTGCCATTGTGGAACAAATTTGTACTATTTGCATAATTTATTCACTGAATGATTCATAGGTTAATGTATTGGTCCTTTTGAAGGCTTTTTTATGATTATGAGCAGATGTCTTTATACAAGTTTGATTTGCACCACTTCCACTTGAAAGAGTGTTAGTTTGACTGACAGTGATTGACTGATTATATGTTGGTTTCTGGAGCACTGGAAATGAACATAAAACGCTTGCTTACAGTTTGAGTTTGCGTCATTTACTGGGATAACAAGCAGCTTTAATGTTAAACAGAGCACTTTTTTTCTTATTTTTTCATTTACAAGTAGGGCTGCACAATTAATTGAAAATCAAAATCGCGTACATTTACAGCTGCTGTGATTAAATGTAAATATTGTCTGTTACAAAATTCAGTTTATGTCTGCTCTTTTTGCAGCAGCTGCAGTTGAACATTATAACATTTTGTGCATGAATGCAGCAACAAATTAGTGTTTTAACATTTTTATATTAGACCTATTAATAAAGACAACTCGTAAAAATTTGAAGACACCATCGCCTGGAAAAGACAAAAAAATAAATGTTAAAGCCAAAGTAGAAACCTTTGTATTGTATTCACTAAATATTGCTCTGCTCACAGTGTAAATGGTGAAACACCCAATATACACTGTAAACACTCCCATTATAATCAGCAAGCTGTAAACCTTCCATAATAAAAGATTTATTCTGTTACGTAGCTTCGGAGTCCAAAGCTATGTGTGCTAACAGTCTGGACTCAATCTGTGTGAAATTTATGTAAACTAACAATGAACAGGAATGGGAGTGCACTAGCATTGTGTCATTTCCTTACTGTGTATATTTAAATGAACGGTGAAAGTCACAGATTACAGCACATAACTTCTCAGACATTCTAACTCCTATTCAGTATGTTCAATCGGTGAAAAATAAGCTCCAGTTGACACCAACAGACTCTGACACTGGTAACACACTGATCCAACAAAACCCAATGAAGTGTCTGTTGCCGTCTGTCGGCGCGGTGTGAATTGGCCTATAAAAATAATGGTTCCAAAAGGGGGTTATAGAAGAGCTATTATTGGTTCCCCAAAGAACATTTCAGTAATCAGTTCTTAAAAGAACCATTTTTTCTTAGTGTGAAGAACATTTTAATAATCTGAAGAACTTTTTCTACTATAAGGTACCTTTTATGCAATAGAAATGTTCCATGGATGTTTAAGGTTCTTCAACCATCAATGCCAATAAAGAACTGTTATTTTTAAGAGTGTAAGAGGACAAGTAAAAAGTTGACCATTTATGTACAGACTTGATTTACAGATATATAAATCCATAATAAATTCATAAACACACTTCTCAGTTTGTTTTAGATCAGGGATAGGGTTAAGGCCCCGGTATACTTCAAACGAAGTTCTTTTTCGTTCTTTGTTTAGGGGTAAAACGAAGTTCGAAATACGAGACCAGCGATATACTGTAAACGAACATCTGACGCCACCCACACTGCTGAGAGCGACGATTAGATGAATATGTAAATGTGTGCCATGCACTTTCTTCTCAGTAACAAAATAAACACAACAAAAATGAGAAAACGGCAAGCATTTATTATAGAAAGCATAAGAAAAGCATCTGATCATAACAGCATGGGAATGTTAGCACGTCTTCATATAGCACTTTATTCAATAGATTGCTTAAATTCAAGCAGTTTACAGTATCAAACATGAAAAACAGTGTTAGTGCCTCATTTCTTTACAAGCACAACTTCGTTTTGTGCTATAAAGCGGCTATCCAGTGTATTCATGTTTTCACCCGCGGAGATCTTACCTCGACAAACTCTACAGACGAAATGAGTCAAGGACGCGCTCCACGCGAGTGAAGGCGGAGCCTCGGCGCACACCTCCTGTTACGTTATCATCACTGACCAATGGAAGTACGAAGGTGTTTTGCAGCTGGAGCGAACTTTTCCTGAAAGTTCGCTTTGGCAAGCCGTTTCAAACTTCCAAAAAGAACACAAAACGAACTTCGTTTTGGCCTGATTTTGTTCGAAATGACGTCTCATCAGTTCGTTCTTCGATTTCGTTTGAAGTATACTTTATTATTTTTAACTAAAACATAAAACAATTTCGTTACTTGAAATAAAATAAGTTAACTTTAATTTAATGTGTTAATTAGATTAATTAATTATGGGAAAAAGTAACACGTTACATTTTTTTTTTACGCATTTGTTACACTTGCCCCGCCCCCAGACCTGCATGGGTCACGTGACATTTCATACAGTTGACTGATGATGAATATGATGCATGTCCTGTATGTCCAACATGTTAGTATGTCCATAAAATTCAAGATATGAAACGCAAAAGCGGTTGATTTAAAGTATTATATTGATGCGCACTCGACATGCGTCATTAAAAAAATGCCATAGTAACTTCAAGTGAACTATAAAAATAAAGTCTGAAAGCTGCAGTAATTTTTTTTTTATTGGTTAAAATAAATGGAGAACGATAGGCTACAGTTAACAAGTTTGAATATTTTGAATAAAAAAGGAAAAGCAAAATAAGTGATACATCTGTCATACAGCACTATTGTGCCTGCGTGACGCATCAGCCCCCACATTAATAATAAATGTGCACATATTGTGAATTAATTTTAATAAACTTTGTTACCTAGTAGGGCTGGGCGATATATCGCATGCGATTGTCACGCGCATTTCGTCAGTAAAGCCGGTTCCCTGATTACCGCTAAATTGCCATCACCTGCTTTCAAATGGAGCGCATTTAATAGACAGAGCCGTAGATCACTGACAAGCTACGCAATATCGCGTTCATTATCGAAGGCGATTCATCTGCGATAATGAACGCGATATTGCGTAGCTTGTCAGTGAACTACGGCTCTGTCTATTAAATGCCGCCCAGCCTTATTACCTAGCTTTCTTGGTAGCCTTCAGTAAATTAACTTCTCTAAGAAAATTATTCATGAAGCATCAGTTGACCATATGTTTACTTTCAATTTCATGTTTCCATATTGATTTAAAAAAGAAAAATTAAGGATATAGTTCACCTAAAAATTTAAAATTCATTCATTTACTTAACCTTGTGGTCAAAAAGTTTGTGGAATCAAATAAAATATTTCTTTCTGAATCTACTTTTTGTAATGTATATTTGATGCTTTACACAATAATGACTTCAAATTATTTTTGGGGGGATAATTTCTCAGCCAAATTTGATGTATGATAAATGAAACTTAAACATATTTTATTTCAGCTAGTTGCAACATTTCTCGTTTTTAAATATTAATAAAAAAGTATTTCAGTGATACTAAAATAGCATTGTTTTACAAGCATACATAGAGAATATAACATGAAGTTGCCATGTATAAAATGAAAAAGGAAGAAAAAAAAATAGCAGCCCTATTTAGACATTACGTTTGAGTCTAAAGTAACCTTACACTAGTACAGTGTCATTGCTCTTGAAGCAAACATAAGTCTCTGTTCTTTTTGAAGGACGCTGTGGTGATCAAGCACTAGGGCATCTCAATAGCTGTTCAGTTCTGGGTTTGCATTTACCTGGAATTGAACCTGATACCATTGATTCAGTACTTATGCTCCATAGTCAGATAATATTCAGTTTGCACCAGTCTTTTACAGTTAGAACGTGAGTGAACATCAGGTTCTCTATAAGTGCCAGTGACTCTAATTGTGTTATAGGCTAATTGGTTTTATTTCGCCTTTCTTTTTTACTTAACCGAGGGATCACAGGGTAAGATGCATGTCGGCACTAAACGGGTCATGCTGGAATTATGTTTCGCAAACACTCAGTAAGCACGTCCTATAGAAGGGGCTGTATTTCAGTGTGCCCTGTGTTTTTTGCTGAAGCAGAATGTGATGTGTTATGTAGGTAACCCAACACAATGCATGCGTCTGCATAGTGGATACTTAAAATATTGCTTCACGGCCATTTATAATGAAGTCACTTCTAAGAACAAGAATGCATCATTTTACCTCATTCATAAATATTTATAGGTTGACGCAACCCAAATCCAACAATGCTTACATCTTCTGCCATCTATTAATGAACAACTATGGATGGGTTTGACATCGTGTTTTATAGTTTAGCACTTTGAGATACAGGTCCATGCCTTATTTTAGAACTCGCACACGAAGGTGATTACACAAACCTTTATTTTGTTTATGTACAATGTGTTTACATGGAGACTATCAGACTTGGTACAGGACAGAAGTGATAAAGCTTTAGAGCAATGTAGTACAACCAGTAGAACATCCTTCTGGTGTTGCTGTGGAAATCTGTGCATTCCTTTGTTTACACAGAAAAAACTGAGTTTAAAAGGGATGTCAAATGAAATCAGTGTTTAAAAAGTTTAAAATTGAATGAATAATCGCTATCAACATATTATATAGAAAACAATATTTATTTTTAAAAAGTGATCTAAAGAACAGAAAAACATTTTTATTGCATTAGATATTGCTGAAAAAGTCCAGTTAACATGTGAAGGACAGTGATGGAGCTAAATGAGGCTGATGACACATTCTTGCAGGCAATGAAAACACTCTGTGATTAATCTTGACCAACACTATGACCAAATATAGTTGTCGCTCTTTTTGACAGATCACAGATGTGTCCTTGCCAAATTATTTAGTGGCTTCCTCAGTGGGACTTCTCCCAACACAACTCCTTAACTCCTATCTGGGCACCACCCTGCGCACAATGGAGGATGTGATCGCAGAACAGAGCGTCAGTGGATACTTTGTGTTCAGCCTACAGGTAAGCCTACAAAAACAACAGTTTGTAATGAAATCAGCAAGAACCCTGTATGTACAGTTGGCCTCATAAGTTTACATGCTACTTGCAGAATATTCAGCATATTATTAAAGGTTATATTAGAAGTAAAATATTTTTTTGTACTGCCCCAGTTTATTCCACATGACAAAACAATAACCAAATCATTTTTATTAAAGGATTAGTTCAGAATGTCATGACCCCCATGTCTTCCAAGATGTTTATGTCTTTCTTTAGTCGAAAAGAAATTAAGGTTTTTGAGGAAAACATTCCAGGATTTTTCTCCATATAGTGGACTGCAACAGCTACCAATGGGTTGAAGGTCCAAATTGCAGTTTCAATGCAGCTTCAAAGTGCTCTACACGATCCCAGCAGAGGAATAAGTGTCTTATCTAGAGAAACGATCTGTCATTTTCTTAAAAAATAAAAAAAATATTGCACTGCTCTGCGATGCGCCACGCATTACGTAATCATGTTGGAAAGGTCATGTGTGGCGTAGGTGGAAGTACAGAGCAAGTGTTTACAAAGCAAACATGCAAAGACTATGTCAAATGCCCTTTACAAAAAAAAAAGTTAAAACAACAATGTCAAGTTGGAGGAGAAAATGAGATAGAGTTTTTCGCCCTACCGCATTTCTTTCGCCTACGCCCTATAATTAAAAAATACATACATTTTAACCACAAATGCTTTACGTACTGACATTTGAAAGGTAAGGTGTGATGTAACTTTTTATTTTTTTTAGAAAACAACAGATCCTTTCGCTAGATAAGACCCTTATTCCTCGGCTGGGATCATGTAGAACCCTTTGAAGCTGCATTTAAACTGCAGTTTAGACCTTCAAACCTTTGGTAGCCGTTGAAGTCCACTATATGGAGAAAAATCCTGGAATGTTTTCATCAAAAACCATAATTTATTTTCGACTGAAGAAAGACAGACATAAACATCTAGGATGACATGGGGGTGAGTAAATTATTAGGAAATTAATTCTGAAGTGAACTAATCCTTTTAAAGGATTAGTCCACTTTTAAATACACTTTTCCTGATAAATTTACTCACCCCCATGTCATCCAAGCTGTTTATGTCTGTCTTTCTTCAGTCGAAAATAAATTATGTTTTTTTTCCCTATTCTACTTACGGAACGGAACGAACTTACGGAACGAACACGGCGCCAGTTTCGTTTTTTTCCGTAAGTAGAATAGGGAAGGCGTAGGACATTCAGCGTAAGCGTTATGAAGAATGCGGAAGCGGAAAGTACGTCCAAGGCGATATTTTGTTTATAAAGCATAAACAGTTGTATTTTTTTTCGAAAATGACCCATCGTTTCGCTAGATAAGACCCTTATTACTCATCTGGTATCGTTTAAAGCCCTTGAAGCTGCACTGAAACTATAATTTGGACCTTCAATCTGTTGGTAGACATTGAAAATGAAATCCACTATAAGGAGAATAATCCTGGAATGTTTTTATCAAATCCTTCATTTCTTTTCGACTGACGAAAGAAAGACATGAACATCTTGGATGACATGGGGGGTGAGTAAATTTATCAAGAAAAGTGTATTTAAAAGTGGACTAATCCTTTAATTATTTTTATCCATTTCAAAAGATTACATAGCCTTACACTGTCTACACTGGTGCGACACTGCAAAGGATAATAGAATCCATTATTATCAGTGATTCACACTGGGTGCAGATTCTTATTTACATTTATTTATTTTAGCAGGCACTTTTATCCAAATCAGCTTGCAAATGAAGAGCATCACAAGCGATTTGTCAGTCACGTTTATTTTTTTTAAGTCACATTTATTTATAATAACACTTACAATACAGATTGCGACACTGACATTGTTCCTTTTTATTACTGTAAAAGAGTCAACAAGACCTGTAGTACTCAGCAATATATGTTGCCCCCCTCGACGCGGCCCATGTTTTGTAAAGTTCTTTAGTTTCCCATCATGGTTTGCATATTGTAAATCTCAGAATTCCTTGAAATGATCAGTGAGGTTTAGTTTCAGATTTTCCATCAGTTGAGGGACTAATAGGCAACTATTACAAAAGACCACAAACAGTCATTGATGCTTGAGATTGTGACTCAATATTAGGATTCAAGGGTGTGGACGTACTTTTAAACCAGATCATTTGTATCATATCAGATATTTTGTGTTGTAGAACATACTTGTTGTCTATGTCTTCTCCTAAACGAAAAATATAACTTTTTACTATTTTAATAAATTTAAAAACATTTTTTAAATGTTAACGTTTTGCAGATTCTGCAATGGATATGTAAACTTATAAGCAAATGAAATATTTATGTCTAGTCTAGATTGTAGGGATCATTCTTGTGGATCCTGTAGTAAACCATAATTATAGATGGTCGTTGGCAGAGCTTTAGCCAAAAATGTTCACTTTTTTTGCATTTGCTCTTGTGTGTAGTAAAGTTAGATGCCAGTAATGGATTCTTGGCTAAAACCGGTTGTTCCGATATATCAGCCAAGGACATTTTGCTTAAGTTTACAACCGCATTGTATAAGTCACATCATCCGGACCTTTGTATCAACCGTCGTCCAGCTCAGTCAGCAGATCCACCCGGTGACTCACTCTCTCTGTTCCTCTCATCAGATCTTCATCAGCATAGGCCTGATGTTCTACGTTGTACATCGAGCACAAGTGGAACTGAACGCCGCCATTGCCGCCTGCCAGATGGAGCTGAAGACGTCGTACATGAACGGCGGAGCGGCCAACCACAGCGGCTCGACCTACTGCAGCAAACGGGCTGTGGCGGGAGGGGGGATAAATGTGGTCTGATAAACTTTATTTCTTGATGATGAACGTATTTCAACCCTCCATCCAGTTGCACTGTCCTGACTGGACGGGAGGAGACCTGTCAGAGGGGAATGCCTTGGCTGCGCCAGGGAGTCTTGGGAGCTGCTACAGTCCCAGCCAGCTGTTCTAGTTATGATGGAGGTCTGACGGCGGAGCGGCACTGGACTATCAAAGCTGAAGAGCCGCCCATCAGACTTGATGGAAATGTTGCCCAAAGATTGGGACCCCGGGCCAGTATTATATGAGATTGACTTGAGATATGTTTTTGAGGTACGTTTTTCTTTTTAAAGTTCTTTTTTTATGACACTAATATAAATTATAACTTTATAGGAGGTCTAAAGCATGAATTGGGTAAATTTAATTCAAGAGAATGTAATAGAATTGTAGTTAGATATTACAGAGGGCCCAACTAATATATCAGGTTAATATGCTTCAGATGTTTGCTTTTTTTGTTATATAAATATATACTGTTATTTGGTAAAAATTAAGAATTGTTTTATATACTTTTCTGAATTCATCTAAAGGTATTGCTTAATGGATCGTTTCTTTTCATGTTATGTCTAGAGTAATTAAAAAAAAAAATAGTCTGTTAGTACCACCTGGGTAAAATTGTGGCTTTTGCCAAACTGGGAACACTTTTGCTACTCGGCAGTTTTGTAAGGAACAGATGGAAGGGAAGGAAATTTTCTTAGCTGGATATTTAAGGCTGTCCTGCCAAGAACCTTTAGTACAGCATGATTAGCTCAGCAGTATGTGTTCGATTTCTCATTCTCATATTGAGAGGACTGGAATTCTTTGCCTTCTTTCTTGTATGATTTAACCAAATGCTTTATTATAGGGCTGTTGGCATTTTATGACATCACTTTTGTTAATTTATTCAATGTTAGAATCATCAATTCCGAAAGTTTGCACATATGGGAATGAATATGTAAGATAAAGACGAAATGCTGAAAAGCGTATATATATTGAATATATATGTATTTGTTTAATTATATAAATGTTTTTATATATTTATATAATTATTTCCCCAAATTAGGATATAGATATATATATAAAGGGATGCATTTTCATATGTTAGTGCATTATTATTATTCTTATTCTTATGTAATGAATGCTGTAGTTCAACATGGGTCAAATTGCTCTAATGGGTTTTTGGCACTGTGCTAAAATGGCTCACAGTTGCCTACAATGCATGTTTTCGCCGTTTTTCTTGTTTCACAAAAACGCACACCAGTGAAAATTCAGCTCAAACCCTCTGTGGCACAGTTACTCATTGTGAGTGCAAGGTAAACGGCTACAAATATAATTGACAAAAGTTGCAGACTACAACCAAAATGTTATTACGTGACTCTGGTCATGGTGATGTCTGTCGTTCGCTCCTTAGAGGTTCACCTAATTAGAAACAAAAGCCTCCTGAGCATTGACTGACGTATTTGGGTCCCGGCTATATAATTTAGCACAGGCTTCTGTTAACGAGCTCAGTGAACTCGCAGCTTCCACACCGGGAACACGAAATCCCTCAATGCAGGGAATTTCGCGGAATCCCGGTGCTTAGTTTGTTTGTCTCCTCACTACTACATTCGCCCATACTCGATGGTCTGCAATGCTGTATAAAATGAAATTATACTGTAAATACAGTCATTCATGCTGTAAACCAGTATAGAAATGGAAAAGACTGCCTGATTTTTGTCATTGTGGGCTTTTATTTGTGTTGAAGGAAGCATGCGCTCAATGATGGATTTCTTAGTAACTGAAATTTACACTCAGTTGGTAGTGACTTCATTCTCAGTGTCATTTGAGACTCACCGTTTGGTTTACAGCATCAACACTAGAGCGTCACCATAATCTGACAATCAGTGGAACACTGGCGCGCCGCTCATTCTGAAGGCTGATCTCATCTTGTTACTCTGTATTTATGTCTCCAGTCATAGTTTTGCTGCTACTTAGACTGTAGGGTCTGAGTGAAATGCTGACAAGGGCTCGAATTAATATCGCAATTTTATTACAATGTGATCAACAACATCTTGGTTTTTTCTTACATAGAGAGTGTGCAAATGAATAGATTTTCTAAGAAGTTGTTACATTTATTTTGAAAAGTGCAGGTATAATGATGCACAAATGGACACATTCCTTAACTTAAAAATGGGTTGGATGGGTTTTTTTATGTTTTGAGGAAACTGAATAGCCCCTCTGTTTCTGAAATTAGCAATAAATAAAAACTGAACATGCTGACTCACCATCTGAGTTACATTGTAGAGATCCAACAATCCTGGTCTTGTGTTACGATGTCAACCTGCCTTGTACCTCTTGCTGCCTAAGACATTGAAACAGGACACTTGCCTGCAGTGTTTTCAGACTCTAATTTGTGCGGGCATGGGATTGCGATAACTCAAAAACTGAAGACCCTTGGGATGTCAAATGCAAAAATGTAAAATCCAACAAACACAAATAAATGACAATTTGAGGATACGTATCAGAGCTTTGTCTTATTTTTTCCAGTTTAAATGACATATGGGATATGCAACATTGCGTATAATAGTGAAGGGGTCTTGTGTGGTTCTTGGCAAACTTTAATCTGAGATTACAGCACTTTTTTTTTTTTTTTTTTTTTTTTTTTTTTTTAAAGGTACAAATGTAATTTCAGATTAGGGCACATCAGGTACTATATTGAAACCTCTTGACCCCTTTGACAAGTGCATTTTACATACACTGTATTTTGTAATACAGAGAATTTTGCAATGTAAATGGATATTTATCGCTGTACCATGCTTGTTCAGTGTTATTTATGAAATAAAACTGTTGAAAAAATCACACAAGCGTGCATGTTGTGCAGTCTGCATCAGTACCCTATTGTTTCTTCATTTAATTCAGTGTATCAGTGTAGGAGATACGTCTTGGAATGGATTCCTAACAGAAGACAGTTTGTTTGCTGATAATTCAATTTAGTTACACATTGACAGTGCTGTATTGTATGATTACGTAAGATTTTGTCCCTCACATGGTTCCCTCCTCTTTCATTATCTGTTATCTTTGAGTTGCAGTGACATGGTACAAACTACACCATTATCTAACCTAAAGCTTAGGCTATGATTTTTAGTGAAGTAGTAACCATAAACCTTAAACTTAAGCAAGCCAATCTCACCGAAAATCTTAACTATTTTATGAGTTGATTTCGGATGAAATTGTAATGTGAATCGTACAAACAATTATGATTTTTATAAAGAAAAAAATAAGCATGAAGGTTGACCTCTAAACAAACCCACTCTCACGGGAAAACGTAACTATTTTACGAGTTAGTGATTTTGTATGAATTTGTGTGACCAAAAACGTAGGCTATGATTTTTAGTAAAGTAGTAACCATAATGCTTAAACAACCAACCAAATCTCACGGTGGGAAAACGCAAAGTGGCGATTTCGTATGAATTTGAATGATGTCATTTTTATACAAAAAGTATGATTTTTAGAAAGAGTAAGCATGACGGACCACCCCTAAACATAGCCAATCCAGCTAACACACAACCAGTGTTGGCTGTAACGCGTTACTGTAATTAAATTACTTATCCACTGAAAAAGTAAAGTAGGGGATTACTGTTCATTTTTAGGTAATAATTAGTTACTTATGTACTCCGTTACATACTGTAAATTAGTTCAACAGTTCTGTTTAAATCAATAATGAATTTAAAATTTAAATTTGGTAAAAGTGAACTCTGCCTCTTTAAAAACGTTAGCTGTATTGCGCGTGAGTTCGCAACTTCGCGCCAGTTGGCTGTCTGAAGATTTCGGCAGAAACGAGTGGCTGTTTTGCTGAATGGAAATATTCTAATCACTTCACTTTTTTGACACCGGTAGGCAAGAACATTACGGTAAAATGTAAGCTATGTAGGCATACTAACTAGAGAGAAAAAACTGCGCGCTCTCTGAGAGACGGTCTTCAGTCAGTGCGCTCTCAACCAAAGCGCGCACACATAGCCGCCTCTCGCGAGTGTCAAATTTTCGCGGTTTATTACACATAAACGTTCAAATACACACACAGTTATGTCAAAATGCCAGTGAACAGCATAACAGCATATTGTCTCCGTCCGTTAGGTCTTAGTGATAGCAGCCTTTAAAACATGCTACTGTCTACTATCGGCTGTCTGTATTATAAATGATAATCAAACAACAAAAGAAAAGCTTTAATAAGGATTAATCTATATTTAATTTATACAGTTATGACTATGCAAAGTTATTTTATATTTGATTATTCAATTTCTGTGGTATTTTTACTTAGTACTATTAGACCTACCTGACAAAAATATAGCATTGTTTTATTTGTATTTTTATTGTGCACTTTTGGTGGTATCAGTACCGACTACTAGATTTTTTGGCATAGTGACATCCCTATTTGTTACTAAAAAAAAAAATTAAGTATTATAAAGTAAATAAAAGTATTATAGTATGTTTTAATACAGTTAAAATGTTTTAAAAAGCTATAAAAGGCTAAACTATTCCATATTTGACTCATACTTAAAGGTGCCGTAGAAAGTCTTTTCAAAAGATGTAATATAAGTCTAAGGTGTCCCCTGAATGTGTCCGTGAAGTTTCAGCTCAAAATACCCCATAGATTTTTTTTTTATTCATTTTTTTACCTGCCTATTTTGGGGCATCAATAAATATGCGCCGATTCAGGCTGCGGCCCCTTTAAATCCTAATGCTCCCCGCCCCCAGAGCTCGCGCTTGCCTTAAACAGCATAAACAAAGTTCACACAGCTAATATAACCCTCAAAATGGATCTTTACAAAGTGTTCATCATGCAACATGTCTAATCGCGTAAGTATAGTATTTATTTGGATGTTTACATTTGATTCTGAATGAGTTTGATGGTGCTCCGTGGCTAAAGCTAACATTACACACTGTTGGAGAGATTTATAAAGAATGAAGTTGTGTTTATGAATTATACAGACTGCAAGTGTTTAATAATGAAAATAACAACAGTCTTGTCTCCGTGAATACAGTAAGAAACGATGGTAACTTTAACCACATTTAACAGTACATTAGCAACATGCTAACGAAACATTTAGAAAGACAATTTACAAATATCAATATATGCTTGCTTACCTAGTCTGTTGATTCAGCTGTGCACATCCAGACGTTAATACTGCCTGCCCTTGTCTAATGCCTTGAACATGAGGTTGCATATGCAAATATTGGGGGCGTACATATTAATGATCCCGACTGTTACGTAACAGTCATGTTATGTTGAGATTCGCCTGTTCTTCGGAGGTCTTTTAAACAAATGAGATTTATATAAGAAGGAGGAAACAATGGTGTTTGAGACTCACTGTATGTCATTTCCATGTAATGAACTCTTGTTACTGAATTATGCTGAGGAAAATTCAATTTTTTATTCTAGGGCACCTTTAAATTATTAAAAGAGTGTCCTTTCTATTATCTATCCGGTCAAGGTTTAAAGGGATTTTAAGAAGTAATAAGTTACTTTTCAGACAGAGTAATTAGAAAAGTATTTTAAATACAACATTGATGTAATTAGTAATTAATTACTTTTTTTGAAGTAACCCAACACTGCACACAACGTAGGCTACCAGTTATGTAATTTATTGGCACTTTTTGGTGATTTCATGACTCTAATTGACAACGTAACAATGATGTTGCATGCCCGGAATTTCATTACCATCACAACGTCAGATATCATAAGGTTATAATAAGATAACCAAAAACGTTCCTTTTACATAATATATATTCGTAATACTTATTTAATTTCATGACTTTGGCAACGTAACTGCAACGTTTATAGGTGGGGATTTATGGGAATGAATAAAAGTTTTTGGCTTTTCCCTCAATTTATTGTCCACTCTATTTTTGGCTCCGTTCCCTTCTAATGAAAGTTGGAAATATTAAATTACATCATATTATAAAGCAGTCATCCCTTCTTTGGAGGGAAAAAACTAGGGAAAGTGAGTGAGATTCACTGTTATTGTAGTAGTCTTATTTTATCGAATTTGATGTGGTCAGCTCACTCTGTTGAGGGACATATGAAAAAAGGTAGTAGAAAAATCATATTTTAAAATTACAATTTTAAAAAACAATTCTTTATTTGATAAACTTTCTATGTTAGCTTGTTTTTGCTCAGACAAGATGAATGGCTTATTTTTGGGTCAAAATCAGAAGACCTAACAAAGTGGACTCTGAGAGCAGACATAGTGATTGTGAAAGTAATTTATGTTTAAAGTTGAAGTATTTAAAGTTCTTTGGTAATGTTTTACATATCGTTTCCTATCAAAATCCAGTTCAAACAAAAGTAATATTGTAACTGCTGTATGTGAGAGATAGTAAATCATCCATCCATCGTTTATACCACTTGTCCACCCTGTTAAGCACCTTTTTTTCTTTTTTTACAATAATTCCATAAAATCCTACTTTAAAAGGCCTACTTTAAAAAAGTTAATGCTGTTAAGGCATTTGAATCTGAAAATGAAAAATGGAGTGATTGTGAGAAATACAGTTCATACATTATGTATGTGTATAATATATATATATTTATATATATATATACACACACACAGATCATTTATCTGTCTCTAAACATAACCATCAACTATTTTACTAAATGTTAAATAGTTATGAATTGCCTCTAGATGGTGTGGGAAGATCCCTGCTGGAGTTGCTCCATGACTGTAACCTTCACTGTGTCCTTGATAAGGGAAACCCCTCCAGGAAACGTGCTGACCAAACAAACACATTGTGTTCTCCACGTTATCATTGATTGCATGTGGTGCGATATACTGACATTTCTGTCTTTAACGGTTGGAGTAGGACTGATGTGAAGGTCCCACTATTCCCCACTCACTGAAATAGCATGTGCTCCTGGCCATGTGTCAAAACAATTCAATGTGCTACAGTGATGCCTATTGAGGGGAATAGCATTGAGATTCACTAATATGTCTCACTGGAGGAGATTAGGAGGACAGAGCGATCGCTAAAACTATCTCCTCCTGTTCTTTTGTCAGTTATAAGTAAGCATAAGCTCAGCAGAGTGTTCAAACAAAACCAGTTACAGGACTGGCCCTTTAAGTGGCAGTGGATGTTATCCCGGTGAAAAGGCCAAGGAGAGTGTGTTTGCGCTCCAAGCCAACTTCTGTAAGCCAGTCATACAGACCCCGAGGGCAGATCCGTGGCAGTCTGACCTGTTTTAGATTTAATATTTACTCATCTAACCAAGCAAAAGGTCTATTAGCCTTGGCAGGGTGTCTTTCAAGGTTGTCTGGAGTCACGTGTCCACCCTGCTTGAGACAGCTGCTGCCTTGACACTTGCTTAGCGTTCGCTAATTTAGGACAGTAATGAAGAGACCTCACACTTTTCTCTCAAACTGCAACAGGAATAAAAAACATTTATCTAAACCTTTTTTTTTCCAGAGGCATTTATCCTGACCCTGACAGTTTAAGCATCAAAACATGTATTTGTTTAATGGCATTCTGTGATGGAAATGTCAGAAATTACATTTTTTGGAACAAAACGGCAGACTTGTTTGTCTTGCTTACCAATTTCCTGTATTTAAAATACACAGTAGTATTTTCACACTTTTTGCACAAAGTTATAGTTTGATTGGTAATAATGCCCAATAACAATATTGTTTGCAAGTGAGTTTATATATGAGATTTACCATATATACATAACTTGTATATAGTTAGTAAATTTTATATAAATAATATATATATATATATATATATATATATATATATATATATATATATATATAAAAATAAATTTACTAACTATATACAAGTTTGGCAAGCTTTCATTTATTTGATAAAAAAACAGAAAAAAAAACTAATATTGTGAAATATATTTTATAATATAATTTAAATATTTTCTATTTGAATATACTTTAAAATATAGTTTATTTCTGTAATGTCACATGATCCTTCAGAAATCATTGTAATATGCTGATTTGATATTTGATAGTTATTATTATGGAAGAGGATTAGAGCCAAGCAATAATAAACAAATAAAACCATCTCGAGATTAAAGTTGTTAAATTTCGAGAAAAAACTAGTTAAATTTCGAGAAAAAAGTCGAAATAAAATGTTGAGAATAAACTCATTAAATTTTGAGAAAAGTCGAGATAAAATGTTGAAAATAAAGTCATTAAATTACGAGAAAAAAGTCGTTAAATTACGAGAACAAATTCGTTAAATTATGAGAACAAATTCGTAACTTAACGAAATTTAACAACTTTAATCTCGAGATGGTTTTATTTTTTTATTATTGCTTGGCCCTAATCCTCTTCCGTATACTATAAATGTTGGAAACAGTTTTTTTTTTTTTTTACATTACTTTTTTTTACATTAAACATTTTTTTGGAAACATTTTTTGTTCAGGAGTCATTGATGAAAAAAAAAAAAAACATTTAAAATAAATGAATATATAAATATATAATACACACACACACACATATACAGTGTAGTTTCATAAGTAATAAGTACTACTCATAAGTAATAGTACACAGTGCCTCTGTTCTAATGACTTTCAAAAGCTTATTTATGCAAAGGGCCATAATGTTTGAGAAATACTGACCACTTGTGGTAAAATATAGGATGCACAACATGTACCACAATTACCAAAATAAATCAAGGCCTTATTTATTTAAATATTTTTTCACAATGATCTTCAATCTAAATTTGTAGACACTCTTCAAAACATTCTTTAGTTTTAGTACAAACACTCTTTAAAACCACACATCTGGTCTTTTTGGCATTTAAAGATCATGTGTTGAAAGTGCAGTAAATTCCCCAGTGATCACTGGTATAACGGCCACAGTCTAGTTTCTCCATTCCAACCAAGACCATGTGGTCAGGAGTGACTCCTGGGCCAGTTTTAGCAGACCTAAGGAAGATGCGGTCGAAGCGACATCTGCTGATGTAAGGCACAGTCTTATTGCTGTTTGCTTTGGTGTCCCAAGTGTATCGGCAGTGTTCCTGTTTGCCCAGCTGTTCCCACACGTCGCACACACCTGGAGGCAAACCTCCAACCTGTACCACCTACACGGACAGAAACATTCTTCAGATGCTGCATCGCACTAGTGACTTTCACTGCACTTTTATTCCTCCATCATATTTGGAGCTACAGTGATTGTTAGTCCACTGTTTGCCAAACCTTTTCTCCAATTCACAGGCCTAACAGTAAAACTCAAGTGACTTTCATCAACACCAAAGCAAAACTATGAGTTCATTTTGACTTGATTTATTATAGGGATAGTTCACCCCAAAATTTTAATTATTCCATGATTTACTCACCCTCAATCCATCCTAGGTGTATATGACCATCTTCTTTCAGATGAACACAATCGGAGATATATTTAAAAATATCCTGGCAAGCTTTTTAATGGGGCGAGATTTTGAAGCCCCACCCCAAAAAAATGCATCCATCCATCATAAAAATAATCCATATGGCTCCAGGGGGGTTAATAAAGGCCTTCTGAAGTGAAGTGTTTGGTTTTTGTAAGAAAAATATCAGTATTTAAAACTTTATTAAATCTAATAACTAGCTTCCGGCAGACGGCCGTACGCATCGATTTGCGGCGGAGGTGTGACCTCTGACCCGACGCATGATGCAATGATGAATGCGGAAGCTCAGAGGAGAAAGCAAAACAAATCACCGGTCACAAATTAGAAGTCTAAAACGAGAATTTTTAAAGAGAAATGCTGGAGGATTTCGACATAAGAGAAGAGGAGCTTGAGTTTGTTGCCCAGCCATATTAGTTTAAATCGCGACATCGCGTCAGGGGTTACTCTCGTGGTGCGAGTCGACTTGCGCAGTATGCGTACTGTCGTCAGACGGAAGCTAGTAATTTTAGTTTATAAAGTTTTAAATATTGATATTTTTTAACAAAACCCATCGCTTCGCTTCAGAAGGCCTTTATTAAAGGTGCGATATGTAATATTTTCTGTCCGCTAGAGGTCGCTAGAGGCCTATTCAAAACAAAGGCGTAGCTTGATGATGGCAAGTTTGAGCGCGGAATCTTGGGACATGTGGTCTTTACCTCAACGGCCGGTGGAAAAGAATTGAGATAGGACTCGGGAAGAAATCATGTTTCATGGATGCGATTATTAACATTACTGTAGTATGAAGCAGAGCAGGACCGAGTGTTGTAGGAGCTGAACGAGGCCGCTGGAGCGATTGCGCAACACACTGCGAGCAGCGGAACTTTTATTATGCCACAGTCGCCACTCGCCAGTTCCGCTTCTGCTTTTTTTACATTTGAGTGTGTTGAAAATGTTATAACGTTACTCTGTGCGATCATCGATTTTAGAATATATTAAATGCTGGATGGCTTGTGTTGATAAATGGCATGCAATTCATTTTAAAACATATTGTATGATGGAGAAAATTCTGTATTACTGTTACTAAAAATAAAGCTGCATCTGATTATGTTATGTTAGCTACTTGACAAAATAGTGTTTTTCTCTGAGGCATGGTAAAGCATGGTACTCGAAAATAAAAAAAAAAAATCAAGAAAATTAGATTTAAACAATATATTTAAGACGTTTTCTGTCTATAAATATATCAAAACAGTTGTTCCCTTATCTATTAAAACATGTAATATATTAAAGCATCTTTGGTGTTTCCATGGTTTCTACAAAATAAAACCGGAAACAGAGGGTAACGCGGGTATGACACAATTGACAGGCGACTCCTCACACGTCCCGAAGCCTTCGTTAAAATTGCAATTTTCTCACGATTTACAAATAGTTGGAAACATTTGGGATATTGTAAGTACTTAACTGAACAAAATATATAACACTGGCCTAGTGGTTTTTGGATATTTTACTGCAAAATTCTTACATATTGCACCTTTAACCTGGAGCCATATGGATTATTTTTTGGATGGATGGATGGATGGATGGATGGATTTTTTGGGCTTCAAATTCACACTCCCCATTCATTGGTACTATTATACCATTAAAAAGCTTTTAAGAGCCAGGACATTTTTAAATAGCCTATTTCTCTGATTATGTTAATCTGAAAGAAGAAAGTCATATACACCTAGGATGGCTTGAGGGTGAGAAAATCATGAGGTAATTTTCATTTTAGTGTGAACTAACACTTTAATACAATACATAATTTCAATAAAAAAAATATATATATATATATATATATATATATATAATTACATATACAGCACATATACAGTACAGTCCAAAAGTTTGGAACCACTAAGATTTTTAATGTTTTTAAAAGAAGTTTCGTCTGCTCACCAAGGCTACATTTCTTTAATTAAAAATACAGTAAAAAACAGTAATATTGTGAAATATTATTACAATTTAAAATAACTGTTTTCTATTTGAATATATTTCACAAAGTAATTTATTCCTGTGATGGCAAAGCTGAATTTTCAGCATCGTTACTCCAGTCTTCAGTGTCACATGATCCTTCAGAAATCATTCTAATATGCTGATCTGCTGCTCAAGAAACATTTAATGTGTACAATTGTACAAAATATTTGTGTACAATATTTTTTTTCAGGATTATTTGATGAATAGAAAGTTCAAAAGAACAGTGTTTATCTGAAATCTAATCTTTTGTAACATTATAAATGTCTTTACTGCCACTTTTGATTGATTTAATGCATCCTTGCTGAATAAAAGTATTAATTTCTTTAATTTCTTTTCAAAAAAATAAAAAAAATTCTTACTGACCCCAAACTTTTGAATGGTAGTGTATAATGCTACAGAAGCTTTGTATTTCAGATAAATGCTGTTCTTTTGAACTTTCTATTCATCAAGGAATTCTGAAAAAAAAAAGTACACAACTGTTTTCAACATTGAAAATAATCATAAATGTTTATTGAGCAGCAAATCAGCATATTAGAATGATTTCTGAAGGATCATGTGACACTGAAGACTGGAGTAATGATGCTGAAAATTCAGCTTTGCCAAATATATTTAAATAGTACACAGTTATTTTAAATTGTAATAATATTTCACAATATTACTGTTTTTTTACTGTATTTTTAAGTAAATAAATGTAGCCTTGGTGAGCAGACGAAACTTCTTTTAAAAACATTAAAAATCTTAGTGGTTCCAAACTTTTGGACTGTACTGTATATATATATATATATATATATATATATATATATATATATATATTTATTTATTTATTTATTTATTTTAAAGCTGCAGTCTGCCATTTTTCCTCTTTGTCGCCATCTCTGTTTGAAACATGCGATGGCAGTCATATGCGGAACAGTTATCGTTACGTGCGTTGTGCATTGGCACAGCTCAGCGTGGATGAATCTAATGTTTGCCGTCAATCACTACACCAGTGTGGATGCTGTACTTCAGAATCACAGATTCTACGTCTTGAAAGTATGACCAATATAAGAATTTTCACTGGAAATATCAGTTGAACAAGTAAGTAACATTTCTACCACTTTTGTTCTGACCAACTGAGGAAAAAAGCATTAGGCCTACAATAAATCGTGCTACTAATGATGATTAAATCTAACGATCGCTTAGCTCGGATCACGCCAAACCGTGCAAATTATTATTACTGTTATACTTTGTTCTCAAATTGTTAATGTTAACAACTTCAGCATTGCGTGACTATCTCTGCATCTCAATCAGCTCCCTAGGTCGTGAATCAGTATATCATGTAAATGAATGTGGCCGATTCCCTGATCAGTGCCCTGACTACTGAACTAAGGAGCTGATTGAGACGCACGCTATGTGTATTTAGTGTATATTAGTGTTACCTGTAGATTTCAATTCCTGTAGCCACTCCAAAGTCCAAAGTCTTTTGCTTTTTGACTACGGGTGAATCTCCAGTTGTCACTGATGATTGTCAGTGTCAGACTGACATTTAATTATTTCAGCTGCTGTGAGAACAGATTATAAATGATCCGCTACAAGCAGCATCCTCACATGATAAAACCGACTTGTCTGGACTCCTTTTTTCTGTTTACTGACGTGACGTAATGACGCAAAGACATACTGCTGCATGCTCAAATTTCCCGTGGAAATCCACCAGGTCGCTCTTATTATAAAACATTATTACAAGCTTACCGTTGTGAATTGGGCTAAGATAAGGAGATTTTAAACACTGGCTGGTTATGAACTTGCTCAAAAATTGATTTTGGATAATTTTTAACCAAAAAAAGTTACGGACAGCAGCTTTAATTTATTAACTGCCCTCATATTTAAATGTACAGGTTTTTACAGGTTTAACCAAGCAAATTCAAAATCTATCCAAGTATACCAAAGTTACATCATAATAAATTAACAGTTAAATTTATGTTTTCTTTGGGTTAAACAAACTCTGTGTAGCACTGGTTGGGAATCACTGATCTAGTCCATGTGGTGATTTTAAAGACATTAATTTACCTCAGTGTCTCTGAGATTGGTGTCTCCGGCAAAAATGACAGTGGAATCTTCTGGTGCTTCCTTCATCTTTTGAAATATGACCCGCAGTTGTTTCATTCTCTCCTCTGATTGGTTCTTACAGCTCTCTAAATGTGATGTCATCAAGTACAGCTTTTGACCTGAGAAAGTCACCTTAATAAGAAACAAAAAAGTCAAAAAAAGAAATGAATACGTGTATAAATGATGAGAACCAAATTAATTATAAAAAAGACAACTTAGAAAAGGAAACATTAATGTATACATTCACTACCGTTCAAATTTTTGAATTTAAATAAATCAAAAGTGACTTTAATAATTGTAATTATTTAGTACAGTAATTGTAATACCATTTCACAATACTACAGTCAATATTTTTGATCAAATTAATGCAGCCTTGGTGAGCACAAGCGACTTCTTTCAAAAACATTATAAAATCTCAACAACCCCCATTTTTTTAATAGGAGAGTATCTCTGATTCCTTTCAGAAATATACCTGTGCTATTAATTATACCCCTCAAAAAACAATCATTATAAACCACAAACTCACCTGAGCAACTAACAGATTTCTCAACATTTGTGTCGTAGGATAACAGATGATCTCACTTTCCAAAAGTTTTATTCTTGATTTCTTCAACATTATTGCCGTGAAGTAACCATCATCGCTCCCTTTAATGACAGGAGAACTTCATGAATCAGCAAATAACCCTTAAATAACTTAACTGAGATCATTCTCTTACCTTCAACAAACAGGTAGCTGACAGCACGTTTCTTAAGATACTGAATATAAGATGGAATGAGTTCTTGAAGAAAAACCACATCTGGTGTATATCTACAACAGATAAAAGGAAACTAAGAGTAAAACAAAAACTCCCTTATTATCACATAATACATGAAATCAAGGACATCAGGAGTCTCTAAACAACTCACAGAACTAGATATGAGCACAAGCCCCTGGCACGCTCTGCAAGACTTAATGTGTCCAAACCATCCACATTCCAGCTGATGATTGAGAACTTGCCGTCCTCTGCATCAGATTCGGTTACGGCACTTTCAGCCTGACTGTTCTTCACATTCACAGTCACGCTGCTGGAGCAAGTGGGTTCCTCTGCTGTCAAGTCAATGCTGCGCAAAAAACAATTTGTGAGGAAAAAAGAGACAAAGTAAGCATGAAACAGAAGTTGCGATAGTATTTTCTTCCCCGTTGTGATGTATAACCAAGTGAAATGACTTCTACAACAAGAAAAAACAGTGCAGGGCTTGATTTTGTCCATCGGGAATTGATTGGATCATTGTAGTTTGCTATTGCTGTGATGTCATGTGAATGACAGGTTGATCCCCGCCTTCACGCCCATAAACACGTCATCAGAGAAGGGAAGAGATGTCATTGCAAGAGGGAGGGGAAGTTATTTTAATTAAAAGTTATGAAGGCACATGATAAAAAAAAAAAATGTACACAGATAAATAATTTATAATAAATACTGCAATATTCCATAAAAATGACAAGAAAAAAATGGTCAATTTTGATTTCATGGTGACTTTGTTTGGAATATTGTTAATTAAAGGTTTACAGTAAATGAAGTTTCCAGTTTTTAATAAATAGTATAGAGAAGAGAACATTACCAATCCACCTTGTCCGTCTTAAATTTCTTCTTTGTTCCTGAAGTATCAGCAGTGTCAGAAGAGTTCATCCCCTTTCTCTTATTCCCAGACACATCTTTAGTTTCCTCTGCGTCTTCAACATCAAAGACTGAGTCCATATGAGCTTCAAAGAAAGAGTTCAATGCTCTCTGGTAGGAACAAATAAATAATAAATAAAAGCAGCTTTTTACAAGGACGGCAATAATTTTAAATAATGGAAAATAAACATCTCTCAATAAAAGGGATTCGATCGAAACTTTACCCATACAGTGCAGTAATAGTGACATACCTCCATGTCCCATTCATTTTCTGCTAAATAATACTGGGCCACGGCACTGTCCGATCCAGAGATAGAGGCAAACTCGTCGCAAAGACTCGTCCTCGTTTCCTCTAAAGCAGACATTTGTTGATCCTCGTGGTTCCCTGACATAACAGTGCTGGACATGTTCGCAGTTGAATATAACGGCGGGACATGAATGTGTACAACTACAAAAACATTCCGGGTGGAACCCGCGAAAACACGGAGAAAATATTAATAAACTTACTTAATAAACTCTATACTATAAATCACGACCTCAAAGTATTATAAACTGAAATTTTACCGTAAACGTTGCACCTGTTTAACTGAAGAATTTGTAGTGTTCAAATAGAGGGTTTCCGGAAGAATTTAACGGTAGTACTGAAAGAATCGATTCTTTCGAACAGTGTTTTGTTTCAAAAACGATTCAGCAATTCTGTTAACCTTCCATGCAGGAATAATGTATATTGACCAAATATGTAGGAACGTGTATGCAAGTATATAGAACCCAAGTATAATTAGCACTGACGTTAAACAATACTAAAATTAATTATGTTGCCTGAAAAGTTGAACGAATCGTTCAGAATGTTTTGTAAACAGTTTCAGCAGATTCATTGAAAAGACTCGATCCATTATTTCATAATAAAAGTCCTCACAGCCGAATGGTCTTGTCTTAGCTTCTAAAAGTATTCATTGATTAAATAGTTACGTTTTGTTTACATATTTAGAAAAATGTAGTGCGCATTTTTATCAGTTATCTACACTTCTTCTCGCCAGTAGCGAGAGGCATTTTTAGACGAAGGACTCCAAAAATGTATTTACCTATTAAAATAATAATACTCTTATTTTGTATAACATTTTACAGGCAACCTTTCAAAGAGTCTTCAAGAGTGAACTTAGGTTGCCAACCGCCAATAAACACCAAAGAAGAAGAAGAAGAAGAAGAGTGAACTTGTCCTTTACTGTGTTTTTGGTATTTGCAATAGAAGCAATGGTTTCGTTGTCGCTAAATTCACTAAAACAGATCATGAAAGCGGTGGTGGATAGTCCTGGATTTGATCGGGTTTTAAGTAAGGTAGGTGTCTGTTAAATTCAGCGTTTCTCCTTGACGAACCACACATTGATATACAAACCAGCCAGGGCAGCGTTTCCCAAAAGCATCGTAAGCCTAAGATGATCGTAGCTCCATTGGTTTCAATGGAGCCGAGCTACGATCAACTTAAGCTTACGATGCTTTTGGGAAACGCAGCCCAGACCAGTTCACACTGAAGTAAACATAATGAGCCGTTCATATTGTGATCAGGTTGAAATACTGTCTGCATCCCCTGGGAAAGTGGTGTGCGAGATGAAGGTGGAGGAGGAACACACTAACAGAGTAGGCAATCTTCACGGAGGACTGACAGCCACGCTGGTGGATATGATCTCCACTACTGCCATCATGTACAGTGAGAGAGGAGCTCCTGGGGTCAGCGTGGACATGAACATAACGTGAGCTCCTAGGTGTATGTTTGTCACTGTACAGGGCCATAATAGCATGTGCTACACTGTCATGTATAGGGAAGACTGGGGTTATATCTCAGCAGTGATGTTAATGTTTACTAAAACTAATTGTTTTAGGTAATTGAAATAAAGCTAAAAAATTTTTTTTTAAATATAAGCATTGGGTGATTTTTTTTTAAAGTAATGTAAAAGATAAGTTTAAGAACTAACATTACTAAATCTGAAATAAAAATAAAGTTATACTTAAATATAAAAAAACAATAAAAATGACAAAAGCACATAAATTTACTAAAACAAACTAAAATTTTGAAAAATGGAAATATAAAAAGATTTTTAAATATGAATAAATATAACGGTGTATTATAGTCACGTAAATGCAGTGGTTTGAATGTTGGGTTCAGATACTTAGCTCAAAACCATCTTTAAATTATAATTATTTTTTTAAATTCTGTTTGCCAAACTATAATTTCAATATCATAATTTTGTAACGACTGTAGGATAAACAAGTGAACACAATAAAACCACAATGGCATGCTATGTAATGCAAATGTACATTTTAGCTGAAAAGTTTAACTATTTGCTCTGGACATGGGTATTTTTCAAAAATGTCTGGTTATAAATTTCTACAATTCATTTATAACATTTATTGGCCAAAATGGTTTGATGAATTGTTCAAATTTATCTGAAAATTCTCATATTAGGCTGTTAAATGGCAGGTTCCCACTGTGACGTTTATAGGGGCTTGTTGTCACAAAAGGTCAACATGTATTTTATTCCCTTGCTATTAAGTGTGATTAATTACTCACCCTCATGTCGTTCCACACCCGTCTTCGGAACACAAATTAAGATATTTTTGATGAAATCCGAGAGGTACATGACTCGTCAATATAACCACCACTTTCAAGGTCCAGAAAGGTACTAAAGACATCGTTAAAATAGTCCACGTGACTGCAGTGGTTCAACCTTTATTTTATGAAGTGATGAGAATACGTTTTGTGCGCAAAAACAAATAAAAAATAACTACTTTATTCAACAATATCCTCTCGTGTGTCATTCTCTTACGCTGTTAGTATTCTCATCGCTTCCTAAAAGTAAGATTGAACCACTGCAGTCACATGGACTATTTAACGATGTCTTTAGTACCTTTCTGGACCTTGAAAGCGGTGGTTAAATTGCTGTCTACGGACGAGTCATATACCTCTCGGACTTCATCAAAAATGTCTTAATTTGTGTTCTGAAGATGAACTACGGGTGTGGAACAACATGAGGGTGAGTAATTAATGACAGAATTTTCATTTTTGGGTGAACTAACCCTTAGGTTAGGAGTAAAGCGAAAAATAGGAAAAATTAGATAAAAAGTGTGACAAGTAGCCCCAGTGTCCATTAAAATCTAAACTTCCATTCATCATCTAGGACATACTCTTAACACATTTGTTTGCTTTCTAATGAACAGATACATGAATGCAGCTAAAATTGGAGAAGACATCCTGATCACTGCGCAGGTTTTAAAACAAGGAAGGACTCTGGCATTTGCAACAGTGGATCTCACCAACAAGGCAAACGGAAAACTCATCGCTCAAGGAAGACACACTAAACACCTTGGTAGCTAATCATGTACATGCTCTGTAAATTATGTAGTTCTTTATGATATATAATAAAAGTCCAGCATAAAAATATTTTGCACTGTGTTAAGATATGTTCAACAGTGTTTATTTCAACAGAATTATTCAAACAATGGGTACATCAAAATAAAGACAAAGACCCAACTTCCCCTTAAACGTTGTGAACTTAATTTCAAAAGGGGGAAAAAGTAATTTATGCCATATGAACTGACAAAGATGGCTTACAGATACCAAGTCCCAAGCACTGTAATATTTAGTACTCTAAGAACAGGGTGGTCTATGAAAGAAAAACAAATCCATAATGATCAATTTCAAGTTACTCCATGAAATTTCTCATTAGGTACATAAGCTTGAACATCGGTCTCCCATCACATTCCCACCACCAATGATTACATCTGGTATCAGTAGCTTGTATGTATATAGTGCAGGAATTGCTTGATTGGTGACAATTACCATCCCAAGAAAAAAAACAGAATCAGAATTCTTCCGACAGACAGTTTATGTCAACCATCTCGGATATACATTACACACCGCACCTCCGTCCCCATCAGGCACCACTCCTCCAGAAATGATAAAAACAAACAAGGTTTGTCATAGTATAGGCAAGGAATGACACTCAAATTAAAATGTCCAGCAAAAACTAAGGCAGTAACTGAATGAGAAGCAATCCCTACACCAAATGAGTTAAGTATTGTTCACCTTGCAATAGAAGCCTTTTGAGGAAGACTACCCAGGCTCTTTTGTCCTCGGTCACTGATTGTCGTTACTCATGAAATCCCTACTCAATATAACAGACGTGTTAACTATCCCTCACGACACTGATGTTACAG
Source organism: Megalobrama amblycephala (assembly GCF_018812025.1). Taxonomy (NCBI): domain Eukaryota; kingdom Metazoa; phylum Chordata; class Actinopteri; order Cypriniformes; family Xenocyprididae; genus Megalobrama; species Megalobrama amblycephala. The sequence goes on from NC_063052.1 coordinate 5,531,577, forward strand.
CCAGTCCAACACTAGAAGATCACATGTGAGAGACCTCTGTCATTGGTTTCCTTTTTTTTCCTCTCTCATTTTTTTGGTTTTTGTTTTGTTGCCTTAACGTAAAGAGTTCCTTCGGTGACTGGTATTGTTGACGGTGCAGCTCCAAGAGAACAACCACTCAAAATCAATGTTCATGCAGGTTCAAATAAAAACTGATCACAGAGAGGGGAGATGGGATGAACCAAACCAAGATTGGTCGAGGGAGGGATTAAACAAAAAAAAAAAAGGAGCTAAATTAATCTCAAGATGAAAATGAGTGGTTAACAAAAAGGAGAGTTCCAAGCACAAGTTCAATTCTATTCAACTGAGGGATGTGTAGATAAGGACAACTTGCTTCGAGGCCTTGATGGGCGTCTTCCGTGCTTTTCTCCTAGTCAGGCATGTATGGACGGAGGTGGTCCTCGATGTCTCCAACCCCCCAACAGGTAAGCTGATCCTGTGGCAGGTAGAGACAGAGGCTGCACAACTTGAAAACTGTGAGCTTGGCTTTTGGAGTCTGAAGGAAAGAACAGGAAAAAAAATAGGTTATTAATAAATACTATATTATTCAGGCCAATACTGATAAACCAATAAGTTACACCTTTAAACATATTATACAGTAAATATTAGGTATAATTATTAAGGATTAACTTACACTAAAATTCTGGCCAATACTGACAAGTCAATGTATTATTTTGTTATTGCCAATAACCAATAAAGAACTGATTTTAAAATTATAAAAAGTAGGATATCAATTACACAGTAAATATTAGGCTATTATACGGTATGAAATTATTAGGGATTCACTGATATTAAAACCAACCAATATTTATGACCAAGAAATTACTTTATATTATTACACAGCTCTGTGGAATACTTGATTCTGATTGGTCAATGGCGCAATCCAGCGGTATAACAACTACTGAAAACAGTTACCATAGGCACATCTGGGCTACTGAAGTCTGCAGCGCTATATGCTTGCTAGGACCGGTTTTTCCTCATGGGAGTTTTGCCTTTGGTGAGCTAATAAAATATTAAAAAGCAGTCAAATTTTGTGTAGTTATTTAGTTAGGTCATCCAGTATCGCGGACTCGCTCTCTCGTTTCATACAAATGCAGCTGCTGCCATTTTGCGACTATTTTTTTGTTTACTCTAATGGATTAAGATAACAAACAGGTACAATTTTAAATCAGTTTAATCTTAGATCAATATCTTATCCCCATAATTATTTATGTGGCGAAATGCAGTGTAATATGCTGTATGACTATACCGTATCTCTTAAATGTGTTTCTGTCTAGTTTGAACTTGCCGCGTGAGCAACTGCTCTCTCCGTGGAAGCGGACTCAGATCAATATTTCGTGTCTAATTATTTACTTATGTGGCAAGTAGCCGTGTAATCAGGTGTCCTGATCACCCTGTCGGGGTTTATAACCGGAGATAACAACCGGCTGGATGTACATTATCCCTTACTTATTGTCTAAAATAAAATATTATACTGTAAATATTAGGTTATTACAAAATGTATAATTAGAGATTCACTGAAATTAAAATTCTGGTCAACAGCAACAACCAATCATTTGTTTATATGTCGTCAAGAACCAATCAAATGGCCGATGTTAGAATTCTATAATATTTTATCTTATTTTTTCTTTCCTTTAATGCTTCTATGGCTATATTCATGGTGTAGTTATTCAAAAATAAAACAAAAGACGTTAAGGATTCATTTTTTCTAAAAACCTTAAGACTAAATTTGGATTTAATTGGTTAAACACCTTTTTAAAAGTATCAACAGAAAAAGAAGTATTACAGTCCAGCAAAATGTTTAAAGAACAGTGGATTCTGACAAGATAAACACTATGGTGAATTTTCTCATAATAATAAAAATTTTTATTCTTGAGTGTCCTATCCAGCATAGTGTGTAAATGACTTATATTATATTGTCTATCAAAAAAAAAAAATGAAAATTTCCCCAAGCTTTACTCACCCTCAATCCATCCTAGGTGTATATGACTTTCTTCTTTCTGATGAACACAGTCAGAGTTATATTAATAATATAACTGACGCATCCAAGCTTTATAATGGCAGTGAACGTGACCAACGAGTATGAAGTGCATCTATCCATTATAAACATCTATCCATTATAAACATCCATTATAAACATAAGAAAAATATCCATATTTAACAAGTTATAGAGTAAAATATGTAGCTTCCGCCAATAACTGGCGTCACGTCAGTTGCGCTTTTTTTTCGTAATTTGAAAACAGAAGGCATACAATGTAGCGTAAGCATTTTGAACTGTGAGAGGCATTACAATTTCTTCTTAAGTTGTATATGGAAGACGGTCTGGTGGAAGCCAGTGTTAATTTTGACAGCAAATTTTGATTTAGTTTTAGTCATAGTCTTTTGACTAAAATGCCATTTAGTTTTAGTCATATTTTAGTCATCGGAAATTGTTTTAGCTTTAGTCTAGTTTTAGTCGACTAAATATCATAAGATTTTAGTCGACTAAAATCTAATTTAGTTAAATTGTAATGCATAAAGCATTTCTCTAACAATACACAGATCCTATACACTGATATATGTACATCTGATATCCCCAAACTGTTTATGTTCACCCAACTGTACTTTGCTTGCCAAAGTGGACGGTTTTTGACCGTTCAAGTGCGAAAAGACACGAAAGAGCAAAATTCAGCATATTTCAGGGATTGACACACTTATCATTGAGGTACTATAGTTTTTGTTTAAAATTTTATTAGATTTGATTTTTATTTTTAGATTTAGATTAATTTTTTTGTGTTTATGTCTTTTAGTTTTCGCTTTTAAATGTCTAAGTTTTTATTTCTGTTATTTTAATACCTCAGGTTAAGGTAAAGCTTAGAAACTAGATGAAATAAAATAAGTTTACATTTTTTATATATATTTATTTTTTATTTCAGTTAGTTTACTTCAAATAATGAAGATTTCTTTGGTTTTAGGGTTAGGTAACTATAATAACCCTTATACTTGTAAAATATATTGAATAATATATCAAATAATGTTCTTAGTCTTTCCTTCCTGTGACAGAAGATACAGTAGTTTACTATGAATTAAATAGAAATTAAATTAAATACAGTTTATTGTGTAAACAAAATAACAATAATGACCAGGAAAAAAATAATAATTATAAACCATCCCGAAATACACCGTGACTCTTATTCTGAAATGTCTGCAGCCTGCGTTGTAGCCTATTGTAGTAGCAGGCTACTAATGAGGGAGATAAATATGCATTCTTACAACCTACAACACATTACCATATAAACATAGTGTAGTAAACATTGTCGTAATTCATCAATATTAGTTTATAAGCAATCTCTTGGCATAAATGTGCGCTATTCATTAATTACTAAGCAGTCTGAAGTGCTGCTGCGCGAGCCTGTAGAGCGTGCAACAGCGCCGCGTTTCCTGTGGTTAGATCAGCACGTTACACTTCAAATGTGCGCATCTTCCACACAGGACAGCGTTCCTGACTGGATATCTTCCCAAATCGTCCCTCTCTTTCATTTTCGTCTCGTTTTTATTCGTTGACGAATATTAGAGTAGATTTTAGTCATAGTTTTAGTCATTCAAAACACATTTTTATTTAGTCATCGTCTCGTTTTCGTCCGTGAAAAAATGTTGTTGACGAAAATTATGACGAAAATTATTCGTCAACGAAATTAACACTGGTGGAAGCTAGATATTTTACTTTATAACTTGTTAAATATGGATATTTTTCTTCATCACTTCGCTTCAGAAGGCCATTATTAACCCCCCAGAGTCGTGTGGAGTATGTTTATAATGGATGGATACACTTTCTTGAGCTTCATACTCGTTGGTCCCACTCACTGCCATTATAAAGCTCGGATGCATCAGGATATTTATTAATATAACTCCGATTGTGTTCATCAGAAAGAAGAAAGTAATATACACCTAGGATGGTTTGAGGGCGAGTAAATCTTGGAGTAATTTTCATTTTCATGTGAACTAATCCTTTAAATGCTGCAAGCAAATTTAGGGATCACAATATTTTGAAATGGTATAAAAATGCATCTTAATATTGAGATTTGCTAAAGATTACATTTAACAGTGTTACTAAAGTTAATCTTAAACACACTAATAACAGCTGGTTTTCGATTTGCTACCAATGTTCTCAATCATTATCCATGGACCTTTATACTAAATGTTTTATTGAACCAACCTGTAAGTGCTGTCTGTCCATGAAGAGAAAGACAGACTGATTGGGGTTGTTCATAACCATCCCAGCCTTGTCCTTCCGACCAACAGCATGCAAAAACTGCTTTTCATAGTCTCCATGATGAAACTCGAACTTGGCCTGTGAACGATCAAATGTAAGTATAACTACAAAATTTATAAATGGTTTTTACACATTTCCCCAACAAGACTCAAGGTTTTATGTACCATATTGATGATTGAATACTTGATGTCAAGGGTTTAATCAAGCATCTAACCCAAAGTACAAGCAATAATAAGCAAGCTCCAGGAAAGAAAGTTATACCTGAACAGGCCTGAATGGTTCATGTTCAGCCCCTTTCCATCTGGAGAACAGGAGACAGACAATCTTCTCAATATCATTGCGGGGCCAAAGGATAAAGTCCATCTCCTGGGTACAACCTATCACATCCTGTACAGATTTAGAAAGATCAGTGAGTTGCAAAACAAAGTGACCTCGAACAACATGACACAAGGCTTTTTAGACGAGACAAACCATTACGATCGCAATGCAGCTGACAGCAACAGATTCTTCAACCGTCACTGTCGAAAAAAGCACCATGTTGCGTGTCAATACTTACTCTACGCATCGACTGGTAGCGAGGCGCGTGTAACTGCACCACATCTTTCTGGAGAAGTTCTAAAGAACTCTCTAAGGAGTAACTCGAATCCTTCACGCCTTTAAGGATATTTTCCTCATAGTTGTTGGTCATCACAGGAACCACCTCAGCTACTTCGAAGAGTGCGGACTTCTTTTTCTGTAAAAGTGGTATGAGGACATATTAGAACAATCGCAGTCCATTCCCAAACCGTTTCTCGATTTCATAGAGAATCAGTCAACTTACCTTTTCCTTAAATACAAAGGCAATGTAGATCTTGAAGTCGAACTGATCGGCCAAAGATTCTCGTTTCTTCCGTAGCTGGGCACGGAGTCGGTTTCTAGTTTGATTCCGGCGAGAATTTGGGTCTCCCATTGTTACGGGCAGTACGATTTTCCTAGCGCAGACTTTTTTGCTTTTTTTATTCTTGACCGTAGCCTATATGGTTTTTTTTAAACCCTTTTAAAAACTAAAGAAGCTATAACCAAGCACTACCTGCAGTACATACTCATTTGAATTAAATAAAGTTAGTGAAATCAAATCAAGTCATTTTTAATCAATATGGGTAGTGCACTTGGGCCAAGTAAGTTTACACTTGTCTAAGTTTTGATGAGTTACACCATTTTTAAAACAAACAATCAAGCCAAGGCTAAGTGTAAACTAAAAGAAACCACTCATATAATACGACCTGATCAATTAAATTTGTTTTTTTTTGTTTTTTTGAGTAACTGTGTTGTATTACTGAATAAAGGACAGAAAACACAAATGTCTGCTACACTGAAAACCCATACCGACAGTTTTGTGTGTGTCCGTGTGTGAGGGGACAGATCCCTGGCTTTAGATAAATAAACCTTGCTTAAAGTTATCTAAAAAGCTGACCAAGAGATTTGACTTTGGAAAGTCTCTTCCTGGATTGACTCTTGCTTGTATCCATGTCTTTGTATAAACGGTCTCATAAAAGCACACTTGAATGACAGGTGAGAAAGACAACCATGGCAGAGAAATGCAGATGCCATGAGATCTTGGCACTGAGTAAGAACACGGAGTTTGCTAGACATCTTGGGGTTTAAGGGCATAAAATGGGCCCACGAGCTCTCCTGCCACGGTTGAGTTTCATTGTGAGGCTTTTATTTTGTGGCTGGCTAGCAAACTAATGCTAGCTAAGCTGAATACACACACGCCACCGACTGATAACCTGGTTTAAGGGAGCTACATCTCTTTTATAATCAGTATGAGATCTACGAGAGCATTCAAAGCTAGTAATCATCAATAAATCGACTGTTACATTTTGTGTTTGCCTGTTTTTTTTTTTTTTTTTTTTGTTATCGCGATGCTAGCAGAGACTGGCTTCGATGCGTGGCTGGCTAACTGGCTAACTATTGTTTCTCGTCATTTTTTTTTCTCGAGTTGTCTTTCAAGCCCGTTTTGATTCGAGCAAGTACTGCAAAAAATCCTAACACGTCTTAATACACCGATCTCAGTACAAAAGCCCGCCCCGGATGGATCGATCCTCGGCGGAGGTTTAGCTTGATGGTCTCCGTTTGTTTTCGAGCTTTTCCACAGTCGTCACACACCCGTATATGCCATGTCAAGATAAACTGACAAACCGACCGAAATCCTCCGTTCTCTCAGGTAACAGACGGCGAGATCTGCATCGCGGTGGACCCATAATGATGGAAGGAAAGGGTGAAATGTCTTTCGAGCGATTCTTTCGACTGTTTCGGCCCTTTGATCTGCGTTTGTCTGGAAAATAACAAGCGATCCTCGCTGAACAAACAACTCAAAATGGCCGATGCGCGTCACGCAGCTGTGCACATGTGACAGAGGAGGAGCGCGCTCCTGTCAGCTGGATTTATGTAGACGACAGTTTTTGTTTTTTTTTGCGTAATATGTTTCACACTTCTATATAATACTATAAATTATATAATATTTACTATATAATATAATATAATATACTATATAATATATAATATTTGTCTGTTACAAATCAATTATAACTTACCATTAATACTGAAAATATGCTGTTACAACCTACAAAGTACTTGAGTGAAAACAGTAGGTAAATTGCTTAAAGTGTCAAAACGTGGAGGATAGATAAGTTAGCTGAATGTAGATATGGACATAGTAATGAATTCAATAAATCATAATTTCGTAAAATCATAAAATCGTAATTCCATATTGTAATAAAGAGTTACTATATATACAATTGTGAATAGTACTAATTTCAATTTTGAGAAATGGTTAGTAATTATAACATTGTGTTATTGAAGGAAAATAACGTAACTGTTAAATATCCCTTGAATCTGTTTACGTCTCTCTATCCGCGCGAAATCCCGGAGTCACGTGACGGTACAAAGGCAGTACTTAAGCCAGTGGCGCGCTCTTTACACACAAGCTGTTGTGAAGGCGTGTACTCTTGCTAGCTTTACGTGGTTTTTGTGCAAATTCAGTGAGTATTCTGCTTTAGTTTGAGTGATTTATGTTGGCTTTTGATCAGTTAAGTTGTTTAAGGTTTTAAATCGATTTTAAGAAGTGTCAGTGTGTGTTTAAGTGAAACATTTGTACGAGTGTGGCTCGGTTTCATTCAGCGTGTTTGGGCACAGACAGAATCCCGCTCATCTTTTAATATAGGCTTGTGGTTTTTAGACAGTTCATTCGTTATCTGTATAACCTTTAAAGACAATGCCAGATTTGTTAATCCATAATTAGGGTTTTAGTTCACTAAAATACATGGTCATTAACTATTATCACGCTAGCTGTTTCACTAGTAGTCGACTATTAGGCCTGTATGAAGTTTTATATGATCAAATATTTGAAGTTTCAGCTATTCTGTGTCATGTGAAATAATTAATCTCAAATGTCCTGGTAATCTAAAGTGGTCAATTTAATGTGTTACTAAATAAAATGTACGCTTTATCAATATACACTTCACTTAATTTGTATTTATTTTTCATCTTGTTCACTTTTACTTTTTTAATTATGGGTATGTCAACTACATATCACCATGTTTTGTCTCGTTTTAAACTGATGAATTTGTCATGGGATTCCTGTACTGTGTTCTAGGTGAAAACATGAGCTCCATCAGAAGACCCAAACATGCTGAGAATCCCTCCGAAAACATCAAGGTAATGTTATTTGTGAACCTCTCACTTAAGCTCAGTAGACATGAATTTAATTAATTTACTATAAGATGAGTGCCTGATGACTGATCCACTGTTCTGTTAAGTGATTTAATTAGCCTAGTTGATGTTTAAAAAAATCTTGCAACATCGCCATAAGTTAATGTCCCTTTAAGTTGGCATGAAATGGAAGTGGTGGTATTTTCTTCCCTATTGTGATGTTCAATTGAAACAGCTTCTTGAGCAAGAAAATGTAGGGTGGTACTTTACTTTGCCTTTTGAGAATTGATTAGATTTGTTTTTGTTGTTGCTGTGATCTCATGTGAGTGACGGGTTGTCCTGCCCTCAGTAAATGTGTCCTCAGAAAAGATGTCACTGCAAGAGGGAGGAAAAGTTGTTTTGATTAAATTTCAAGGGCATATGAATCTTAAAATATGCATGGGTGAACCAATTATAATATTGTAATTCCTTGACTTCATGGTGATTTTGGATGTGGTTTATTGTGGGCATGTAATGGTGACCTCTAATTATTAATTTGTCTTACTAAAGGTCAGCTCAGTTTTGTAAAAGGGAAAGAATGATGTCAACTTGATCAAGTTAGGACAAACTGAACTGAGACCTTGCTCTGTCTCTAAATTAATAATTGTCAGTGTGTCGAGATCCAGTAACTGAGCATCCGTCTGCCACTGTATTGTTAAAGTGAAAACATTAACCAACTCCAAACTTGCAGTTGATCATAAGGAGACTTCTGTGGCGAGTTCCCACGGTAATTACAGGTTAAAGAATGTTGCAGTAAGATAATAATGCAGCAGTCCAATAGCTGCCCGTGGGAATTGGAGGTGTCTACGGCATGCAGCTGATGTGTGTCCTGCCCCTTTCCCACGCTTGTTAGAACGGCCGATATGTGCTGTTGCTCCGATACCTTGCTTGTTGCCATCTTGTACGGACAGCTTAACAAGTGTAAGAGGAGAAGCATGACTGTTGAGGCAGGTGAATGGAGCCTGTTACTGTGTGCATGGATAGAGTTGCTTAGTTTTCCTTCTCACCAAAATGAGCTTTTATTCTCAGATTCTTGTTTTATTACTGATGACATCTGAGGACCCTGAGATTAAATGTTTTTTTTATTTTCTCAGAAATTCCTTGTAGCACCAACATCAGGATCAGGAAGGAGGATGCTCCAGGTCCTTCAGCCGTCTGCTGTAAATAAGAACCTTGGTCGTATAATTGAGGTATGTGCCATTTTGGACTTTATAGAGTTTTTAACCTCTTTAGTTGGAGCAAAACTGTCCATGTTAAAGCCAATCCCATCCTGTTTAGAATGGCAAATCGGTTCCTAAAAGGAAGATGTGGAGCGCGGAGCAGGTGAAAGGCTCAAAGAGGGTGAAAGCAGAGGTGGCTGTAAAATCCACAAGTCCAGAAAGTGAGAACCTGCCTGAGGGTGTCACGCAAGAGGCCTATGAGCTCATGATCAAAGGTAAATTATCACATGGATGGTTCAGAGATGCTGATTGGATTATTTACATTCTTGCCAAAGCTCTTCCTGTTAATGCTGCCATGCAGAGACGAGTTGCTTAAAGGTGAACTACATAAGATTTGTTAATGCATTCTCTTAACCCAGGTTATTGTTCATTGACTGCTATTAAAGTGGAAATGAAGCTGTCAGTCAACAAGTAAATGGATTTCCACTCTAATCTAATTCTAACAAACTTGATAAATGTAAACATTTAAACATTTTGTAAGGCTGCCATCTTGCAGTACTACAACCTGTGACCTCACTGGGTTTGTCTTGCCTGAGTTAAACGGATACAATGTTAGAGGAACGGTTTAAATACCGTGAAGGACAGATGGTGAAAGATGGAAACTAGAAAGCCACAGGGCATCAGAAGACAAAATGAAGGCAACTATTGCATTGCTCTTGGTTAACTACTTGGTGACCGGTATGAGTATTACTAGCAACGATTATAGCAACCAAGCAGAAAAATCAAAGACCACAATTGAAACCATAGTCTTCGTTAATCCGACCGAGCCAAAATAGTGTCACAAGCCTCTATCATGTTTAATTTGACTAGAGTGGGAGTCCATTTACTAAATGTTAACTTGACTGACTGCTTGCAGTGTAGCATCAATTCTCCAAACTGGGTAAACCGTAAACTGGGTGCTGGTGTGGTGAGACGTACATACTCGGCCAGATTTGCCTCCCATTCATGCATCTTTGGACGCAGAGCCGCATGGAAAGTTACAAAATTTGCCGTGTACACCACGAAGTGAAATGGGTTTGCATTCACTCGACGTGTACTTCCGCCAACGCCGTGATGACATTTTGTCGCATGCACCCAAGCAAATGCGTAAAGTATAAATCGGGCTTCACCAGTGTCGGTGCTTTTGCTTCACTGCCATTCACAAATCCCCTCCTGTGGCCTTATGGGATGTTAAAGTGTACATTGTATGCACCCTTCAGAAGTAGTAGGTCATCTAGGTACTTTTTGCCTTCTCTTAAGTACTGTTAATTCCAACCTGGTATTATCACCTAATATTTTTTTTTTTTTTTTTTTTTTTTTTTTTGCCAACTGTATAGTAAGGAAGTGAGGCTTTTGGATGCAGCCATGGTATTTGTGTTTCTGTCTCTCTCTAGAAACTCCTGGGTCTTCCTACTGGAAGGAGGTGGCAGAAGAGAGGCGGAAAGCCCTATTCAGTGTTCTCCAAGAAAACGAAAAGGTGAGTTAATTGTTGAAAGGTGATTTGCTAATGTTTAGCCACCTTGCTCCATTTATCTTTATAGGGCTGCTGAATCAGTTATTCATGACACTTGTTTAGCGTGACCATAGGTAGCTGTAATTAGTACATTGCCTGGGGAGAGAAAGTCTCTTGACTTAGCCTCCCTGGAAGGTTGTAGTTTTATTAATTGTTTGATAGAAATGTTATGCCTGCGTTCATTTTGTTCCTTAATTTTGTTTGAAAACTAGTTGCATAAAGACATTGAAGCCAAAGATGAACAGATTGCTCAACTGAAGAGTGAGAACGAGGAGTTACAAGAGCTGGCACAGCACGTACAACACATGGCTGACATGATAGAAGTGAGTTCTTCGTTCTGTATGGTGTCTGCCAAGAACCAAGGATTTGGTCACCTTTATGGTGGGACCAAAGAATAAAATTTTTGCTTTAACTTTTTCAGAGATTAACCGGCAAGAGTCCAGACAATCTAGAGGAGCTGCGTGAGATAGCCTTCGATGCTGAAGATGACGACGAGAAGGAATACGATGAGGATCAAGAACATGAAGACGAGAGTGACTTTGAAAGCCAGAACAGTGTTGATCCAGACACAGAACAATCACATGACCGTGATGTGCCGCATAAGGATGATTCCACAACAGAAGAATGCTGAAATCATGCTCTTGAGAAAATTGAACTAAAAAGAACTGTGATGGATCAGTTGTTTGGTCTTAAGTGAATGTTTATCTTTTGCCTTTCAGAACACATGTGCACCTTTTTTAATACTTTTATCTTTGCTGTAAATGAGCCTTTATTTTCAGTAGCTGTAGTTAATGTGCATGTTCACTGCCAGTGTACATATGTAAACTTGAATGCATACGATGGAAATAAACTCATATTTTGTACATGTGCTTTTTTCTCATGAATTTGTCACTTTCTGGTGTAAGTGCAACCATACAGCTCATCTTCCTTGAGCAGAGCATTGTTCTTCAAGCTGTTGGAATCCTATAACCTTGGAGTGCCTTAGGGTAGTTTAAAGGCCAGCTGTCCCAGTCCAGACTTGCCAGTTTTTCCAGACTGGACTGCAGAGTCTTGGTGTGTTTTGAGGTGGAGGATGATTGGGATGTTGAGTAGATGGCAGCTCCAGTGCTGTAGTGGAGTTTTCTGGCTGGAGAAATGGTCCTTGGTAGGTTGTAGAGCCCAAATTCTTGACATCTACTTAATGCCTTTTCAAAAGTTCAGCAGAAAGCTTTTCTACACTTTCCTACTTCTAAGCATGTCTGAAGACTAATCCACACAATGCTGAAGTTCATTTGCTTCAGACACACTTGTCCTTTTAATAGTGTTTTTTGTTTTTTACTGCTTGTTCAAGTTGTGTAATTAAAGTTACACATGTAATGTTTGGTGCACTAGCAGTTCATAAACAACACTGGGTGTGTCTTGAACATTGTAGTCGGATGCTCTGCAGTGGTTGTCATCCTGCCAGGCCTAGTGTGAAAATTAAATGCTTATTTTGGGTGTACCAAACATGGTTTGGAAAATTAATCTCATACTAGATCTTTAATTTCATACAAAAAGTTACATGGCAAAAAGCAACACCCTTCTTGAACATTGTCATTACACAATTGGTACAAACTTAAAATAACTGGACAGAAATTCTAATTCCCAGCATGCTTTACATGGGACTGGATCATCTAAAATGTTGAAATTAAGTGTTTTTGTTATAAGCAACCTGTATTTGGTGAATTCAGGTTGATTGGGATACTTTTTCCCCAAGTCATCTCGATGGCAAAAACTGTCCCAACCACACTGAATTCACCCTATATGTATATTTTTGTTAATCTTGGTGTAAAGCGTACATAATTGTACTGAATTTTCTAATTCGGAGTAATAGATACTTTTGTCTGATCATTTCTTAATCTGTGTTAAAGGTCCCGTTTTTCGTGTTTTTTTGAAGCTTTGTGTTTATAGTGTGCAATATAACATGTGTTGATGTTTCGCGTGTAAAAAAACACAGTATTTTTCACATAATTTACTTATCTGTATACCGCTGTTTCCACTGTCATAAAAACGGGCTGATGACTTCCTTGTTCTATGAAGTCCCTCCTTCAGAAATACGTAACGAGTTCTGATTGTGCCAGCGGTTCCTGTGTTGTGATTCGACAGCAGCTTAGCGGAAAGGTCACGCCTCTTACCATAACGTGGAGATGCACGCGCTCAGTGTTATTGTAAACATGTCTTTAATTTTACCCTATCAATTTGAGCCGGAATCAGACCCGGTGATTGGACTGCGGGATGAAAATAACAGCATTTCGACGACATGGCGACAAACACACTCTACAAACGCAACTCTTGTGTATTCCTGTGGGCGGAGGTTAGTCAAAAAACCGTTTTAGTGACGTCATTAAAGAAGGAAGTAGAGGGATGTAGTCCAAACTGGCCGTTCGATGTAGGCGACTTCTGTTAAATAAAATATCTCGCTTGGCATTGAACTTTGAGCTTTAAAATTTTACAGATTTTATTTATACTCTAACAACAACATTACACACTAACTAAAGTTTGAAACATGGGATCACGAAGAACGGGACCTTCTAAATCAAAACAAATGCTGATTTCATCTTTTCTCTTTTTTGTTGAAAAGCATTAATAAAAAGTTAAACTAAAATACAGTAAACAGCAATACTGTAAAATATTACAATTTAAAATAACCGTTTTATATATTTTAGCAACTTTTTAAAAGTAATTTTAAGCATTACTATGCCAGTCGTCAGTGTCACATGATCATTCAGAAATCATTCTCTGCTGATTTGCAGCTCATGAAACATTTTTTATCAATATTAAAAACAATTGTGCTGCTTAATATTTTTGTGGAAACTGACTTTTTTAAAGGTTCTTTGATGAATGGAAAGTGCAAATGAACAGAATTTATTTGAAATAGACATTTATGTAACAAAGTATTTTCATTTTTGATTAATGTATCCCTCACTGAATTATTCAAAATGGTAGCATATGATTAAAAAAAAAGTCATATCTGATAATTATGCAAAAATAAATTTTATTGCCACTTTCAGCAGAGGAAATACAGTAAACTCAAAAAACAATGAAACAATGAGGGAACATTAGCATTGTGACATCAAGTGAAATCTGCTTTCATTCAAACAGTAGTAGCTAGCTAAAGCTATTGCAACGGCAAGCTGTGCGCTTAAGCCCTCGAAACGTACAGTCGCACGCTCACAAAACCATGACAACAGCTTTCCTATCAAGAAGGACATTAATTTAATGAGGTTTGAACAATAAAATGCAGTTCACTGAGCTTCTGTCTGAGATGAATACAAGGCAATAAAAGTTAATTCAACCTTTTCACTTGAAATCTCTGTGCAAAGAAAGAAATTCTCAAGGAGTGATCACCAATGCCCAGGGTCAAATACTGTAATGGTGGCCATTACTCGCAAAGCAAGAGGAAAACAGCCATTAATTTCTGTGAATACAGAAAACGGGAAAAACAAAAGGATATTTTTTTTAATATCTGTTATAGATAATTCCGATAAATAGAAACCACAAAACTGCCTTAAATATATTGACTACTGTATCATTATGGCTTTAGGAGATTGTGCAGTAGATGCCAAATAACATGTTAAGAAAAAGTCTTACCGAAACATTTCAGTTGTGCTTTTGAGGCATAACTTACAGTAACCTTTCCATACTCGGTACATTCCTCGAAATGTGCTCTTTTGATGGATTTAATTAAGCCCCTACTTTCATACAATTCTCAATGTCATAGAAAAATGTGTAAAAATAAGTAGGGTGATCTACAAAACTGTGTTTTAATTGCCATAAGCGTAAATTCACATTTAAGAGACCAACGCTGGGTGTGATAACGTCACAAAGCGAGGCAAGCGTTCGGTTAGCGAAGAGCGTTTTTTCAGGTCATGTGCATAATAAGCATACTGAAAAGACGTTCAGGAAATGTTTCCTTGAGCACAAATACTGTATATAACTCAGTGAATAAACTGTTAAAAGATGGTGCTGATCAATAAAACATCTTTCTATATGTAAAATGCCAACTATATATAAAAAAATTTATTCATAGTGTATAGCCCCTCAATAATACCAAATCCTGACTGTACCTAATCATTTTGTGAACAGATGTTTAGTACAATGTTAATGCAATCTGTTCTCGGTATTTTTATTTTTTTTAAAGAGGGTAAAATCTTACCATTTATAGTGAAGAGAAATTAAAAAATAAATACAATGATATTACAGTCACATGACTCAGTAGTACAGTAACAATAGGCACAGAAGCAAGTTCGGATCACAGAGCAAATAAACTTCCAGTTTTCATTTATGCATAAACCAAAATTCACAGTAATGCATCACGTTTCTCTGACTGAATAAAAGTGCATTTTCAGATACTCCGATGGGCTCCAAACAGCCCTTGTTGCAAGATCCCATGTGCCCAGACATTAGTACCACGTTAATGCAATTGTTCACTACAGGCTCCGTCCAAAGAAATATTTACTCCTGACCAGTGAAGGCAAGCGAGCGATCTGTAAATCAGCAGGCCATCGTCCACGCCTGTTTTTTTAGTAGTCCATATGCCCGGCTGGGTTGGAACAACCTTTCCCAGCAGTTACAGAAATTTCACTTTATCCAGATCAAAAAAAAAAAAACTCAAACTTGAGCATATTTGTAATCCCTGAAACGGAACGGCACGTACAGAGATAAAAAATTCCCAGGGCAAAATTAAAATAAGATTCGCTGTGCTATTTACACGCCTCTGACAGTGCAAATAACTAACTGCCAATAATAAATACTCTTATCGTTCATTCAGCAACAATGACTCATGACCACTGCGACACGAGTAGTATGAATGAAAACATCCTGTAGAAAAGGAGACCTTGTGATGAAGATCTCAAGACATGGGCCTGAATCGAAGGGGAAGCCTCACTGTTCTACTTGCAAGCAGGTCGTGAGTATTTCCCGTCAGGCGTGTGCAGGGTCACGAGGATGATAACGAGATGATTTTTCTAAAATGAAGTGGTAACGGCATTACCACGGCGAGTCCCCAGCCTCACAATCTCCCTCGGCACTGTGTCCAACTGCTCGTATGCCAGACGCCCATCTTCACCTGAGAACAGAAACACACAAAAACAAGCTCTGTAAGACAAAAGAAGGCTGGAGTTGTTGTTTATAAGCATTGAGACCATGTACAGTGGCATGGAAAAGTATGTGAACCCCTTGCAGAATCTGTGAAAATTAGAATTATTTTAATAAAATAAGAGGGATAATAAAAAATTCATGTTATTTTTTGTTTAGTACTGTCCTGAGTAAAATATTTTACATAAAAGATGTTTGCATTTAGACAAAACAATAGCTGAATTTATTAAAATAACCCCATTCATGAGTATGTGAACCATTGATTCTCAATACTGTGTGTGGTTACCTGATGATCTACGACTGTTTTTATGTTTTGTGATGGTTGTTCATGAGACTCTTGTTTGTCCTGAGCAGTTAAACTGAGCTCTGTTCTTCAGAAAAATCCTCCAGCTCCTGCAGATTCATCAGTTTTCAAGCATTTTTGCATATTTGAACCCTTTCCAGCAGTGACTGAATGATTTTGAGATCTGTGTTTTCATACTGAGGGACTCAAACACAACTATTAAAAAAGGTTCAAACATTCACTGATGCTCCAGAAGGAAACACGATGCATTAAGAGTCGGGGTGTGAAAACTTTTGAACAGGATGAAGATGTCACAATTTTTCTTATTTTGTTTAAATATCATTGTTTTTCATTTAGTACTGCCCTTCGGAACCAACAGAAGATACTTGCATGTTTGCCGGCAGAAAAATTAAGTACAATTTACCTTGATATTTGAATTCAAAAGTTTTCACCCCTCGGCTCTTAATGCATCGTGTTTCCTTCTGGAGCATCAGTGAATGTTTGAACCTTTTTTAACAGTTGAGTTTGAGTCCCTCAGTTGTCCTCAGTGTGAAAAGATGAATCTCAAAATCATACAGTCACTGCTGGAAAGGGTTCAAATATGCAAAAATGCTTGAAAACTGATGAATCTGTAGGATACAGAAGATTTTTCTGAAGAACAGAGCTCAGTTTAACTACTCAGGACAAACAAGAGTCTCATGAACATGGATCGTGGATCATCAGGTAACCACACACATTATTGAGAATCAATGGTTCACATACTTATGAATGGGGTTATTTTAATAAATTCAGCTATGTTTTGTCTTGTGAAATAAATGCAAACATCTTTTATGTAAAATATCTTACTCAGGACAGTACTAAACAAAAAATAACATGCATTTTTTTATTATCCCTCTTATTTTTTTATAATAATTCTCATTTTCACAGATTCTGCAAGGGGTTCACATACTTTTCCATGCCACTGTATGTGCTATAGAGTATCTGCAATGACTTAAGACTTTAAGACTTTTAAAGGGATTAGTTCACCCAAAAAATGAAAATTCTATCATCTCACCCTGAAGTTTTTCCAAACCTGTATGAATTTCTTTGTTCTGCTGAACACAAAAGAAGATATTTAGAAGAATGTCAGTTTGACTACCATAGTATTGATTTTTCCTACTATAGTAGTAAATGGGGGGGGGATCTGTTTGGTTACTGACATTCTTCCAAATATCTTCTTTTGTGTTCAGCAGAACAAAGAAATTCATACAGGCTTGGAAAAACGTCAGGGTGAGTAAATGATGACAGAACTTTCATTTTTGGGTGAACTGTCCCTTTAAGGGAGATAAATTATACACTTGTAAAACCATCTACAACATATTACAATTTAAACACCATCACCATTCATCAGATCATGAGCAATCATTTGACATAAATATGCTAAATTAATTGATCGCGAACTGCTCTCAAACCACAAGCCAGTAGAACAGCACTACACTTTGATTTGAACATGCAGTGCACATATTTATTAAATTAAATCATTTTATTTTGAAGTTTAAGGATCAACAGGGACTCTGGTGCTAGCATATTCCCAAAAGTTGATCGCACAAAAATTTTTTTCTAGGAAAACAGACCAAAAATCCACATATACATATTTTTGTCTAATAAAATGGTGTCTAGAATGGGTCAGATTTACACTAATTTGCAGAAAGAGCAAAAACAAGAAGTATCATTGAATTGACTAATTGTGCAGCTGGTGTGTCATTTGTATGACTGGATGTTTTACCAAAAGTGAGGAGGGTTTCTATGGCAATCTGGCGGAGATCTTCGTCTGCTGAGTCACACAGTAACACCACGGCGTCAATGCTCTCCACAGCCTGAAAATAACCCGAGACGGACAGAGAGGCTTTAAGTCAGTCTTGTAACCAACCACAGACATGATTTGCGATTCAATCAAACATTCAAACTGACCTGCAGGCAGCTCAGAGCGGCACATGCAGCTCTTGGTGTGTGTAACCCTACTTCTGATAAGGCTTGTGTGTAACAATCAACCGCCTGTTGAAGACAAACACACACAGACAAGATGAACTACTCGATCACCTCCTGATGTCCTCAAACAGCTGTACATTCATTTTGTGCTGCCACAGTACCATGATTACTCAAATTTGTACATTTCATTTATGAATATTTATCATCTTATCATATTGATCTTATCAAGGATCATGTGACACTGAAGACTGGAGTAATGATGCTGAAAATTCAGCTTTGTCATCACAGGAATAAATTACATTTTAAAATATATTCAAATAGAAAACAGTTATTTTAAGTTATTTTTTTAATAATACTTAATATTACTGTTATTACTGTATTTTTGATTATATAAATGCAGTCTTGCTAGACATAAGAGACATTTCAAAAGCAAAAATCTTACAGACCCAAAACTTTTGAATGTTAGTTTATGTTGATATACACCTGGCTATAGACCGAACCATTAAAGGATTAGTTCACTTTCAAATAAAATTTTCCTGACAATTTACTCACCCCCATGTCATCCAAGATGTCCATGTCTTTCTTTCTTCAGTCAAAAGAAATTAAGGTTTTTGATGAAAACATTCCAGGATTTTTCTTCTTATAGTGGACTTCAATGGCCTCCAAACGGTTGAAGGTCAAAAGTTTCAGTGCAAAAAAATGTAAATGTATATGCTTTATATAAACAAATGATCGCCTTCCAAGTGCTTCCGCCAAAACCACACTTTCGTATTCTTCAAAAAGTTTACGCTGTATGTCCTATGCCTTCCCTATTCTACTTGCGGAAAAAATGGAACTGCCGCTACGTTTGTTCCGTAAGAAGCTGCACTGAAACTATAATTTTGACCTTCAACCATTTGGAGGCCATTGAAGTCCACTATAAGGAGAAAAATCCTGGAATGTTTTCATCAAAAACCTTAATTTCTTTTCGACTGAAGAAAGAAAGACATGAACATCTTGGATGACATGGGGGTGAGTGAATTATCAGGAATTTTATTTGAAAGTGAACTAATCCTTTAATCAATTACATCAATAGCCAAACAAGGTAAACGACTGACCTTTGACCTGAAGGGCTTGTGTGAGGCAGCAGAGGAGAGGAAGGCTGTTGCGGCCTTCATCACATCAGGGTCATCAGAGGCCAGCAGCCTTGCCACGGCCCACAGGGTTTGAGTGCGCGGCTGAAGACACATGACAGACACTTCCTGTAGTTCCTTCATAGAACGTTCTGTGTCCCCACAGCTCAGGGCTTCTTCAAGCATGACTGGTTAGGACACAAAAGTGAAAGATTACACTATGCTAAAATTGTGCTAATAATCTATTAAAGCTATTCAAAAAAGTACTATTCTTACCCTCTTTGGCTAAATCCAGCAGGTGTCGCTCCATGTCCGTGACATCGTGTTCAACAGAGTAGTGGTGGAACTGAAACACGGTGAGGACATCCTGTGCCAGAGAGGACGGTGACGGACATGAAGATGAGGCCAGCTCGTTCCTGTCCACCATTTCATTCACCACCATCCTGATCACTGGAACACAGGCAGATGAACGCTGATGTTACATTCATAATAATTCAGCTGATGTCTCCTTCTGCAGATTATTATTGTGCCGTTACTGTCTCTACCTGAGTCAGGAGAGTGAGGTAGAATCTGTTGCAGTGGCAAGGCAAAGCTGAGATGCATGTGCTTTAACACTCGGTCCAGTGTAGTATGGAACAGACCACCACTGCATTCGGACCACAGAGACATCAGTGTCGGCCGCTCCACCAGCCCAGGCAGCACTGTTTAGGAAACAAAGAGAGGGGAGTGAGTTAACAGCAAGGTTCAAACTCAGCTTTTCGCCACACCTGCCAATGATGGTTGAATTTTTTAAAAAAACATAACTATTTCTTAGGTGCCATGACTTTCTGAATTATTTTTTATTATACACACACACAGATTTTTTTATTTTTTATTTAATTTATAAAAGAAAAAAAAAAAAAAAACGGGGGTGGTTGCAGTGATGCCATATAACAACCATTCCTTAAAGGGTTAGTTCACCCAAAAATGAAAATTCTGTCATTAATTACTTACCCTCATTTTGTTCCAAACCTGTAAGACCTTTGTTCATCTTTGGAACACAAATTAAGATATTTTTTGATGAAATCCAAGAGCTTTCTGTTCCCCCATAGACAGCAACACAATTACCACTTTAAAGGTGCCGTAGAACATCTTTTTAAAAGATGTAATATAAGTCTAAGGTGTCCCCTGAATGTGTCTGTGAAGTTTCAGCTGAAAATACCCCATAGATTTTTAATTCATTTTTTTAACTGCCTATTTTGGGGCATCATTAAATATGAGCCGATTTAGGCTGCGGCCCCTTTAAATGCTCACGCTCCCCGGCCACGGAGCTCGCGCTTGCCTTTAACAGCATAAACAAAGTCCACACAGCAAATATAACCCTCAAAATGGATCTTTACAAAGTGTTCATCATGCTGCATGTCTAATCGCATAAGTATGGTATTTATTTGGATGTTTACATTTGATTCTGAATGAGTTTGATGGTGCTCCGTGGCTAAAGCTAACATTACACACTGTTGGAGAGATTTATAAAGAATGAAGTTGTGTTTAAGTATTATACAGACTGCAAGTGTTTAAAAAATGAAAATAGCGACGACTCTTGTCTCCGTGAATACAGTAAGAAACGATGGTAACTTGAACCACATTTAACAGTACATTAGCAACATGCTAACGAAACATTTAGAAAGACAATTTACAAATATCACTAAAAATATCATGATATCATGGATCATGTCAGTTATTATTGCTCCATCTGCCATTTTTCGCTGTTGTCCTTGCTTGCTTACCTAGTCTGATGATTCAGCTGTGCACATCCAGACGTCCTGCCCTTGTCTAATGTTTGAACATGAGCTGGCATATGCAAATATTGGGGGCGTACACCCCGACTGTTACGTAACAATGTTGTTATGTTGAGATTCGCCTGTTCGTCGGAGGTCTTTTAAACAAATGAGATTTACATAAGGAGGAGGAAACAATGGTGTTTGAGACTCACTGTATGTCATTTCCATGTACTGAACTCTTGTTATTTAACTATGCCAAGATAAATTCAATTTTTAATTCTAGGGCACCTTTAAGGCCCAGAAAGGTAGTAAAGACATCATTAAAATAATACATGTGACTACAGTGTCATGTGAGCACCACAACGCATGCGACTTAGCCAACGTTCTGACGTAGAACCTGGAAGCGCTGCACTGTGTTTACAACATGAAAAGCATCAGAGACTGACACAGAAGAGAAGAAATTACTGAATAAAGTTATTTTTGTTTTTGCTCACAAAAAGTATTCTCGTCGCTTCATAAAATTAAGTAGTCATATGGACTATTTTAACGTCTTTACTACTTTTCTGGGCCTTGAAAGTGGTAATTGTGTTGCTTTCTATGGGGGATCGGAAAGCTCTCGGATTTCATCAAAAATGTCTTAATTTGTGTTCCGAAGATGAACGAAGGTCTTACGGGTGTGGAACGACATGAAGGTGAATAATTAATGACAGAAATTTCATTTTTGGGTGAACTAACTTTTTAAAGAAACTTTATTTTTAAGAGTGTATGAGAAGTCAAAATGGACAATGCTGTTGAAAGATAAAATAAAATTTTCCCACAAGGAACGAACACTTTACATAAAAAAACATTTAAGATATATTCACCATCCGACACTGAAGTGCAGCTGCCCGGTCTGTCAAAGTTTTTCTCACTGAGCTCTTCCAACAGGAGAGTTTGAGTTGCTAGTTTGTGCAGGTATGTCTTGTGCTGCGAATGGTTTCCTCCTGAGGTCAACAACTACATCCCATACATAGAGAAACAGCACTTTAGATCAACAAAACACCTTGATATGCTTTAATCTGTTCTGTTTGGGTGCTGTTGCGTGACTATGTTTGGTATAACAGTCAAAGAAAATCACACTATTGTACTGAGTCTGAGAAGGAGGAAAGAAAGTTGGAAACACAGAATCACCTGAATGAGATGACTGCAGTATTGTAGATGAATAACGATGGCCACGTCTAGGTTCTCATTTCCCGTGGTGAGAGGCAACGGGCTGCCGGCCACACTGTTCCCTACACCAGTGTCCTCTGTGAGGGCTTCACTCAGATGTCCTCTTGCTTCTGGATGTTGGCTTAACCTGTTGGACGTGTAAGACATACTGTCACCACAAGGCGGCGCTGCATAATCACAACTACTGAGGCCATGTAGTCAAGTTACCGAGAGAAACCAGGTCACCAAAGGGTGTGATGTCCAACTCACCCGATTCTCTCTGACTCCATGTCAATGAAGACAGAGCGTGAGAGGGTGCCCGCATCATCTCCTGTGTCATCGTCATCGAAGTCAGAGGTGTTGAGAAAGTCGAAGCTTTCCAGAGCGCTCTCCACAGTCAAACTGAGGCTTGATGAGCGGCTCCTATGGGCAGGTACCCGGCACTGAGGAGAGACAACGACCTTCACAGACTGTACATTCAGAACCTGCATTTAATTGTAAGCTTCCCTTTGTTTTTGTTTTTTTTTTGTTTGTTTTTTTACCAAGGTTATATTACATTGATCAAAAGATACACTAAAGACATTATAATGTTAAAGGATACATAATATATCTGTTAGTTATACCAATATTGTATATCTAATTGTTCATGCTTATTTTCTCTATTTTTACATTTAGATTATCTATCATCAAACACTCAAAGTTAATCTTTAAAAGCAAATAATTGAATAACACTGTTAAATGTAATCTTTAGCAAATCTGAATATTAATTTTCATACTACACACTATAATTATCACTTTTTCTACATTTAGTTTTTAGTGTTTTTTATATTTAGACAAAATCGAATTACATTATCAGCCATAGCATAAAATATTCAATATCAGACTTTTCAATATCAGCCAGATTTTTATTATAGGTGGATCCCTAATAATAGCTTAACTACCATTTTTATTTCATATAAACACTGAATGCATCAAATTATGCAATGGCAGCTTTTTATTAAGCAAATTATATCCATTCAGTCGTTATCCTTTAGATGCAGACTTACAAATCAGTTTTTTTTTTTTTTGTTTTTAACGAAAAAATTATTTCTACAACACTTTACTTCAAGATGAACCATGAACCATCTATACAATCCAACAATCTGATGACAATCTGAACATCCTTTTTAAACCAGGGTCAGAAATGACCCCCTGGAATTGATTTCCAGGGGCACATTTTATAATGACCTTATTAAATGTAGCCGTGTTGTCTTTCATGACAAACACTTATATTTAAACAATTCATTCAATCAATAATACTAGACTCTTGACAATAAAATTTTGTCAACATCAAAAGGTGGAACAGAAACTACATATGAATAAGTTTATTGCTTTTTACACATTAGAAAATCAAGACTTCACATTGCTTATTTTAGAATTAAAAACAAAACGGTTATTCAAATTGGGATTGAATTACATTCAGAAAGCTATCAAAAAACATTTCCCATCACTGAAGCAGTTCATGACTTCAAATTAATAGATGAGTTCTGCACTCTTGCAAAAACTCCTGTTATAATCACTGAAGCTGGCTACACTGCATAATAAATCTAGTTTACATTGTCTCTGCACTTTGTCATTTACAAAGAGAGATTTAGTCAGTGAGAGTGCACACTGAACAAAGCTTCAGAGGATTTCTTCATCACTGGTTACTAATCTAAATGGCTCTGATTGGCCATGAGTGAAAAGAAATCCTTGATGCAACATGAGCATATCCAAATGATCCAAATAATTCAGAAATCTGTACTATCATTCATTTTCACATCTCACTTTAATTGTGACAGTCGAAATGAATTTAGTTCAGTTGTAAAAGGGCATCTTTTGCCCCCTTATCTTGAATTTTGGTGGCACTCTTGCTCCAAGCCTTTGTTAATTTCTGACCCTGTTTCAAACCGACTGTGGTTCCTGAGTTCAGAAGATGGCTTTCTTGCTAATAAAATGTATCAAACTTCATGATCAATCAAACTTGAGTCTGCACCAAAACATCTAAAGTGGGTTTCGAAGACCACAAACGGAGAACTCATTCACCTTGAGCAGGTCTTCAAGTCTCATGACCTCCTGCTCCAAGTCCTGCAGCTCCCCGCAGCGCTGGCCTAAGCTCTCCAGCCGCAGGAGCAGAGACTGAATGGCCTCTTCCAGGCTGCTCTCCAGGAAAGTCCTGCTGCCCTCTCCAGACCAGCTCAGAGAGCTGGCCTCTGGCAGCATGTCAGAGGAGGTGAGCCTCCTCACCAGCTGCCTGGTCAAACTGCCTTCCTCCCCATCCAGCTCCACTGGCTTCAGCTCCAGGGCTTCATCAGGTATGTTGGACTCCAGGAACACCACATCCTCTGGTCCCACTGCAGACAGCTGACTCTCAGAGCACAGCGAGAGGGCAGCGGAGCCTGTGCCGGGCCCCTGGCTCTCAACCTGGTCCCACTCCAGGTCTGGATCGCTGGCGCTGACACTGCCGCAGTCTTCCTCAACGCACTCCTCCTCAACTGGCCTGTCCTCCTCAGGGACGGGAGCTGGTTCAGAGGGAGGGTCCGTCTCAGGGGGTGTGACGGTGATCTCGGGGTTTGACTGGATGGGGGCAGAGCTTGAGGTTGACACGTCAGAAAAGTTGAAGGACAGACGCTTGCATTCGGCCACACCACAACCTCCATTCTCAAAGACGTCGTCTGGTAAAGTGGACTGTGTGATGGAAAGAGAAAGAAAATATGGTAAATATGGCTTGCTTATGCCATTTAGTCTTTTTAGTACTATCTATGTAGTTTTAGTGATCTAAAGATGCGAACAATAATTCTGGTCTATAAGTTCCAACACACTAAAGAGCAGTAGAAGAATTAAAGACCCCTATGAAATGTTTTAACACAGGAATTCCCAAATGTTTTTGTAGGTTTGGCGAAAGCAAATTGTCTTTCCTGTGTTAACACTAATCCAACAGAAACAAGAAGTTGGGTGGGACATTCTAAATTAAATAGCCAACCAAACCATGATTAGCCACTTGCTACTGCTAGTCAGAGGCTAGTGTCAAACAGCATGAAGACCGCCCCCAGTTTGTTTGTTTGTTGACCATCTGATACATACTTCACACAAAACTGGAATGCAACTGTAAATACTGCAATTACCTATGTTTAAAATGTACTAAGTTGATATTTTGTGTACTTGTGATTTGTCAAATATTACATGTTTGCGTGGCTTAAACATATAAATTCACATGCCAATCCTGATTCGATACGGTGATTCATTATGCTCCGAAGCTTCCTGAAGAAGTGTTTTGAAATCGGCCATCACTATATAAGTCATTATTTATTAATTTTTTTTGGCGCTCCAAAAATATTCTCGTCGCTTTATAATGTTAATATTGAACCACTGTACTCACATGAACTGATTTAAATATGTTTTTAGTACCTTTATGGATCTTGAGAGAGGTGTCATTGCTCCCTATGGAGGCCTCACGGAGCCACCGGATTTCAACTAAAATATCTTAATTTGTGTTCCGAAGATTAACAAAGGTTTTACGGGTGTGGAACGGCATGAGGGTGAGTAATAAATTACAGATTTTTCATTTTTGGGTGAACTAACCCTTTAACTATAGCTGCGTTTCCACCGCAGGAACTTTCCCCAGGAACTAGGGATTTAGGGGTGGTACTCAGTGTGTTTCGCCGGCAGGAACCAGGGTCTAACTGAAGTTCCGGGTAAAAACTTCCCCCTCAGAAAGTACCTGCTCACGAGGTAGTACTTTGTCAAAGTTCAGGAACTTTCAGGGGGTGGTAATTCAGTGCTGAACATGCTGATTGGTTGAGTTCACGCAGCATTTTGATTGGTTGACTACGAGTTCAGAGAGTGTGAGGAGACGGGGTGGTGGAGGGATTCTGGAAACTGTCGAGGATCCTTGGGTGAGTTTTGACTGTGATTATATACAGGCCTGAACTCATGCCGATTGGGTAGATACGTTGATTACAGATTGTTGACAGCTGGTTGAGATGACGTAATCATTAAGATGACGTAATGATTGGGTAGCTTATTTGACTTGTTCCTCCTGAACTACGTTAATAAAACAATTTAATTTCAACCACCATTTTTAAAAGTATGTTGCGGTGTGTGCAGTGAGAGTTGTTTGCTATTCAAAGTTACAACTGATGGACTGACGATGAGATTCAGGCTCTATTAAGCTTATATGCGGAGGACAAAATCCAGCAGGAACTGGGAAGTCATGAGCAGGTCTACGTCACCGGACTAATCTTCACGGTACCGTAGACTGCGATGGAAACGTAGACAGACAGGGGGGGGGGGGGGGGGGGGAGTTCCTGGGACAAATTGTTCCAGGTAAATTTGATGGAAACAGGGCTTATTTTAGTTTAAGTGGGTGATTCATGGTCAGACTGTAATTTAATTGAACAAAAGTTCTGTATGACCCTGTGGATAAGATTTGACAATATTTTAGGTCCATCTTCCTGGAAGTTAGAGATTTAAAATATTAATGCATCTGCTAAATGTTTGTTTTGTGAAATGTGCATACAATAGGCCTCAAAGCTAACAGACATGAACTAAAAGCCACAATTTTGTTTTCTTGGGGTCTTTGAACAGTAATGTTATAGTGTACACAGTAAAGTGTATATGTGAATGTGAGTGTGAAGAAACGCGTGTATGAGAAATGTGAAGTTAAAGCAGAAAATGCAAGCAAAGAAAAGAGACACACGCAGAAGTTCACTCAGAACGGCAGGGCACACAGTGACCTGACTCACGTAGACTTCCAGACTGGACCTTGAGCGAGGTCTCAGTGCGGTCAGATCGCCAAAAGAGCGACTGCGTCTGAGTTTCTCTAAGAGCGTCTCTCTGAGCGTGTGCAAGAACGAAAGACGCTGACCCTCCCACCGCCGGGGCTGCCACTTCTTTGCCATCGACATACAAGTACAGACAAAACAGCGATGCACACGGTGCCACAGGGTAGATACAATTCATTAAACACAACATCGCAGACTACACAAGAAGAACATTCACATACAAGCTGCAAGTGCTATCATATTTAATAATACACACAAAATAATAAAAACTGAACCCAGAACAGCTAGACTGGACTCAGTAGCGTTAATATTTAGGTTAGTACTGGGGTGTTAAGGTGAGAAAGTTGACAGTGTGATCTAACACCTGATTTCAAAACCTCAATATCCTGTATGAAATGTGCACCCTTGTGAAAAAGAAGTGCACTTAATTGTATTGAATGTGCAGTAGTAGTTTACTTCAAATCTCAAAAGTATTTTTAAAACTGTACTTGCAAATAATATAACATCAATTAAATAAAAGGCCACTTAAGTCTAAAGGGAGTGCACTTTCATGACTGTTTCTTAAAAAAAAAAAAAAATGCTTGTCAGTACGTTTTACAGTACATTAACCATATTTCAAAGACAATAGAAGTAATTATGAAATTACATATAAAGATGTACTTAAATCCTACTTAAGTGGGTCTTAAGTTCAGCTAAATTTAACATTTTAATACATTTAATAATATAATACATTTTTATTTAATTGTAAATAACATGCAATTAAATGTCCAAAAACATAACATTCATTTCACACCTTAGTATATTCTTTTAAAGTATATCATTTCTTTTTAAAGGTATGCTGAAGTGGACTTGTTTTTCATGGTGATAGAAGCAGACTCTAAAAAGAACCGAGAAGAGTTTCGCAACTGCACTCACAAAGAAGGACGTGTCCTGGAAAGTGGGCGTCTCGGGTGTGCCTTGGCTGTACACTGAAACTCGTCTCTGAAGGGCGGTGGTTTTACTCACATTTCCTGAGGACAGGGTCAGATCCTCTACATCAAACGGACTGTAAAAACAAGGCAGATATACGTTCATGTACAACAATCCAATATCACACAAAAGTAGTAAAAGAAAAGGAAACACCAAAATGACAGAAGCATATATATATAAGTCCCATTAATGGTTAGACAGAATTAATTCAGTGGCACTTCCATGATTGTCCTGAAGAAGGCAGTGTGCATCAACACTTTCATCTACTGCGGCTAAATGGACTGAAACACCACACTTCTTATCTTGTTTTATTAGATAACGTCACTTACAACCAGGCAACCTCCAGGTTAAGTTTAATGGTTCCCAGGTCGTTGACGTCAACAGCTACCACCTGAGGCATAGCGGTGAACAGGTCCTTGGTTTCACAGATCACGCTACCCACTAAGATGTGAGTGGCCAACCCCTTTAACTCTGTCACCTAGTAGAAAAAAGGTCATGCATTGAGAAATGTCAGCAATGTTTAATTCTAGAAAAACTCACAGCTTTCTTCATAGGAATACATTTTGTTGCAATCAAGGATGTAACCATATATTCAAGACTGAATATTTCAAGACTGATATGTTCTCTTGAAATGTCAATGTTGGTTACAGCCTAGTTTGTCAATAGCCTCTTTCACACATACAGTCCTTACTGGTCAATTGGCAGTAAATTACCGTTAAGGGATCACGTGTGAATGGGACCTTTTCAAAAATACCAGTAAATCGGTATGAGAAGTTGTAACATTACCAGTAAATTACTGGTATGATGCTGTGTGTGAAAAAAGAATGAAGATTACCGGCATGAGCATGTATGAGGTCTTAACGTGCTGACGTAAGTAGTCTACTTTGGGACAATCATTAAGTTTGTATGCACATGACGTGATTACTCTGCTGCTTTTTAATAGTATTTTTATGCAAATATGTGCTAGATGGACATATTTGACCGTTGCACCACGTCGCACAGATTTTCAGCCTGTCGCGCTCGAGACCCTGCCTTCTTTTCCATTCATGCAGTTGGATACTATTATGTGCGTCTTGTGTTTTTAAGAGCAAAAACGTGTCCTGTGTGATCCTCCCCTTATACATGTCACACAGAAGTAAAAAAAAATGTCAAATTGAACAGATAGTGAAACTACAGTGTGAATGAAGACAACAGAGCAGCATTTAAAGATCATTTCCAGTGACTGATATAACAGAATTTACCAGTATTTTGGTGCTGATGTGGGAATGGTCTTTTAATGGTAAAAAGCCAGGCGTTGCTTATGTGAATGGCATATTTGTGTATTTACCGGTAAAGTAATTCTGGTAATTTTATGGTAATATACTGGGATTACTGTGTGAAAGAGGTGATTGTCAAAATGAGCCACATTGGGACTCTTTCATGGAAGACCGTATGGACTGCAGCCCACCTTGATGTTGATGAGGTCTGTAATGAGGGGCATGAAGACTATCTCCTCTCCATCCCAACTCTGCTTGGAGTTTGCTTCAATCTTCCCCTTCAGTTTCCACCTCTGTCGGCCGTATCTCATGAAAATCTGACAGAAAGAGAAAGAGAGAGGCAAAAATAAATGAAAAATGGCAGCAGTAGGAAAAAAAGCTACCAACACACGTTCACTTGATAGTTAATAGAGCAATAAAGCAAAGGGAGTTTTCAGTATTTAGTTTTATACAGCCTTAAAAAAAAATCTAATTGGGTTTAGTGGGTGTACTTGTGGATCAGAAGAGAAAACGTTGCTAGGAGAGCCGTGATTAAAAATGAACTGGATGTACTTGGCAGAACAGCAGGCAATTACTACAAGCGTTTAGTAATTTGATAGAAGACAGATGCATCTGGCTTTATTACAAAACAAACGGCATGAAACTCAGTATGTTCTGAAATAATTTATTTTTTCGATTTTCCAAGCTACCCACCTCATACTGATCACCCGGACAAAGCCTGGCAAAACCGGCCAATCCTGAGACAGGAGGCAAAGGTGTTCAAAAATTTTGTTATTGAAATCCAACAAAAATATTATAGGTATTTCCATTTTTTTGTGCAAAAGTCCTATACCTTTCATTTTGATATGAAACTCCCCCAACAGGTTCTCCAGCTCGCCCTCAAAGGTGCACATATTCTGAAAAGAAGGGAACACATGATAATACGAATTGCAGGTGATCTGAGAAATTTTATTGGCCATAGATATTTCTTACTTGAACTATTCTTACTAAAAAATAAGTGTTATTAAATAAATGAAAATGTTTATATTATATATTTATTACTCAGTGCTGTCAATCAATTAAAAAAAGTAACTAGTTAATAACATTTTTCAGTAACATTCACAATAAATCGCGCCTAACATTAAAATTTGTAATATATTTTTATATTGTAATACATAATTTCACACTGAATCTCCAAATTAATGTAGAAACATAAAGACAATTTATTTTAAATATTTGTTTAACAGCATCTTTTTACTAAGTACTATGAATGAAGGCCAGTATCATAGATAACAATACTGCTACTAACAAATGTCTCTATTAAATCTATTTTTTTCTGAAAATATCTCTGAAAGGTTGCGTCTATAACTAGTATCCCCTTTAAAGCACCGTCACTACATATACACATCTCATACATACCCAGACAATCATTTTTGCTGTGGCATCATGACTTTTTCTGATACAAGTGTTGCATTTCTAAGCTGCTTTCAAAAATAGTTCTTCTAAAAGTGTGTCTCAAATCCCCTGAAAATGTCCTCTCAGAGACACATCTGATTGGGATCAGGTGAACCCAAAACCAGCCTAATTATACGGACCAATTAGTCGATTAGTTATTCAAACAACCCACAGACTAGTCGATTTAAAAAAAAAAAAACACATGCTGTGTGAACATAGACAAATGGTCAGAGAAACAAGCAAACATTTATAATGTACCTCTGTATATTCTTTGTATCTGCGGTTGACCTCTGCCAGGCTCTCACG
This sequence comes from Megalobrama amblycephala, assembly GCF_018812025.1. Taxonomy (NCBI): domain Eukaryota; kingdom Metazoa; phylum Chordata; class Actinopteri; order Cypriniformes; family Xenocyprididae; genus Megalobrama; species Megalobrama amblycephala. Next base: position 5,562,505 of record NC_063052.1, read on the forward strand.
TGTGCCTTTAGTGGAGGGTGAAGCAGTGAAGGCCTGTTTCATCTTACTGGCGCCATCACGCAACCTTCTCTGAATACAAAAGCCCTCGTACAGCTCATCGACCTGTAAAAACACACACACAGCATTGGTGCACAGAATTATATTACACAAAAGCAGCACTGCACACGCTCGCACATGGCAACCCTCACTAAAGATTGCGTAAACACAAGCTTTGATGTCTAAATTGCTAGCACACATCATTACAGAGCCCTGGGGGTCCCCATTCAGCATAGAAACGTGGCTTTTACAATCTACTGTAACGTTCTGTTTGCACAATGGAGCGGCGTACTGTACCGAGCGGTGAAAAATGAATTTGAACACTTCAAAAGCAAACACAAAATGATGCGGCTCAACAGCCCTTGGGACAACAGTAATGCCATACTTCTGTGACAGACGAGCAGCTCGGAGCCACAACCTTTATCATGGAAATGCACATTTAGCACATTCACAACTCAGTGAACACTGGCCGGCTCAAATTAGCTATGCTAATCCTACCAATGCTGAAGATAGAGTGATTTTGGGGGATGGAGAGAGAGCAAGAGGGGCGAATGAGAGTGAGGAGATGGACCGCAAGTGACAGAAACAAGTGAGCCGAAAGGGGCAGCAGGAACAGAGAATGATGCGAGAGAGAAAATAGAGTAGACAGGAAAAGGGATGGACACTGCAGAGATCCAGCAGTGACTTCCAGTGTTTCCTGCACTGCTGTTCAGGAGCGATGATCCGCTGCTGTTGAATCTGCAGTGCCATGGCAAAATTACACATATGTCAGGGTTGTTTATGCATGCAGTTCATTAAATGTTTTTTTACGCTGTTAAAGCTGACTGGAACTGATTATCCATGGTGTACTGCCTGTTTGTGAGTAAATTAATATGTTAATTTATTTATGAACAAAATTTAAAAGGATTGTTTTCTATTTGAACGCATTTTAAAATATAATTAATTCCTGTGATGGCAAAGCTGAATTTTCAGCATCATTACTCCAGTCTTTAGTGTCACATGATCCTTGCACTGGCACTGCCTGGCCAAAAAAAGAAAGTCGCTGTTTTCTGCCGTAGAACGTTTTTTCAAAAGATGTAATACAAGTCTAAGGTGTCCCCTGAATGTGTCTGTGAAGTTTCAGCTCAAAATACCCCATAGATTTTTTTTTTATTCATTATTATTACACTCTACAAAGCGCGCTTATTTTTTATTTAACTGCCTATTTTGGGGCATCATTAAATATGCGCTGATTCAGGCTGTGGCCCCTTTAAATTCTCGCGCTCCACGCCCCCGGAGCTCGCGCTTGCCTTAAACAGCATAAACAAAGTTCACACAGCTAATATAACCCTCAAAATGGATCTTTACAAAGTGTTCATCATGCAGCATGTCTAATCGCATAAGTATGGTATTTATTTGGATGTTTACATTTGATTCTGAATGAGTTTGATAGTGCTCCGTGGCTAAAGCTAACATTACATACTGTTGGAGAGATTTATAAAGAATAAAGTTGTGTTTATGAATTATACAGACTGCAAGTGTTTAAAAAATGAAAATAATGACAGTCTTGTCTCTGTGAATACAGTAAAAAACGATGGTAACTTTAACCACATTTAACAGTACATTAGCAACAAGCTAACGAAACATTTAGAAAGACAATTTACAAATATCACTAAAAATATCATGATATCATGGATCATGTCAGTTATTATTGCTCCATCTGCCATTTTTCGCTATTGTTCTTGCTTGCTTACCTAGTCTGATGATTCAGCTGTGCACAGATCCAGACGTTAATACTGGCTGCCCTTGTCTAATGCCTTGAACATGGACTGGCATATGCAAATATTGGGGGCGTACATATTAATGATCCCGACTGTTACGTAACAGTCGGTGTTATGTTGAGATTCGCCTGTTCTTCGGAGGTCTTTTAAACAAATGAGATATATATAAGAAGGAGGAAACAATGGAGTTTGAGACTCACTGTATGTCATTTCGATGTAATGAACTCTTGTTATTCAACTATGCCAAGGTAAATTCAATTTTTAATTCTAGGGCACCTTTAAAGATGGAGTGTATAACTTTTCATTTGTTAAACAACCATGTAGGAAGACATATCATGGCCAAATTCCAGGATGACAATGTCAAGATTCACCAGGGTTAAAATTGTGAAAGAATGGCTCAGAGAGCACACACACACACACACACACACACACACACACACACACACTACGTATGTATACACATACACACAATATCTGTTACTGTGTTGCTGCATTCGTCACTGACCTGAAAACTGGAGTACAAAAAAAAATAAATAAATAAATAAAACAATGCAATGTGTTATCCAATTCGCTAACAAATTGCTCGTCTGGTGAATCAGATTCAATCAGAGGAGTCATTGGTCTGAATCACGGACTGAATCAAACTGACATCTTACTGAATCGGCTCTGATGACTCGCTCGCTCACTAAAAGACACATTATTATTGACTCAGCACAAGCAGTTACTGTGTTACAAAGAGTAATGTTCCACATATGTACGCTGTAAGATTAGCGAAACTTAAATTAGTTTATAATAAGTAAAGTAGCAGAATGGAGTTTCAGAGTTTTGTTATAATGGTATTTTAATCAAAAACAATTATATGTTGGAAAAAATAGAATTGTTAAAGTTTAGCAAGATGTTGGCACCGGTTTCGGGTTTGAGGGGGGATGCCCCCCACTGGAAAAACAAAATCTTGTAGGAAACCCTGCTGTGATGCCACGGATGTGCCCTACTGAGCTCCGCTCTGCGAGGAAATCTGTATGAAGATTTCCTCCATAACGTAGAGAAAACAAAACAAGACACTAAATCAAAAAGAAATATTCAAACACATGCAGTGAAGGGATGTGAAATGCAGGGCTTTTTGATGTCTCTCATTAGGGGAAGAGGGTGAGAAACGAGACAATCTAACCCAATTTGTGTGTGCGGATGGGGTATATTATCTGTGTATGATGGATGTGCATGTGTGTGCCATGATGTGTGGGGGTTGTTCATTATAAATGACATATGTTAGAAAAACAGTTAGCTGTGTGCAAGTGGGGATAGAGTGTCTGGACGGTGGTCCTGTGGGTTTAATTACAGTGGGAGGAAAGACCCCACCCAAGTCTGGAGAAATGCACCACGTATTATAATCCCCCTGTACCACACACATACATGCGTGCACCATAGCCAATCACAGCCCTGCTGTGGCACACAGCTGCCTGTTTATTTGGCTCCATAAAATACCCTGGTCTGACTCCTCTCATCTGCCATAGCAGCTAAGCAACATGGGAAATGAATCACCATAACGCCCCCAGCCCGGTCGGTTCTGTCCGACGGGTGGGGTCTGGTGGGTGAATTTTTATGAGCTGCATTTTGACAATAAACAAGGCTTTGGAAAAACAGTTTTCCTTAACTCTAGCTATCAGCCCATTGTCTAATTTGAAGAAAATTTCCATACAATGAAAACATACTCCAACCAGGGACTCTGAAGCTCCAACAAAAACATAAAGCACTGTAAAAGTACCATAAAAGAGTCCATACAACACATTTTATACATTGTGGCAGGATCAAAACCCCAATCTTAGCATTTTTAGTGCCCTGATGGTGAACTAGATTCAAGGGATTCTGAAGCCATATTAAATCTTTCTCTGAGAAACCCAAAATTTAAAGGCAAAGTTCACCCAAAAATGAAGATTCTGTCATCATTTACTCACCCTCATGTCATTTCAAAACCATAAAACACAAATGAAGATTTTTTTTTATGAAGCCTGAGATCTTTGTCCCTCCACTGAAAGTCCATTCCACCAAAACATTCATGCTTCAAAAAGTTTATAAAGACATCTTAAAGGTAATCCATTTAAATCAAGCAACTTTTTGAAGCGTGAAAGTTTTGGCAGAATGGACTTACAATAGACAGACAGAAATCTCTTAGATTACATTTAGAATCTTAATTTGTGTTCCGGAGATGAATGAAGATTTGGAACGACATGAGTGTGAGTTATTGATCACAGAATTTATGTTTTTGGGTGAACTTACCTTTTTTTTTTTTTACTAAAAACATTTCTCTCCTTATTAAATCTCATTTGCACTTCAGCATATTCAATCATGCCGCAACACAAATGCTCATGTGACAACATACAAGCAAGACGAACCAATCTCATTATTGTCATAATGAGTGCATATTTGAAGACACCTTGTGAATATGCGAACGCAAATGAGATTTGAGAGCTCATGTGTCATGTGATCCACAGGACACACACAACAATGTCCTCCAACGAATCCTAAACTGCTTACCAAATTTACCAAAGGCATCTGTGGAATGGGTCTAAACAAGAGTGACTCGTGACTAACAGGACGGTGTGCTGCTCAGGTTAGCTGTTGGTGCTCAGAGCTTTGTGTTTGTTTGATACGGACACAGCAGAAAAGAAGCACTGAGCCATTGCAATTGGCTGATACTCTGCCAGATTGATATTGTCTCAGTTAAATATTCATGTCCACTCAATGACCGCTTTCTATCTCATTTGCTGTGCCCACAGCATTTGTTCTCACAGGCAGCGCCCGTAGCGACACAAACAGACAGCTCTGTATGCAGTATGCGCCTGTGCACATGTCTGAACATTGTCCAAGATACAGTGGCCTCAAAAAATATTTGGACACTTATGCCACACTTAAAAATGTATGAATTTCATGATATAGATAGGTCATTGACAAAAAAAGGTGTAAAGGTAAAGAAAAGGAATCTTTTAAAAATCTAGTTTAAAACGTGTGCCAACATTTAATTAATGTCAAATTAAAAGCTCAAATTCAAATTACTTTAAAGTGTTTTAATAATCTTTTGTCATGCTTTAAAGTACATTTAGGGTCTAGCTAGCCTCTGTTTTGTTTGACAACACTTCGAACGTCAACAGGAAGTTACTCCACCCAGGATCACTTAGAGCACCTTTAAATGTTTTTTTTTTTTTTTTCCTGTGAAAAAAAAATTCATGCCTTAAAATAGTTTGAATGTAACTCTACACCCTTGCTTCATTTAGTTTACATGGAACCATAAATATAAAAATTTAGCCCCGCCTCCACTCACTCGCACAAGCTCAGAATACCTGATCCACTTGGTCAACTTTACTGTAGTAAATGCTTCACAATGGCAAGGTGGAAATACTGGTTTAATTCAGCCATATATGTTTGAACTAGAAACTGATTTAGAAGAAGTGGTCATTGACGGGATTGGTTACAACTTATTTGTGACGTAGAGAACAAGGGTGATTTTAAACTGCGTTTTTGCGTCTTTGGTTCACTGCAGTTTTAAGGGAAAATAATAATTTAGTAATGGTGCTGACTGATGAATTTGCACAAGGTTTGTCTTAAGGCATATTAACACCACATAGACATATAAACAACATTAAAAGCATGATTTCACCACAGGGGGTCTTTAACTAACATATTAAAGCTTACTTTTAGTTTACCATAAATGCGTATTACATTTGGCAGCACACTTAACCATAACCATATTTCAAAGACAACAGAAGTGATTGTGATAAGTAGAAATATTTACTTAAGTCATGCTCAAAGTCAAAAGCACTCTCAAGGTCAACAAAGTGAATTTAATATCAATTGAAACTAGAATACATAATAATTTTTGATTCCAATTAACATGCAATTGTGTGAAAACATTACACTGAGTTCGCACATAAGTATATTCTTTTAAAGGTGCAATGTGTAAAATTTGGGAGAATCTACTGACAGAAATGCAATATAATATATATAACTATGCTTTTCAGTGGTACATAAAGACCTTACATAATGAACTGTTATGTTTTTATTACCTTAGAATAAGTCATTTCTATCTCATACACCACGGGTCCCCCCTCCATGTCAAGTCGCCATTATGCGCCGGCATGTTTCTACAGCAGCCCTAAATGGACAAACAATCTACAAAGTGCGCTTCACCACTATGTTGTTCTTCTTCAAGTGTTTTTAGAGGCAGCTTGCATTGTCACTACGTTGAATACGCACAAAGTAGTAGTAGTCATCTGGTTTATTAGAAGCACGAGAACGTTCTTTGTTAGAAGTAAGAAGAAACCTCATTGATTCACACAAGCTACTCGCTGTTCTCTCAGACGACGACATGTCGGCCAGACAGCCACCGTAGTTTCTTATATAATATAATATAATATAACACTGTATTAGTTATGCGGTGTGTAGGAGTGTTTTGGTGTGTGGAAGATGATGTATCTAGGGCAAACTGAGTGACACACCCAGATATGCATTTCTGCAAACAGTCGTTCCCACTGGGAGCGCTTTTGATCTACTTGGGCACGACTACTTTTTGGTTGAAAGGCAGAGGTCCAAGGCGCGACTCAACCCAGCCATGCGTGCTTGTGAGCAGCTGTTTGTCAGTCCTCTGTCCATCGCAAGTGTGGGGTTTCGGATTAGGCCTACTGAGTCAAATAACGAGCCAAGAGTACACAGCTGGTCCACACACACCACAAAAACAACAGAAGGAACAAGACCAAGAGTGCACACTTACAAGGCATATTAATATGCATAACTGTACAATGAGGAAATGGAGGAAGCAGAAAAATCCTCTTAAGTTACAAGCATCTATCGGCTGTGATCAGAGGATTTAGACTGTCTACTCTGGGGGGATGCCAGCCCGATTAAACAGAGATTAAACCTACAATAAATTCACCCACATCAAACATCTTTGGGGTTCAAAGCCAGATCATAAAGCACCTCCAGCTCTGATATCTGACTGCAAGCTGAGGCCTTTTGAAACTTCCTGTTGATGTTGCTTAACTTCCTATGGGCAAATGGGATGATTTTTAAAAGCACAAACCATTGAGTTATCAATGTCCTTTCTGTAAATGACACATCCAGTGATCTAGTATCTATTGATAAAAAAATATAACTATAGAAATTGGTTTTCCTATAGACATCACTGGCCTTTTTACTCTTTTTAGCACACAGAGATCATTGTGCTGGATATGATTCTGCTGATGTCTTTCAACAGGGCTATGGAACTTAAACAACAGTATTAGGGAGTCACAGCCATTAGCTGCTTTAAAGGGAAAGGAATAAAAGCATTAGAATTTGACTTCTTAGAAATGGTTTCTGTGCTCCAGCATGCTAAGAGACTAAAAGTAATTGTTGACTGTCAGCATATTTAAACCCTTTCTGAGAAGCTGGGCATCTGAATTCATCCCCCTTAATGTGCCGCCTCTACAGGCATCAAAGCCCTGTCTCTGTTACAAATCCTCCTCTTTCAAACAACAAATAACAAGACTATTACTGCCAGACCTTAAATTAATGTGGATAGAAACATGGCCCAGATAATTTGGTCTCAGAACAATTTGATGAAAATTTTTCATTGATAAATTGAAAGTTCATATTGAAATCTCTTAATTCTGATTGCAGGTATCTTGTAGTGATGGGATTCTTGTAGCGATACTGTAAAAATAAAAATAAAATAAAATAAAATAAAATAAAATAAAATAAAATAAAATAAAATAAAATAAAATAAAATAAAATAAAATAAAATAAAATAAAACCAGTTCACTAAAAAGAAAGATTCGTTTAAAAGAATGATTCGTTCCCTAATTTTAAACACAACTGACACCTTAGGCGATTAGAGTGAAAATAAAATAAAATAAAATAAAATAAAATAAAATAAAATAAAAAATATTAAATTAAAATAAAATGTAACCAGTTCACTAAAAAGAAAGATTTGTTTAAAAGAATGATTCGTTCATGAGCCGGACATCTCTAGTACCTTGGCAAATCTGAGAACAAAGCAAGACGTTGTTGATATCTCTTCTGAAAATTCAGAGAACACACATTTGAGATTACATAGAGATCTTCTTTCCTATGGGGTGTCAAGACTGCTGATCCAAGTGATATAAATAGGGCAGCACAGATCCAATCAGATTTGAACATAAACTTGAAATCATAAAAAAAGGCTTCTCCCACTATTTAGACTTGCACACACTCATTAACACCCTGGATTGAGCCATCAGAGGTTTGTTCATCACTCAAGGGAATTGCATTGACCTAGATCCAGTTCCAACCATGAACAGCATAAAACACAGGGGAAAACAAAACACTTCTGCAAATGAACAAACAAAATTTTCTCTTTATAGGGCCAAAAACATAAAAATAATGATTGAATTGTTTCTTTGAGATCTGTATACGACCACACGGTTCAGAATGTTCCTGTGGGGAAGCTGAATGCGAGGCTAATTTCAAGTGTGTAGGGCTAATTTGAGATATGAATTGCTCTTCAACAGCCTCAAAGCACCCATCGTCATGTTGCCATGGCTACTTCTGGACTAGACGTGCTGCTGAGTTGCCAATCAGCACTGTAGTTTACTGCAGACACCCACCTGTAATGTCACTAAAACACACTGCAAGAGGAAGGGGACACAGCAGGACTCCTGACACTAGAGAATGCCAAATCAGGGAACTCAAAATGAGTCAGGACATTTATTGGAAACACAAAGCACTCCAAGAAAAAAAATGTATTTTCACTTGTTGTACTGACTTCACCTTTTCTATTCTATAAAACAGCCAACGAAAGCACACACAAACATATATATATATATATATATATATATATACATATATATATATATATATATATATATATATATATATATATATATATATATATATATATATATATATATATATATATATATATATAAAGTAAACTTTACCTTACTCATGTGGAACTCCAGTCGTCGCATGTATCGCTCTATGGTCTTGATTTGCTGCGAAGCAATAAAATAAAAGTTACTCACTGAAAAAGAAAATGCAAAAGATTTTTTTTTTTTTCACAGAGATCAATCTAAGTTCAAAGTCCCTAATTTTAAACACAGCTGACACCTTAGGCGATTAGAGTGTCGCAATAACGAATCACTGCTGCAGGAATGCAGCACATCATTTATGCAAAGCGGCTTATTTTTCCTGCTGCATGTTTCTAACTTCTTAAAAAGGTTAACACAGGTCAACTTAGAGAGGTTAAGAAGCATTAGTGTGTTTAGGGACCCTACCTTATCCAGATCATACAGCACACCCTGAGGAAGAAAAAAAGATATGTATCAGTGAAAATAAATGGAAAAATCAACCTATTATAACTATAAAAAAAAAAAAAAATAACCTTCAGAAAAGACCATATTAGGCCAGCATGAAATTCATGATGGTCTAGGCTGGTTTATGCTGTTTAATGCTGGTCAAGCTGGTGGATCAGTATAACCATGCTGTTAGGCAGCAAAATATAACTGGTGATGGTGACCAGGGTTTTCTTGCTGGTTTTGCTAGAAAAGTCGTCTAACACCAGTACACCAGCATCCAACTAAAACATATGCTGCACTGCAATTAATGACTTCTTAATGAGTTTTTAATTTATTTTTTTGTATATTTTCACTTGTTTTTCATTTGTTTATACTAAAAAAAAAAAAAAAAAAAAAAAAGCCAAAATATCTCATATTAAAAATACATTCTTTAAAAACAATTCTTAACATCTTGTGCAGTGTTGATTCTCAAGTAAATGTTTCTTATTTAAAGGTTTTTCTATTTATGTGACCCTGGACCACAAAACTAGACATAAGGTTCTGTACATCATCTGAAAGCTGAATAAATAAGCTTTCCATTGATGTGTGGAAATAGGACAATTGTTCCTAACCAAACCTATTGTTAGGATAGAGCAATATGTGGTCGAGATACAACTATTTAATATATCTGGAATCTGAGGGTGCAAAAAAAAAAAAAAAAAATCAAAATATTGAGAAAATCGCCTTTAAAGTTGTCCAAATGAAGTCCTTAGCTATGCATAATATCCACTCACAAAAATCATTTTTTGATATATTTTACAGCAGGAAATTTACAAAATATCTTCATGGTACATAATCTTTACTTAATGATTTAATGATTTTTGGCATAAAAGAAAAATTGATCATTTTGACCCATACAATATATTGTTGGCTATTGCTACAAATATACCATGCGACTTATGACTGGTTTTGTGGTCCAGGATCACATATTTTAATACATTATTTTATTATAATAGATATGTTTTTGAAAGAAGTCTCTCGTAATTAATATTTTTGAGGAAACCGTGATCCATAAATATACAATTTTAGGATAGTTGCCTATTGAAATCAATAGATTAGCAGCATTCTGATTCAGCATAAACTATAGTGTGTAACCCTGATGATGTCATATCCTGTCTCACCAGTCTGGAGTTCCTCTTCATGTCTTTCATGAGGGAAGTGAGTTTATCAAGCTCTGTTTGGTGCACCTCTAGATATTCACTGACAGAAAGAGAAAATGAAAAAGGCTTCAGTACTCTGTAGAACTGCATGAACAATGACTGTACACTGTACAAAAATTTCATCACAGGCATTCTGAGCAGAAGTGATTCATGCAGTCAATGTGCATACAGTATGACTGTAGAGAGCTGAGAGAGAAGATCTACAGTATGTGACAGGACATATGTGAGTCAGAGGAGACATCTGAGCAGCACTCACTCCAGGCCTTGTTTGAGGGCTCTGTAAACTTCTTCCACTCTTTTGGGCTGCGGCTCTCGTGAGCTGCTGCTGCTGCTGGACTTGTGCCCGGACAGATGGGGCTTCCTGGGCTTTGAGATGGGCTTCTTCTGCACCGCTGAGTTCCCCATGAAAGAGTTACACCTGAAAAACACACAAACAGATGTGGATGAATCTCAAGAAACCTGTCAAGAACATGTGGCGGCCATTTTCACCACAAAATCAAAAGAAAGAAATAAGATATTATATTTTTCTTAAAGTAAACGAAACTACAATCAAGGAAAATCCCTCTAGGTTGCCAAATCTCTTGTGTTGCTAGTTGCTTGTCAAGACATATTTATTTGTATAGCACATCATTTCAAAGCAGCTTTATAGAAAGTCATACTAATGACTTGGCGCTGTACCGTAGAGGAGTTTTAAAGGGGACCTATTGTGCCCTTGATTTTGTTTTTGGGGTCTACAAGAATAGGTTTTCATTGTTGAATGTTCAAAAAGCATATTTCACTTTGTCGCAGCACCTCTCTTCCCAGCCTGGCAGCAACACTCTGTTTAGTTCCAAAGGGTCCCAGAGGACTGAGGCACAGCCGGTGGGACTGAGGACCAAGGCAGAGTCTGAGGGAAGGCGTAGCCAAAGGGTTGGAGGGACAAAGTGCAGCTAAAGGCTCAAAAGTCTGTGCCGCAGGCAGAGTGATGACTGACCAAGGCAGAGCCGGAGGGACAAGGAAGTCTGGTGGAGCCATAAGGATGATTATGAGGGAGGGAGGAGCCAAGGTGGAGCCGACTGGTTGACTTGGAGTGACAGGGTCAGCGGCACAAGCCAGAGAAAGGGAATCCTTTTGCCAAGGTGGAGCTGGAGACAGGAAGACCAGAGGCAGATCAGAGTTGCTGGTTGGAGCCAAATGAGGAGAAGCCAAGGGACTGAAGGGAACCAGCAGAGGCAGGACCAGAGGACTGGCTCGCTTTAGTAGAGGAGGTGGGATAAGGAGGCTGGGTGGATCATCAGAAACGCAGGAGACTTGGAGATGGGTGGGACCAGCAGAGACAGGAGACTCCATCCAAATCCTCATATTTCCCAGAGGCCAGATGTCCTCGAACTTCACGAGCATGCGCACTGAGACGGACGGTGTTGCCAGCTCACGTACTTGGTCAGACTCTTCATTGGGCGCAGGGTCCAGGGCAATGTTGTGCTCAGGCATCAGCTCTGACGCTGGCATCGCAGTGGGCTCAGGCATCTTATCCTTGGGGAGCTTGGTTGGTTGCTTACTGGGCTCTGGATCCAGAGTGGGACTGGTGACGTCTTCATCTACAGCGCAGACAGTGAATGAAGATCCACAATTCACCAGCACCCACTGCACATAGGCGTTGAAATTACCCAAGACCATCCACGGGCAGGCATAATTAAAATAAATAAATTCTTATTCTTTATTCTTTGAGGTGAAACATGATCTGGAAATATTCACCCATGTAATTTCTTCACTTTAAAATCCATGGAATATCTATGAATCTTTTTCTGCTGGAGCTCCCTAATGTAACACCAGTAAGTTTAGTGCAGACTTGGAGTCTGTAGTCTAGTGTTGGCATTTTAGCATACTTCACACTCATCTGTGCAATATCCTTGCAAATAACCACCCTCTTCTCTTTTCAGAGGTTTCAAGGATTCATGTCATAACGTCAGTTAAACCCCAAAAAGTCACGAGGATAAAGCTTGCAGTGCTGTACATCTAATGCCACTCTTCCTCAATGCTTCCTGACATTTAAGACTTCCGTCAAAAGGCAGGGTGCTTATTAGCCTACTTCTGATGTCACAGTCCCCCACATCTAATAATATTCATGTATCATAATAACACAATGGCAGTTGGTTGTTTGACATATCTGAACATGTCACACGCACACACAGTCAAAAAAAGCACTAGAAATAGTGCTACAGTAAATCTAGGCCATTGTGTAGAATGAGCACATGCTGTTGCCTAAGGGGTCATCCACTCACGATTCACTCCGTCATACTAAGATAAGGCAGCATGCACACTCTTTAATGTGGTTACTGCATCAATTGTTTCAGAAAAATATAATTTGCAGTTCTTTTGCCATTTTTGTTTTTATAGTGGAAAGTCTTCCCCGAAAAGTGGAAACTGTTATTGCAGAAATTGATGGAATTCATGATTTTGCAAATATTAGTGTGGTGTTGGAGTGTCAACATACTTTCGGTCATGTACTTTAGCTCTTTATAGAAACTCCCTTAAAAACCTATGTGAGGGATAATAAGATATGAGATAATAAGAAGTTTTGCCCAATGCCCACTTGTCACTAAAGTTGGCTGGTGCAAATTCTGAGTAAACATCCAGAAATGGCACATGGCATGAATTAAACATTATTACATGGTATTTTTTCCAACAATTTGTCAAAAGCTCTTGCTATACTTTGTCTACCTCTACGTCAGTATATATACACAATTTTAAAATATCTGCCTGCAAATGCTTTAAAAAATATGTTTAATAGTCTTATATAAAGTGTTAAAAAATACAAATGTTCCTTCTGCAGTGGCAAAACTGATGTTTTGTATACATCCAGTGAATCAAGTAGCTCATCTAGAGAGGGCTGAGGGTTTTAGCTTCTGACAGGGCACATGACCTCACCGTGAGCGTCTCTCCTGTAGGGTGCTGAAGCCGGCGAACGATTGGCTCCTGATGATGCCGTTGGGCCCTCCAGGAGAGTGAGTGCCAGCAGCCATGATGTCTGGGAAGCGTGAGGACACTCCTGTAAGGGGGCAGAGAGGATTCTGGGTAAGAAAGAAGTCAGTGGTACAGATGGGGGAAGAGTTGCGTGTGTAGGATGATGGTGTCAGAAACAACCAAATGCAAATTTTAAACCAGTAGTCGATTTTAATGACAAAGGAAATAATTTCAAATAAATAAATAGTGGTTACATTAATGCACACACTACAGAAGTAAACAAGATCATGCATTGAGGGTTAAACTGCAGAAATGTACAGTTAGTCCTTTTTTAAAAACAACATGAAATTTGTATTATATGTATGTGTATTATTTGAACTGTAGATATATTTTAAATGGTCAATTTTAACTGTTCTAGGCAGATGAACTTCTGATTTTTTGGTTTAAACTCCAGATGTGTTAAAATCAAACTGCAAATCAGCTGCAAATCAAAATGATTTCATTTGGTTATTGATATTATGGCACAAATTCTGTTTATTAACTTGTACTAAACCTGACACATTCAGTTCTGTTGACCAGGGTAGGGCTGCACCATCAATTCATAAGTTTTTACTTAAATTGGAATGTAAAATCCACACTTGAAGATTAGTAACTAACTAACTTAATTTGGTAGTAGAATTTGAAGCAGAACATAGGTAAGTACATAAGTAAGGTGATGAACTGGTTATTGCTCTGTTGCATGTGTAAGAGAAATGAATAAATATTGATTTACATGAGTTGGAAAGCCTATTTGCCAATACGTTGGATGATAACATGTTTTAGTGACTGGGACTCCATTTTCCCAGGTTCAAGTGATATAATGTAATTTACTCTATAGGACTTATTCAGTCAGCTAAATATAATGAACTGAGTACCAGACTAGAAGATAAAAATCACATTTTATACTAAAATAGTATGTGTCTAGATGAAATCCTGGCTGGTATAGCTGTATTTAATGACTTTGATTTATTCAGCAGAAAAATCTCTGTCTATGCTTGCATTGGTTGATTATTTTCCCTGCTCTAGCTAGAAAATGATGGCTGCACAAATGGATTTTTAAATGCTAGCCCCATTTTTTATGATCAGTTGTAAGCTCTCTGTAAAGTAATGTGTAGTTGCATATCAATAATTCAATAGCAGCCTTTAAATTTGTGAGCAGAAGTTGCTGAAATACGATAAGTATTTTATATAAATAACATTCAGAAACTGTATTTGAAATTAATAGCAATAAATAAATAGGCCTACTACAAAAAAAACATGAAATCTGCCATTTTACTCCAACCACTACTCCTGGTTGAAGGCTTCCATAAATATCTAGTTTATATGTACAAGTTTAATGGTGCAATGCAAAAATATTTAGTAGTGTGTAAATTGTAATACAGAGCCCCTTTAAGTCACAACTAAGTTTTAACTTGCTGGCTTACTGGACCTCTAATGAAAAGATATCCTGACAACCTTGACTGTGAATGCAAATACATAAAGCCAGCTGAAAATCACACAGAAAAGCAAGCAATGAGTCATTTAATCTCCTGTGTATATGGTTACCGAAAATAGCACTGCAGGGTGAGAAGACCCCATACGGTGCACATTCAGAGGTTTTTATAAACCGCACGAAGCCACCTGAGCCCACCGCAGATGAAGACGCAGAAAAGGCACTTCGAAACAGGAGGTGGTCTAATGGAGCCTTGAAAGACCAACGTCATCACTCATTTCTATCAAATGCAATGATCCAGGGAGGGTGTAGAAATCTCCCGCCTACAAAAAAGCCTTTAAGATCATCTCTGATCTCCTTATACCTCATCTCCAACCTCCCATATTTCATCAGAGCAAAGCGGGATGATGACAGCAGCGGCAAACTCCCGATTTGAGGGTAATGAGGCTATGAGCTCTGTGATTATCGATGAGAGAGAACTCATTACTGACCTAAAATGACCCCAAATTAGCACATAGCCCTCATAACCCTGCCAGGCACTGACATCTACACCAAAAAACAGGGAAAAATCTGGGTTTTGCAAGCTGAGATTCTCCCCATAGTTGAGGTTACATATTATGTCCAGGGGCCATGTGTTGGAGGTAATTATACACCTGTGGGTTTATGCCCAGTGCAATAGACACAGCATTGCTTAGACGGAGCTACACAAAAGCAATACGGCTCTGGGATAGATGTTTTGCACAGGAAAAACAAAATAGCCTTGTATAACGTGTGCCAGGCTATTTATAGGCACTGTGGAACATGAACTTATGTACTGTGTATTTTGATCATATGCCAATCACATAATTCAGATAAAAGGCAGAAATAATTAAAGAACACACAGTAGCATATTCTTGGAGCCTAAAATAACATAATATATTTTTAATATAAAATATAAAATTTTAAAATATATCATTTTATTTTAATTATTTACTTTTTTTATTATTTATACTATGTTATTAATTTACTAAATTATTTTTAATTGAATATTCATTGTGTAACACAACTTGAGCAAAAGTTGACCCTGCTCCTGTATTATTTCAATCATTTTTTTCATGTCACATATTTTATATCAACTTAATAATTCATGCATAAAGGGGTGAAATCTAACAAAATGCAAAACAAACACATGCAAAATGAACACAACCTATACAACCAACAGCTTATTTCAACAAACAAAGGTTCCACTTCAGTTTTAAAAAACACAAAGCGACACTGTGCCACCCAGTGCATGCTGGGATTGTTCCACTCATTCTATTCAGGCCTAGCCGTCTCGGTTCACAGGCACTTGTGAAGTGCTGTTGATGTGGGCTACGTCATCCCCGTCCCTCCGGGCACGACTGCTCATAAGTATTCTGAGTACAGCTGCCTGGCACCCAATTCTGAACTCTTCACTGTGAGAGACGGATGACGAGGACAAAAGAACCAAGGAGGGGGGCTTCATTAATTTGTCACCTCCAGCAGGGACCATGTTTATCTGGCCCGTTGAGAGTGTGAGGGGGTCTTGATGCTGGGCAGGAGAAGTACTGAATGAGAAGTGTGTGCGTGTGTGTGTGAGGCGGAGGAGGTCCCTTGTTTCCTCCCAAAAGCCCACATTATAAATTCTAACTAGTGTTTTTTGTTGTTGTTGTTTGAGCATAAATCTGAACAAGTAAAAATTGCCAGTGGGTTAAGAAAAATAAACAAGTCAAGCTATATTCTCTGAGAACAAGTAGTGATCTTACACGCAATAAAAAACTTGTTTTTAATAAGGATGCATAATATATTAGTACCATCTGTTCGGTTAACGGTATGGGTAGATATTGGATATTTAATTATTCCTGCTCATTTCCCCAATTTTTATATTTAGATTACCTTTGTTTGCTGTCATCTTTACAAACACTTAGAATTTAAACTTTTAAATGTATTCCTTAGCAAATCTCAAAATACATTTTTCATACTGTGCATTATAATTTTATGATGGCTAAATTCACTTGCATCATTTAAAAAGACTGATTTTATATATTTATTTTGAATTTTACTTAATTTATTTAGATAAATCACCCATTTATTGGTTATTACCATAACATGACAATAATTATCGACAGATACATCACTAGTTTCAAGGGTATCACATATAGAATAAGGTATTTTTACTGAAAAACAAGAAAATGGACGTGATAATGTCAAACAAATGACATCAGGATTTTGTAGAATCCAGTTTTTCTGCACTTCAGTCCCTAGAAAAGTCATTTCATTTCCCATGAAAGCCACATACACACACACGCACAAGCGGACACTAGCTACACGCGTGAATATTATCAAACTCAACCCACACTGCAACTTAACAGCAGCACGATTCCTAACGCCTGTATAAATTATAGTTTCTATAGTAACAGCAGACAATACACAATGTGTCCAGCAAAAGAACAATGCTATTATGGATCCCCCGCAGCAGGCCTCCTCCTGTCCTTCTGCTCTGAGGACCCGTTGTCTTCCTCTGTGTGGTCTTTTGCTCTAAGGTAGGAGTTCATCCCGCCCAGTTTCAATCCCAGCAGCTGTGATGCTCAGCTGGTCTTGTTCCACACTGACACTCTGCCTTGGAATAGCAATGACCTCACTTCAAACATCCATGCCAGGTCAGAAAACTAATGTCAGCCATGTGGCAGTGACCGACTGACCCTGTTCTACCCATGCTCTAGTAGTAATGTGTGCTTTTTGGCAGTGTCTCCAGTTGGGCCAGGAGAATAGAGACAGTGGATGTGAGGATGTGCAAAACCACATACACTCACAATTAACTAGTCGGTGTATTGTCTGTATGTCTTAAAGAGGACCTATTATGCTTTTTTTTTACATTTTCAACTTTCTTTAGTGTGTAATGTTGCTGTTTGAGCAAGAAAAATGTCTGCAAAGTTTCAAAGCACAAAATCCACACCAAAGGGAGTTATTCTCTATATCAGTAAGCACCGTTTCTGAACTGAAACGCCTTGATTGCAATCTTGAGCTTCTTTCTGATAAAGAGTACCCCTCATTTAAATAATTCCTGCCCAAGGCATTTGCAAAAAAGGGGCAAGGCCTGGTTGCGTTAATAGTGTTTAACGTGCCGTGACATTTCCGAAAAACACTCAAAGAGTTTGACCAATCACAACACATTAGTTCAGCTGACCAATCAGAGAACACTGTGCTTTTCAGAAGGAGGGACTTCATAGAGACAGGAACTAAACAGAGCGTTACTGAGAGACTGGGAAGAGAGGTGCTGCAACAATGTTTTTTGAACATTCAAGCATGAAAACCTATTCTAGCAGACACAAAAACAAAATCAAGACTTTGTAAAAGCGCATAATAGGTCCTCTTTAAGAGACCTGACTTGCATCCCTGCACAGGAAAGCACTCTTTATCATGAGCACAAAGATTATAAACACAGTGAAACATGATTCTAAAGCAGGCACATCAAGACTGAATGGATGCTCTTGTGTTGTGACCGAAAGATCATGTGTTCATGACAGTGGCTGCTATTGTTTATCAAGGTCCAAAAAAATGTAACATTTTTTTCTTGACACTAGGAGGTATTTTAAGTCTATCAATGGAAGAACATCCATTTGGCTGACTTAATAGTAGGTATTATATTGAAATAAATGGATGCAAGCATTAAAAAATAAAGTTTTTTTTTTTTTTTTTTTTAAATGTATCGAAGCATTAATAATTTGATGTGGGCTTCAGCAGCCTGTACAAAAATATCAAAATAAGGGTTAGCTGTAATCTCACCTGTTGATTATATCTCCGAAATGCAAATAGAGGATAAAAATTTTTTGACAAGAGCAAGAACAAACATGTACAGCATCCTCTGTGTGACTTCATAATCAAATACGACACAGACATGCCCAAGAAGAGAACTCACTCTCACTTGGGTCAGTAATGTTTTGTCAGAAACGTCCAACTTAGAAGAACATCACTTCTAACTTTGTAACTCTTGATTGTTCTAAAAATTGTAGGTATTATTTGATGGTATCTTTAGTCAAGCTAAAAAAATAATAGTATAATGAACGAAAAGTAAACAGAGACCCAAACTGAAGTGCCTTGGAAAAAAGTGAATTGGTCAGAATGTTTGCCACAATTTAAAAAGATTTTAGTTGAACTTATATAAATATATATACTTGTTTTTGAGTGTCATGCCTCATATTTCCTTCCTTTCTTTCTTCTTAAAGGTCAAAAGCCTATGTAGTTTGTCAAACGTAAAGGGTGGAGGTTTCAAAAGATGGTGATAGATGAAGCTGACACTTTAACACATCCAGTAGAGGTGCTATAAATTCAATATCCCTTAAAACTAATATGTAGAGCTGTGGTAGAACAGAAACAGTGACATATGCATCTTAAATCATTTTGTTTCATTCAAATGTTGGAACTGAGATTCATGGACATGAATCTCAAATGATTAGAAACATTTCAGTTAATATATTACTAAAAGGGCCAATATTTGAACAATAATCTGTGTTCAGCAGGGTTCATTTGGTTTAACTTTGGCATTAATGGATGATTTATTTCATATTTAATCCATAGGCTTCAGAATGCGGGTACTTGAATGTTATCTAAGAGAAAATACTAAAATGTCAAGCTATTTTCATCTTCATTGTGACTGAAGACAGAGAGAAACAGTCTGAATTACACTTGACCACTGATAACCTCTTAACGGCACATGAGGGATTTGTAATCTCAAACTCATACCCAGCATGCTGGAAATGTCATTGTGTGAAATGTCTGTCCATTACTGCTATTAAATAAAAATGATAATAACTGTTCTTTAAGAAAACTATCACTCTAGCACTTTCACAACAGTGGAGAAAGCTAAAATAGAGAAAAAAACTTTTTGTAGCTTTACATGCACAGGGTTATGCAAAATGTAGATTTAAGACTATGCTTTTATATATACATCTGTATATTGAGTTATGTTAATTTCTGTTAATGTTTGGGGAAAAAATAGCCTCTTTCTCACTCTGAAAATGTGTTTATTCTAAATAAGACATGACAATCAGGCTTTATTATTTATAATTGTGATATTAATCGAATTTTACATGTGCATGTAAACTCAGTTCACAGGCAGAGCAGAGACTGGTTTAATCCAGCTTAAAGACAGCTACAAGGAAAATGCACATAAAAAGTCTGAGAAGGAAACAAGTTTAGAAATGGGCTTGACTAGAGGGACAATTCTGAGTGATATGTGGATGTTTTGCACTAGACACAGCCATATTTATAAAGCACAGAGCAAAGAGAGGACAGAGACAGAACGAAGAACATCCTTATGTGGAGACAGAAGCTTGGGAAAAAACCTGTGTGAGCGTATCTGGGGATAACAGAGCACAGCTGGCTAAAAACCAACTCAAACAAATGTCAAATATGATATGATGTGAAGCAAAGAAATAAATAAATAAAATCTCTTCCTCTTCCCTTTGCCAGATCAGCTTAAAAATGCAGTACCTTTCAGTTCCTGTTAATGGAAACGAGGACACATTTACTTAGTGGCTTTCAAATGCAGGAAACTTGTTAAGGGAGGGGCATTGTGTAATATTTTGCTGTCATACTTCTAAAGAAGACAATACTTTACTTAACATCATGTTGTTTCTTCAGTGGAAGTCAAAACAATGACATTTTGGAAAATGTATTGGAAATTTAACTATTTTATAGTCATGGGCATTGGCAATTCCAATTTATATGGCATATGAATTTGTACACTGCTTACAATTTTTAGGTAAAAACTAATCATAAAGGTCTACCCTTAGCAGTGAGGTAAAAGCAGAGTGTGCAAAAATGTACGAATGAGATTGCAAGAGTAAGGGCTGTGCGATATTTAATAAATGAGACAAAAAAATTAGACGATATTTGCAGGCACCATATCTTTGCAGAAATTATACGTGACGGCATCGGTTATTTCTTTATGCCGTTTTGAACTCGTTTCATATGTTGTGCAGTTTGCAAATGCCTGTATTAACGATTTTTTCACATTGCAATTTTAATATGATTTTGAATAATCGCACAGCCCTAGTATGAATTAGAATGAATTTGTCACCAATTCTCGAAAGACTCAAAAAAGTAGCCCTATAGACTTCAGATGCGAAAGCCTCTAAGTGCCGTCTGATATTTTCTTCTAAAATGAGCATTTTTATCAAGCTCGCATGTTTAGGTTCAGTAATTTCACTTTAATGGCAATTAATAGGTCCTTTTCATTGCCATTAAAGTGAAATAACTGAACATAAACAAGCTTGATAAAAATGCTCATTTTATAAGAAAATTTCAGATGGCACTTAGAGCCTTTTGCATCTGAAGTCTTCATATACATACATATATATATATATATACACACACACATACACACACACACATTTTCCCCCCATCAGATAGCCTCAGAATACTTGGAATATAGCAGAAAATTATTTTTATAAACTAAAAATATCACTGTACGTAAATGAGCAGCTTAGACATTCTACAAAATATCTTATTTTAGTATTTTAAGAAGGAAACAAAATAAAATGGTTTTGGAATGGCTCGAGTTTGAGTAAATGACAGATTTTTCATTTTTTGGTGAACTATCCCTTTAAGCAAATGTCCTCCAAGGAACAGCTGTCCTAAAATCATGTGCATATTTCTAACTTCACCACTAAATGTGGATTGTGACTGATGGGCTATGCCAGTCCCGTACATTTGTTAAGCCACTGAACTAAGTTTCACTTGATTTGGTCTCTCTTTATTCAGACAGTGCTGAACAGTGTCACACAAATAAGACATGGCCATAGCTCAAGCTGAAAGCAATGCTTTTAGCTTTGGAGAATGGGAACTGAACTGAATTAATTATGCCAGCAACGACACATGCTAGCACGTCACGGGATGCAGACACTTGCAGGTGAATCTCTAGAATGATTCAGCATTTCTGCCACAGACCGTTTGTGTTTGTCTATGCAAGATGCATGAGATAGACAAGAACAGAGACAGACAGTAGCCTCTTCATTTCTGTCTCTCCTGCACTCTGCCAACTTGACTAGAACACTTCTAAAAAAAATTAAAAAAAAAAGAGAGAGAGATGCCAAAAAAAAAAAAGATGACTTCTGTCAGGCAGGCATACACAGATTAAACATTAAAACAGGTTTTTATTGTTGTTGGTTTTTGTTGTTGTTGTTTTGAAGACTGAAAAGACATTTTAAATTAAAGATAATTTGTCACTTTCAGCTTCAAAGCATCTAAGAAAGAAAGTACACACTCTTGATGCACAACCCTTAAAGACTGGAGTTGAAACGGTGTTCTAAAAATACAAAAACAAAAAAATAAATAACACGATGAAAAAATATGACAAAAAGAGGTTTGATGTGGTGAATTTAGGTCAGGCGATAGGCCAAAACCCAAATTAGTGGAGCTCACCAAGCCAAGTATGACACATATACATACTTAGCATGAAGAATCAAAACTATCTCCTAACCCTAAGTATTAGCCTAAACTTAAGCAAATTATTCAACAAACTCATTCGTTTGTGCTATGGACATAAATTATACCTTAAATTTCCCAAAAGCATCATAAGCCTAAGAAGATCGTCGAACCATTGTCAACAATGGTCTCTATGATCAACTTAGCTCACAATGGTTTTGGGAAACACAGCCCTGAACATCAGAGAAACTTGTAGGTAGGCTCTTTCGACTTGGACCAGTAAACATTCACCTAGTAACTGCATAGCAACATGCTAATAAACACACAGAACACCTTGGCAACAGCATAGCAACACCCTGGCAGCCACCCAGAACACTAGGATTGTGGCGGCAGGTTTCAGAGGCATTTTCAATTATAAAATGTAAAAAAAATATATAGGTGGCTTTTGAAAACAGTGGTAGTTTATGAGGGTGCTTTCCTGTTATGTGTATTGCTTCTGGGTTTGACAAGAGGGAGTTGACTTCATCTTCTGCTAAAGCACAGCTGTATGTCAGACAGACCCCGAGGAGGACAGCACCCTTTAAAAGGCATAAGGATTTGGCTTTTCAAAGCAGATTACATGTCAGAGCTGACAAAATGTAAAAAACAACCATCATCTGAGGGAGAATATGACATACATAACATGACAAGGACCTCAATTCAATCAGCCAATAACATTTCAGACAGAATCCACCACAACCAATCATATTCCACACACCTTCTAACTGCTATGCAAACAGACAAGGAAAAACAAAAACATTCAGTTCATCAGCTTATGTTTGAAGGATAAGCCACCATAATACTAATCACAGGGCTGAGAGATTGTGATTTTGTTGCTATGCATGCAATGACTGACCCGCAAAACGGATGTATGAGGGGTTTCAGTGCAGTTGATTTCAAATAGACTGTTAATCAGAGGGATTATGGGATAGCACCCCCACTGATAAGAGCTAAAAGCACATGTCATCTGTTCAGGAAGAGAGAGAGTGAACAAGAGAAAGATTCTCTACACAAGATGCCAAGTCATTCACTTCAGCTTGCCAGAAAATGAACAAAACCCAAGCTCCGTTCCAATACATAGTCAGCTGCCTACCTAGACAGCATTTTTAAAGCAGCAAAGAAAAACCCCTGATGGAAAATGTAAGCTGCAAAACTACACTGCCTTTAAAATATCTAATTTTGGAAATTGTGAAGGTAGAACAATCCAGAATGCATGGCATCCAAGATGGAGGACGAGTCAAGAGAAATACTGATTACAACATAAAATTCAATCAGTAGGCCTACCAAACAGTTCTCATTAACAAACACAGTTTTCCTAAATTTTGTTTGCGCTGCAAATTAGGGCTCCATGATTTATCAAATTGCGATACACGTATCGAAACAGCTTGCATTTTGTATAATTGATTTAAAAAAAGACATTATCATATCACATGTAGCAAGTTATCGCATATTGCATTTTTCTTCAATATTGTGCAGTCTTGCTGCATATTTTATGCTTATTGTCTCATTAGCTTAGCCTTGGCAACATGCGAACATCAAAAAAACATGCTAAATCAACAATTGTTGAATCAATTGTGAACAAGGCTACAGTGTGATTCACACCAGGAGCGCTATTTGCATAGTATTGCTACCTGAACATTCCAAATAAGTCAGCTTAGAAGCAGGTGCATATGTAGGTGATATACAGCAAGACAGTTCACTAGAATTTGGAACAGATAAACTACAGTCGTGCAGGATTACACTTTAAATCATCAGGAAAATCAGGCCCTTCCTGTCAGAGCAATGCAACTTCTTGTCCAAACTTATTACACTTAAAGGTGCCGTAGAACGTGTTTTCAAATCATGTAATATAAGTCTAAGGTTTCCCCTGAATGTGTCTGTGAAGTTTCAGCTCAAAACACCCCATAGATTTTTTTTTATTCATTTTTTTAACTGCCTATTTTGGGGCATCATTAAATATGCGCCGATTCAGGCTGCGGCCCCTTTAAATTCTCATGCTCCACGCCCCTGAGCTCTCGACTGCCTTAAACAGCATAAACAAAGTTCACACAGCTAATATAAGCCTCAAAATGGATCTTTACAAAGTGTTCGTCATGCAGCATGTCTAATTGCATAAGTATGGTATTTATTTGGATGTTTACATTTGATTCTGAATGAGTTTGATAGTGGCTAAAGCTAACATTACACACTGTTGGAGAGATTTATAAAGAATGAAGTTGTGTTTATGCATTATACAGACTGCAAGTGTTTAAAAATGAAAATAGCGACGGCTCTTGTCTCCATGAATACAGTAAGAAACGATGGTAACTTTAACCACATTTAACAGTACATTAGCAACATGCTAACGAAACATTTAGAAAGACAGTTTACAAATATCACTAAAAATATCATGGATCATGTCAGTTATTATTGCTCCATCTGCCATTTTTCGCTATTGTCCTTGCTTGCTTACCTAGTCTGATGATTCAGCTGTGCACAGATCCAGATGTTAATACTGCCTGCCCTTGTCTAATGCCTTGAACATGAGCTGGCATATGCAAATATTGTGGTCATACATATTAATGATCCCGACTGTTGCGTAACGTAAGAAGTTTGTTCTCACGCATCAAGCAGGTCCGTTGAGCTTCTGTTTATGTTCCCTGATCAATATTTATATGTGTATAAAAGCCTAAATTAAATCCATTAATCATAAAAAGCAATCATGTCCCTTCAGAAAATTTGCTAAACAGCTCAATTCATATGGATTTGTATTACGTTCTCTTTATGAACTTTTTGAAGCGTCAAAGTGATAGTTGAGTAGCTGTCTATGGAGCGACAGAAAACTCTCAGATTTCATCAAAAAGATCTTAATTTGTGTTCCGAAGATGAATGAAAGTCTTACGGGTTTGGAACAAAATGAGGGTGAGTAATTTATGAGAGACTTTTTGGGTGAACTAACCCTTTAAGGTTTTGACGCTGGCTTTCAGGACTGCCACTGGAGCAGCACACTCCCTACCTCAATTCACTCCTATAAGTGTACGCTCGTCCTGCCAGCTAAGCTCACTGAATTAGTGATGTCCTGTTGTTTCTCCACAACGAAGCAAAAAGTCACTCTCCAAAACTTTTTACTTTCATTTCTGTTCCTCTCTAGTGGAATGAGCTGCCAACCTCCACCCAAACTGCTGAGACCATCACATCTTTCAAGAAACAGCTCTTCTGCAAGCACTCCACACCCATAAAACAATGCACTTACACAAAAAACATTTTCTTCTCTGCATTTCTCCTCTTCTCTAGCTTGCTTGCTTACTTCCTAACCTAGTTGTCAAATAAACCTGCCATTGCATATTACGAATATTGTTGGCTTCTTGACAAATTGCTTTTGGTCCTCTCTTGTAAGTCGCTTTGCCTGCGTAAATGTAAATGTACCCACTCAGAACATCCAAAACACAAATCAATAAATAATAAAAAAAATATATATATTAAAAGTAAAGATATTGTATAAACCTGATTATCAACCTCAGGTAAATTCAAATGCAGTATCAGCAACACAAACCTACTTTCCCCTTGATTCACTTCTCATGGCCACATGTACTTGTTAACGTCAGAAGAAGCATTCAGTTGTAATATATTCATTGAGAGTACTGTTGTTGGATGGAGTTAGCTGACAACAGAGAGCATATCTCATTCTATAGTAACACTGACACTCTGGCGGCCTTTTGCTGACCGCACTGATTTGATTTAGCCCTTTTTACGGCCGTGACGTAAGCCAAAACCTCTCACTGTTCCTTGTCATAAGAACAGAGTGACAGCAGATAAAACCCAGACTGCTTTCATCCTGCTTTCTCCACCAACTAAAAAGATTCTAAGATAGGATATATCCGTCTCTCTTTCATCAACAACTTCTTTTCTACCTCCTCTATTTCTTAAAATACCCCTCCACAGACCCTAGGGGTCAGACTATATGATGGGGATTTGTCTGTACATGATCACTGGAAAGAGAGCGACTTTCCAACACACATAAAACTCATAAGCTTGATCATATCTCTGTCAGGAGATACCTCAATGATGCATCATCTCAATATGCTTCAAGATACATCTCCATGAAGTCGAATGAAATATACACAGTAAAATCCCCAGAGTTACATCAACTCTGCTCAGAGTACATATGGTCCCTCTCTAAATAGTGTTAAAGTAACACTGAAGCAGAGTTAAAGTTAATGAGATAATTAAGCAATTAATAAGACTGTGACTGAAGTCAGTTGTAGTTCTTGTGTTTCTCTTTTCTTCAGTGATTCTGCTTGTTAACAGCAGGTGTTCATCACTAATGCACAATCATTACTTAATTAATTGCTTAATTATCTCATTAACTTTAACTCTGCTTTAGTGTTATTTTAACACTATTTAGAGAGGGACCATATGTACTCTGAGCAGAGTTGATTTAACTCTGGAGATTTTGCTGTGTATATATAAGAATAGATATAATACAGATTTCAGAAAAACCAGTTGACATCTTTACAAAAATCAAGTCGGCTCCTGAGACGACAGGCATTCTGAGTAGGATTATACACTGATGACCACCAAGAGAGGAGCATTCAATGATTATCAGCTGTGAAAATGCAAACCACTAAAGCCTAAGGAAAAACAGTAGGGGTAAACATTATTGTAAACAGCTTAACATCAACTCACAAAGCTGATGTGCTCATCGCCTTTCCAGAGAACTAGGATTGAATGTTTTTGAAGAGCCTGCAGTAAAGCGGCCTCATCTTACTGAACGCCTGCCAAGTTTCACTGAGCTTTTCCTTATCCAGCGAAATTCACGAATAAGAAATAACATGCACTGCTGAAGATACACACTTTGCCCTGAAGTACACTCAAAATCCAAACATCCCCTTTCTTTGCTATAGAAAATAGATAATGAATTAATGTAAATAACATCACCACTCATTATTCTCACTGTTGAGAGTTTAAACAGACCTCAAGGACTGTCTGGATTGTCATAATGGCCCATTGTGTCAAATAATAAGCCATAATGCATTGAATTCAAACAAACAATGTTCAAATAATTGCCTCAGCAGATCAAGATAAAACTGATTAACCACTGAATCTTTGCTTTGACATGTCAAACAGAAAACAGAGAGCAGAATGCGATCTAAAATGCAATACATTACATTTTTGAGAGGCTGAGATTAAAGAGATAAGAGTATAAAAGGGGAATGGGTGGGAGCTTGAGTTAGAAGGAAGGGAAAGGTGGGTTTTAATCAGAGAAAGATCTTCAGATATGAAGTTCTGAGAAATGCTCATTTGTCATCGGTTTGGCAGCTCTCGACTCTAGAAGCCCCCTCCAATAGAGCGTAACAGTGACCACCCACTTTTTCGTAAGTATTTTTCTCATTCATTTTCTCTGGAGGAATATCAATAACAGCCAGCGGCGAGATAAATCACAACATACCAACAACAACAACAAAAGAAATTATATGAAAATTTAAAAAAAACATACATGAAAAGCATGAAAGCATTTTATGTAATCAATATATTTTAGGTTTATCGCAAAATATTCAGATATAAACAAATATCTTAAATCATGTCATATTCGCTTTTATATAGAAAGTAGCCTAACCTCCAAGAGAAGTATTTCACTTTCTGAAAGTAAACAAATGCCACTGTGTCATGCATATGAGCTCATGAAATACTGAACTGACAGCTGCCAAAGTACACTACAACTACAGCAGGTTCAAACAGATATAATCAGGTGTTCTGTTGGCAGTTTGCATTATCTCATCTCACAATCATTTAAATCACACCCGCATGAACCAACAAAGTGCAGCTTCTTGAAGCCTGACAACTGAACGAAACGGTTTTGTGAACCGGTTCACCCGATTCATTAAAAAAGATCCGACTCAAAAGAACGATTCGTTCGAGAAGCGAACTGAAGTCCATTCAATTAAAAGCGGGGGATATATTACATTGAGTTTATTAAATGAAACAGAAGAAACATCGCTTTTTAAAACACAGGCCAGCGTCTGCAAATGTCAATTACGTGCTTCTCGCGTTGTACTACAAATGAACAAAACTTCAGTCTGTTTATATAATGGATTTATCTAAACTGAATATCAACGGAGGATATAAATCTTTGACTCGGATGCTGAGTTAAAAATGGTAGTTCATCACATGCACAATGCATCAAAACAAAAGGCAACTGATGGTCAACAACAATTATTCCTTAATATTGTCATTTGAGAATGAACTCTAGCAAACCCACGCTGCAAAATTCACATGTCGCTACAGTGAGCAAAAATATCAAGATTAAAATGCGTAGTAGTGTCAAGTATACAGACCGTACTTACCGCACGAGAGAGAAAACTTATTCCCAGTGAATGTTATTTACTCGAGTTGGGCACTTCCATCCATGAAAGCAAAATATCACTTCTCCTTTCTGCGGCTCGTGTGCTAAATAAAACTAGTAACGTTACAGCAAAACGTGCAGACTTTGCTGAGCGAAACCATCCGGAACGACAGCAACGGATCAAAAATCATATGTAGTACACTCGTGCAGATTTGTAGCGCTCCCTCACAGCCGCCAAGGACCAATCAGCAGGCAGCGCTGTGGAAGTGGGCGGGGTCTTCTCGTTTTGTCACTACAGTATTCACCACCCTTGACTGACTCGAGGCTTCAGGCTTGTCTAAAAACACATTGTAGTGTACAGGGGCTGGCATTAATAGTGTATGTGCTCAGCTGTCAGGGTGAATTTTAGGCTGCTTAAACTATGTGTCTGTAGGTGTTTTACATATTTAAAATAGATCAGTGTCCCTGTAAGCTATATGAAACCTGCACACTATAGAAAATAGTACAAGCTGCAAACTGCTGACCTGTGTATATGCTGGAATACCAATGTTAAAGTCTGGTCTGGATATCTGTGCTAAAGGGATAGTTCACCCAAAAATTTAATTTCTGTCATTAATTACTCACCCTCATGTTGTTCCAAACCTGAAAGACCTTTGCTCATCTTCAGGAACACAAATTAAGATATTTTTGATGAAATCCGAGAGGTTTTTTATCTCCCATATAAGAATACATAACAATACTTTTTGTGCACAAAAACAAAACAAAAATAATTACTTTATTCAACAATTTCTTCTCTACCCTGTCATTCCCCTATGTAGTTTACATTTAAAGGGTTAGTTCACCCAAAAATGAAAATTCTGTCATTTATTACTTACCCTCATGCCGTTCCACACCCGTAAGACCTTCGCTAATCTTCACAAATTAAGATATTTTAGTTGAAATCCGATGGCTCTGTGAGGCCTGCGTAGGGAGCAATAACATTTTCTCTCCTTTAAGATCCATAAAGGTACTAAAAACACATCTAAATCAGTTCATGTGAGTACAGTGGTTCAATTTTAATATTATAAAGCAACAAGAATATTTTTGGTGTGCCAAAAAAAAACAAAATAACGACTTATTTAGTGATGGC
Organism: Megalobrama amblycephala; assembly: GCF_018812025.1. NCBI lineage: Eukaryota > Metazoa > Chordata > Actinopteri > Cypriniformes > Xenocyprididae > Megalobrama > Megalobrama amblycephala. Next base: position 5,592,133 of record NC_063052.1, read on the forward strand.
CGATTTCAAAACACTGCTTCAGGAAGCTTCGGAGCACAATGAATCAGCGTATCGAATCATGATTCGGATCGCGTGTCAAACAGCCAAACTGCTGAAATCATGTGACTTTGGCGCTCCGAACAGCAGATTTGACACGTTGATTCATTATGCTCCGAAGCTTCCTGAAGCAGTGTTTTGAAATCGGCCATCAAGTCGTTATTTTGTTTTTTTTTGGTGCACCAAAATATTCTAGTCGCTTTATAATATTAATATTGAGCCACTGTACTCACATGAACTGATTTAAATATGTTTTTAGTACCTTTATGGATCTTGAGAGGAAATGTCATTGCTCCCTATGCAGGCCTCATGGAGCCACCGGATTTCAACTAAAATATCTTAATTTGTGTTCTGAAGATTAACGAAGGTCTTACGGGTGTGGAACGGCATGAGGGTGAGTAATTGATGACAGAATTTTCATTTTTGGGTGAACTAACCCTTTAAGACACATTGCTGAGCTTCCAGTCGTTATTTTTATTTTGTTTTGGCGCACAAAAAGTATTCTCGTTGCTTCATAACATTAAGGTTGAACCACTGTAGTCACGTTGACTATTTTAACAATGTCTTTACTACTTTTCTGAACCTTGAATGTGGCAATTTCGTTGTTTTCGATAAAAAAAACCTCTCGGATTTCATCAAAAATATCTTAATTTGTGTTCCGAAGATGAACAAATGTCTTACAGTTTTGGAACGACATGAGGGTGAGTAATTAATGACAGAAATTTAAGCGACTATTATTATGAATGATTATGTTCATAATGTGCCATATCCAATTTTGCTTTCTGTTTTAATGTTAGTGATAATTATGATAGGCCTATATGTACTACTACTATTTTTTTTAATAAACAACATATACAACAATTTCAAGAACAGTTACAAGGAAAATACCCAAAAATATGGCAAAACAAAACATTTCTGCTAGTTGAATGGAAGCAATACAAATGGGACTATACTGAGTGTCACTGTATTAGTATGTTATTTTTTTTTTAGACAATGTGGGCAGATAAGAGATCAATTAGAAGGATTAATTATGCAAGAAATATCTCTATCTTTTCATCTGCAAAACAAAGACTGAAGTCTTTGCTGTAGGTTGAAGAAATGTACCTTCCAGGCACTGCACTTTATAGCAGAATCAGCATGACCACATTAAAGTTTGAGCACCTGATTTAGGTACAGTTACTGTGAAAGCTACCTTACATCACGTCTCACTCTTTAAGTCCCAGTCTTCCTGCTGAGCTCATTGTGGTTAAACCTGACCTTGGTGGTTCATCACTCCTGTGCCTTGCAATGTATTGTATAATAGTCGGAGAGACTGAGTGCATCCAGACAGGCTTGGACAGTGTAGCACAGACACCTCCACATGCATCCTCTCTCTCTCAGCTGCTGCTCGCCTCATCCTGTAATTATGGCTGTCATCAGCAGCCCCCGATGAGAAGCTATATTTACTGGAGCCTTGTACAAACAGTTCTCAGGCTTAAAGGAGCCTGATACAAAAGCAAAAGCTCTCTCCATTCACTTGCAACTGATCTTAAACAGGTTAGCCGGTGAAATGCAAATGCAAACAGCAGGTTCTATGTGTTCAATCAATAAGCAATGAAGGAATGTGACAACACTCACATACAAAGACATCTTATTTGTATCATCACTGGCATTTATAGAGGCTGGACATGCACTTATACAAGTTAAAATAAAAAAACACTGATCATGTCCAATCAATCTGTCTTAGTATCTTATGCTGCTGTCTTCCTGTGCATTGTAGATATAAACTGAGCAGGAATCATCCACACACGTTTGTACAATTCTGTTTAACAAATATGTCTCAAGAATTTGCGAACACTTCCATTCAGAGAGACAAACAGAAATTGGTTACGGCATGCCACTGAGGTCAAGAGGTTACAAAAAGCAGCCAGATGAGCGCAGCTGAAGATCAGTATGTGCGAAGCTGTCGACAGAATGATCACTTTAACAAGATGAAAATATTCTATTACTACCTCTGTAAATGAGAATTTATGCAGAAAAAATTGCAACCTTTGCCAAGATTATAGCAACATTTATTTATCATTTTAACATTTATTTATCATTATAACATTTATCATTTATTTTTATTTTTTTACATTTCTCCATGTTGGTCACAACACGACTTGATTTGGTTAAAATATTCATCTTAATAATATTTATGATATTTTAACAAAATGCCTTAATGCCTTTTTTTCTAAGAAATAAAAATGAAATATTATGCCAATCTAACAAACAAGGTTGTCTTTTCAAGAAGTTTTTTTTTAATTAAAGTGTTAGTTCACCCAAAAATGAAAATTTTGTCATTAATTACTCACCCTCATGTCGTTCCTTCGTTCATCTTCAGAACACAAATTAAGACATTTTTGATAAAATCTGATGGCTAAGTGAGGCCTTCATTGCCAGCAAGACAATTAACACTTTCAGATGCCCAGAAAGCTACTAACGATGTATTTAAAATAGTTCATGTGACTACAGTGGTTCAACCTTAATGTTACTTTTTGTGCCAAAAAAAACAAAATGATTTCAGTAAACAAGGCTTTGTTACATCTAGAGTGTTTCGAAATTTCAATGGTTCACCAGTGGGGGCCGTGACTTTGGCAGTTTGATACGCGCTCCGAACCACTGATTCGAAACAAAAGATTTGTAAAGCTTCATGAAGCAGTGTTTTGAAATCGCCCATCACTAGATATTTTTGTTTTTTGGCACACAAAAAGTATTCTCATCACTTCATAACATTAAGGTTGAACCACTGTAGTCACATGAACTGTTTTAAAAATGTCTTTAGTAGCTTTCTAGGTATCTGAAAGTGTTAATTATCTTGTTGGCAATGCAGGCCTCACCGAGCCATTGGAATTCTTCAAAAATATCTTAATTTGTGTTCTGAAGATGAACGAAGGTCTTGCACGTGTGGAATCACACTCATGTTTAACTTTATGCCCCCAAAAATATCAAAATGATTTGTAATTGAAAAAAAACTCTATATAAAAACATAAAAGATCTTAATTTGTGTTCTGAAGATGAACGAAGGTCTTACGGGTGTGGAACGACATGAGGGTGAGTAATTAATGACAGAATTTTAATTTTTGGGTGAACTAACCCGGTAATTATATAATTTGTATTGCACTCATGTTTAACTTTATGCCCCTAAAAATATCAAAATGATTTGGAATTCAAATAAAACACTATATAAAAACATAGAAGCGGTTTATTCAAGTAATTGTATGCAGTTTTACGTTTATCTATCTGTACAATTATTCATTTAGCATAGTGGTTCTCAACCAGGGGACTGGAGCTCACTATAGGGGCCTCAGCAAACTTCCAACAAAGCCGTAGAATCTCACGCAGCCAAAATGACGATTGTCAGTAATAGTGTTCAGCCTTACATTGTTCAAACCAGAGTCGGACACTGATGAGAGACTCGGAAAGAAGTTACAACTTTTAGAATGCATCAGGACGTTTCTGAATGGTTAGTGGATAAATTTATGTAGTTGCTGTGGAGTTGATTCAACTCCTCGACTAGCATGTGCCGTCATGTTAATCTTTTGTGCAAATCCAGCGTTGAATTGACCCTCATTTGTGAAGCAATCCAGCGTAAAATGACAGCATGCCAACAACACTCTACTACAACAACTCTTCCACTTCTCTAAAGCAGCACAACATCACCTCACCCAGGGTTTATGTACATTTTAGTGTTAGTGTTGTCACTAAAAGCTTGTTCCTACCAGCTGAATGTTGTAGTCCTTAAACAGTGACTTCTTTAAAAGAAAATATCGTAGTGTCATAACTTTTCAGTTGTTGTGTATGCAACATTACACACTAACTAAAGTTAAAAAAGTGAAATCATAATCAGTCACCGCTTTAAAAATCACCCCACACCCCCACACTTTTTCTTAAAAAAAAGAAAATCCTGGAAAAAGGAGGTAGCCTAATTTTAAAAATCTGATTTCTAGACCTGGAAATGTCATGTAAATTAATACAATCTCAAAACTCCTTGGGCATTTTTATAATGAATATACATTTTTCTAGTCATGCCAAACTCTAAGCATTTTATGATTGTGAGTTAAAAAAAAATATTTTTTTAATCCTTATCCAGTAAATCACAAACAACTTGAAAAGTCATGTAAATTCATTGGTTAAAAAGAGTGCAAGTTCTGAAATCCTGAAACTGAATTTACAGAAACTGTCGGGCCTTTGAATATTGTTGGAGTCACAAAGGTTGCGAACTGTGCACTGGTTTAGCAGAAAGCACCCTATTGTGAGTTTTGCATGGAGTAGGAACCACTCACATTTCCTTGTAAAATGTATAAATCTAGCTCTAAGTAAATTGTCAGGTGGCCATAAATTTTCCCTTGAACCCTTTGAAACTGCAGCACCGCAAAACTGTGTATATTTCATGGTGTTTGAAAGCAGTCAGTAAGCCTGACTTTTTAGATTATAGGCTGCCATGCCCTGTGGCTGATCTCCTGCCTTTGGTCCTAATGACAGGCTCTGAGCAGGTATCAGCCCTCGGTGCCAACCCACACAGCTGTCTGTAGACAGCCGGCCTCCAGGTGTTCAGTACAATATCAGTATAATAGGTTTATGGTAAGATTGAGATCAGTTATGACATTGCAAATGACATAAAGCTAAAGAATCAGCTGGGGAATGCTGGCTCCAGATCAGTAGATCACGTTTTCTAACAGAATGGTGGATCAGCGCAAACCAGGAAGTGTCTTTGCTCATCTGTCAATGGCCTCGTCAGTGTTTCACCTCTCCACATTGTGCATTTTCACCCACCGTATACATAAGAATACAGTCATAGTAGCCTCATGTTTGTGTAAGCTCGCTTGTTTGGTCTAAAGTAGGTCAATGGAGGCCTTCGTAATGTGGTGGTGAGGAAAAACAACATCGTAATGTACAACAATCATTGTGCACGTGACACCTGAAACACTTGTCTTTTAAAAAACACCACTCTGGCTGCTCAAAGAAAGAACAGTAATTCCATGTTCTTTTCCTCTCACACTGAAGGTGCACAGTTTGTTCTGTGTGCTCAAGGGCATGTGTCCTGAGTCGCTATGACCAGGTCATGGCTGCTTCCTTCTGACACACTTGCCCAGAGCATCACACGCTACTTTGGATGGATAAACCTCATGCACGCAAGCTGCAGTGAGAGGGACTAAAGCCTCCAGTCGGCATAAGCCTGAACCTACCAACAAGCAAAAGATGACACACTTATGAAAATATGGCTGTATATCTGAGAAAAAACGCGAGTGCACGGTGTCAGTGTGTTCACGCAATGTCCTACATCCCACTCCCGCTTTCACTCTCCAATAATTTCAAGTTACTTTTCTTCTATTTCGACCAATAAAAGAGGCAAAAGCCCAGATATAAAATTAAAAAGAAAAGATATATAAAATATTTTCTTATAGTCTTATCATTCAATACATCCTTAAAAGAAATAAGATATTAATCATCTCAAATTGTTATTTTTGTCATCATTTTTGAAGCACAATCTAACAAAAGCAGATGAGCGTCTATCAAACTGCCAAAGTCATGTGAACCATTGAAATTTCTAAACGTTTCGAAACACTTATGACACAACGAAACCTTGTTTACTGAAATCACGTGACTTTGGCAGTTTGAAACCGAACCACTGAATTCGTAAAGCTTCGAAACTTCCTAAAGCAGTGTTTTGAAATCGCCCATCACTAGATATTGTTGAATAGACGTTATTTTGTTTTTTTGTGCACAAAAAGTATTCTCGTCACTTCATAACATTAAGGTTGAACCACTTTAGTCACGTGAACTCTTTTAAAGGTGCCGTTGAACATCTTTTCAAAAGATGTAATATAAGTCTAAGGTGTCCCCTGAATGTGTCTGTGAAGTTTCAGCTCAAAATACCCCATAGATTTTTTTTATTCATTTTTTTAACCGTCTATTTTGGGGCATCATTAAATATGCACCAATTCAGGCTGCGCGGCCCCTTTAAATCTCTCGCTCCCCTCCCACGGAGCTCGCGCTTGCCTTAAACAGTGCATAAACAAAGTTCACACAGCTAATATAACCCTCAAAATGGATCTTTACAAAGTGTTCGTCATGCAGCATGTCTTATCACGTAAGTATGGTATTTATTTGGATGTTTACATTTGATTCTGAATGAGTTTGATAGTGCTCCGTGGCTAAAGCTAACATTACACACTGTTGGAGAGATTTATAAAGAATGAAGTTGTGTTTATGAATTATACAGACTGCAAGTGTTTAAAAAATGAAAATAACGACAGTCTTGTCTCCGTGAATACAGTAATAAATGATGGTAACTTTAACCACATTTAACAGTACATTAGCAACATGCTAACGAAACATTTAGAAAGACAATTTACAAATATCACTAAAATATAATGTAATTATGGATCATGTCAGTTATTATCGCTCCATCTGCCATTTTTCGCTGTTGTCCTTGCTTGCTTAACTAGTCTGATGATTCAGCTGTGCACAGATCCAGACGTTAATACTGGCTGCCCTTGTCTAATGCTTGAACATGGGCTGGCATATGCAAATGTTGGGGGCGTACATATTAATGATCCCGACTGTTACGTAACGTTACGAGGTCTTTTAAACAAATGGAATTTATACAAGAAAGAGGAAACAATGGTGTTTGAGACTCACTGTATGTCATTTCCATGTACTGAACTATGGCATTTAACTATGCCAAGGTAAATTCAATTTTTAATTCTAGGGCACCTTTAAATATGTCTTTAGTAGCTTTCTGGGAATTTGAAAGTGTTAATTGTGTTGCTGTCAATGGAGGCCTCACTGAGCCATCGAATTTTATCAAAAATATCTTAATTTGTGTTCCGAAGATGAACGAAGGTCTTACGGGTGTAGAACAACATGAGGATGAGTAATTAATGACATAATTTTCATTTTTGGGTGAACTAACACTTTAAAGTAGCTTATTGATTTTATAAAACGATAGCAAAAGAAATATTATACAATTTTAATATATTATAATATTATATTATTAATAATAATAATAATAATAATAATACACAACTGTTTTTCTTAACTGTAGGTGATTTGTAGCTATACAGAAGTGGCACATTTATATGGAACTCAATACAACTTTGAACAAGGCTCATCCAGTCAGATTTCAGACAGAACAGTCTTATAATCAGTGTAATCTGTGGTAACTATAGTTAAAAAAAAAGTATACTTTGATCTTGTTACCTTTAAAAGTGTTTATTGTGGTGAATCAAACAGCTGTGTGAAATGATCAGTGCTACATCACTTTCTGACTCCTACACTAAATCAGCTTCTGATAACAATGAGCCATAGGTTGATGGGTGCACGTCATACGCCATTTAGAGCTACAATACAATTGTCCTGCTTTGCTGACATAGACACTGACATCATTCATTGGCAGCCTTAGACATGTGTTGCAGAGTGATGATGAGTGAGCACATTGTATAAAGCAAGTTCTGATCCACAGGCCTACAGATAACATCTCAGTTAAAGCCAGACTACACCCGTAAATCTCTCCTAGCAGCACCACCATCCTGCAGGAATCAATACATGGAGCAGCTCAGTGTTGAAATCTAATGCCACCACAGTAAGCTTTGCTGAAGCCCCTGAGGGGATACAGTTTCCCTGGCCTGAGTGCGATAGATCAGGGGGTGTACAAATGGCTTGAAATCCGACACTGATTTTTGCATGGGCACTTGATTTGATTGACAGAAAACATCATTAAATCCAGCTTAAATGCTGTTCTTAGTAATACAGCAGCTTTTTGCCACCTCGCAGACTCACTGCAGCAATATCATATGAGGACTCACCCAATCAAAAGTTGCAAAGACCTTTAAATTAAAATACATAAACATGTCACAAAGTCTCAACTAATTAATTTTATGCTTTGCAAACAATATAGGAGAAAATTACATTTAATACTGCAAAATCAATAGTTGTAATATCAACTCTAATTGTATATATTGATGAAAACAAGGATGAAATATTATAAAACAACCTGGCTCATGAATATTAATTAGGTAATATTAAAGTTGCCATGAAACGTCTTTTCTTCCCTTTTCTTCTCAAACAAGAAAAAAATTTAAGACGGGACTTGATTTTGTCCAGTGAGAATTGATTGGATGATTGGATCGGTTGGATGGTTTGCTCTGGAGTGCTGCAGAACCCGGAAGTCTGGTTCCTTCAAGATTTTCCTATGGGGTTTATAATGGAGTTTTTCCATTTATGAGTAAAATAAAGCCTGTGGTAAACATAACTCTGATGATACTTTGATGTTTTGTTCTATACTGCACACACTCACACCCCAAGCTGTCTTATCTAGTTGCATATTAAAAATGTAAATTTTCAAAAATGAACATAACTGCTTTAAAATTCGCATTTTCGCTATGTGTAATTTAAGTTGTAGAACAAAACGTCAAAGTATAGTCAAGTTATGTTTACCACAGGCTTTATTTTACACATAAATAGAAAAACCCCATAGGAAAATCTCAAAGTAACCAGAGGTGAATTAGTCTTCCTGGTTCTGATGTCACTTTATTGCTGTGATCTCATGTGAGTGACAGGTTGCCCCGCCCTCTCGCCAGTAAACGCATCATCAAAGAAGAGAAGAGATTTCGCTGCAAGTGGGAGGGGAAGTAATTTTGATTAAAGACTATGAGGTCACATGAATTAAAACATAAATAAATAATTAATAATATGCAGGGATAAATAATTTATAATAAAATAGAAATGTATCAATTTTGATATCATGGTGACTTTAATAAGTATGTGCCCAGTAGTAGTAGTTGTAACTGCTTGTTTAAGTAGCACTCATTTTGATTAGTCATTATGGCTGACATGGTATATACTGGGGACTAACATAAATTAATTTTATTTACCAAGACTCTAATAGTCACCATGACCCAGGTCTTCTCAGCAGTGCTCATACTTCATTGCTTCAGGGCCAGAGAACAGGCTTCACTCTCTACCCAAGGAGCTGCAGGCGGCCACATGAAAACCCTCTTTGAATAACTCATGAAGCACATGCAAAAAACACAAGTATGTGTTTTGTTTCCATAAAGTTGCCCTTACTCAAACACTTTTTTGATTGAATTAGGTTAAAGAAGAAAAAAAATAAAGTTTTCAGGGAAGTTTAAACTAGGTTGCAAGCTAGATGGCCTTAGTGCAGTGTACTGGAAAAGATATGAGCGACTCCCATGAGCTGGTTTTATTGGATGGAAATTAAATATTGGAAGAATAATGGATTTTGAACTTCCAAAAGAAAAAAAGAAACAATACAGAGGTTGCATGATTATTGAAAAAAACGATCAAGTCACAGCTTTCCCATAATGCCGTCATTATCATACAAAAGGAGATATGTGACCCTTGACCACAAAAGGTCCAGGTAAGGGTCAATTTTTTAAATTGAGATTTATATATCACCTGAAAGCTGAATAAATAAGCTTTCCACTGATGTATAGTTTGTTAGGATATTTTGCCGAGATACAACTATTTGAAAATCTGGAATCTGAGAGTGCAAAAAAGTCAAAATATTGAGAAAATTGTCTTTAAAGTTCAAATTAAGTCCTTAGCAATGCGTATCCAAAAAAAATTAAACAAAAATAAATTTTTGATGTATTTACTGTAGGAAATGTACAACTCTGCCTTTCATTTTGACTATTGTTTATTATTATTTTCAATTTAGCTGGTTTATTAAAAATGAATTTGAATTTAGGTCCCCTTGCATGCTACACAAAAGTTAAATAAAAATAAAATAATAATAAAATAAAATACATTTTTTAGTCATGTTTTATCTCGCATATAAGACACCATGTCAGGAATGTCCCATAAAAAAAAGTGCATGACGCCCATGTGAAGGACATACTACAAATCTTTTTGGTTCAATTCATGTGTAACTTTACAACATCTCAAATATCAATAATGTATGTCTTCTGATATTACTTGCTGCAACACAATAATGCACTATGGTGATACCATAATAGCATATATCTATGTAATGTATATTATCTATACTGTATATTCCTTATTTCTTATTCCTATTATCTATCACATGCTTCTGCATTTGATAGATGCATTTGCTTCTGCATTTGTATATTCCTTATTTCTTATTCCTATTATATATATTACATGCTTCTGCATTTGATAAACACTAATCTCTATGTAGTATGTGAAAGAGATAGGTAATGTCCAACACATTCACATAATCACAGTCTATAAATAGATACATAGCAACATTTCCACCCAATCCAAACTCAGCCATGCTGTTTCTACAGTTCAAACCCTTCAGGGAAAAGACAAAGACCTAATCATAATTTACAGTCAGGGATTGAGTGAAATAAATCACCTTCATGCTATATTCTTTCTCTCTCTATTCTCATGCACAGACGTTCCTGCTCTTTCTCATACTGAGGCAGCAGGGTTTCTGCAGAAACAGCAGTTAAATCAGAGATTAGATCATTCAGTTCTTCAGAACTTAGATGGAGATAACATGTCTAAGACAGCATATCACAGACAAATCACTTGACATCTGCTAGAAACAGGCTTTAAAAGGACAACTTTACCAGTGAAGTGATGTTTATATAGGATGTTCAATGAGGTAACGAGTTAGGTATTTCACACCCACTGATGCCAATTTAAACTCCTTATACACAGAATAAGCAACAAAATGGGAATGATCTTGGGAATGGGAATTATGTATTATGTTTATTCCTCCAAAAGTGACTTGAGTGTCCATAATGAACTTTTGAAAAATACATCTGGAGAGTGAATCATTCAGTCCACTAACGGTGTCCCAAAACCCAAATTATTTAAGTTCTCCCACTACACAATACCTTTCAAAAGTTTGGGATCAGTAAGATTAAGTAAGAAAGGATGCATTAAACTGATTAATAGTGACAATAAGGCCGTGTGTCCACCGAAGTGTTTTTTTCCAGCGGCTAGCGTACTTTTCCAATTGTTTTTCAAACGCCAGGAGCGTAATGAGGTGCTGAGCGTTTGTCGTTTTTTACCGGTCGCCTCGAGTTGAAGAATGTTCAACTTTGGGTAAAATGCTGCACTCACTTAGATTGGGTAAACCCAGCCTGATCTGCCGGCGATTTGATTTCGCCCGGCAACTCAATCTGGAAACCCGTACATTCATTTCTACTGCTTCTGTTACACTTTTGCGGGAACCAATCACAGACTGGCTTATCCACCTTGCTCGCTATTGGCGGGTATAACACGATGACGATAGAGAAGCGACGGCAAGCACGACCATCAATCCAATTCCTTTTAACCTTTCGACGATGCTGAATGACTTCTTTAGTTTAGCAAACAAATCGCTCGAGTGGGTGTAAATACCACTCACTTTCTTTTTTTTTTTTTTTTGCACAACCTGCAAAAATCGCTCGATGCCATTGCTGCTTCTGCAAACCGCTGATCAATGCTACAAACCAATACAAACTAAACCTGTCTGGAGTTTTCGCGTCGCTCTGCAAAGCATGTCACCCGGATCGTTGATCTGATTGGTTGAAAGACTATCCAATTGCGTGAATAATGCTCGTTGATCACGCCTCTTGTGTAGTAGAAAATACATACAGACTCCCCAGACCAGTGTTCAATTTTAAATTGAGCTCACTGTCACTTTTTAGCCAACCGTCCAATCAGAATGGAGGAGAGGCGGGACAAATAGAACACCGCAACATTCTTGTTGTACAACGACATCAACAAGCAAAGAGTGCAACAAAATGGATGAGAAATTAATATTGCTGGTCTCCAAACAAACATACAGTAGCAAATACTCTACACTGTGTCGATATTTTTAGTCTGAAACAAATTATTTGCGAAATCAGTAACAAATAACAGTGCTGTGGATATTCCGTAACATAGCAACAAAGTATCTCAACTGAAAAAAAAAACGCTGCGCTGCTGAAGCGCTCTCAAGCGCTCAAAGATAGGCGTTTTCAGCAGAGCACCATAGCGTTTTCAGCTGGCTAAAAACTCTTTAGTGGACACGCAGCCTAAAAGCATTTATAATGTTACTGTAACGAAGCGGGACTCAGGCAGGGATCCAATTGCAAGCTTTTATTATAAAAGAGCGTGGTCGTACAGGCAGGGTCAAACAGGAGCAGACAGGTATAACAAGGGACAGGCAGAATCATGGTCAGGATACAGGCAGTAGATCGGGGCAGGCAGATATCACTCACAGTGCAGGTAACAATAAACAGTCCAAAGGCAGGTGGCAGAGAATCGTAAACGGGTAACAGACAGGTTAATAACGCTCGGAATTGCAACACAGGTAAACAACGATGTGTGGTGAATGAGAGTCTTTTATAGTCCGGTTAACGTGCTATAGCTGGGTGTGGTGATTAGTGTGGAGTGTGTGCAGGTGACTGGCAGGGAAGATTATGGGAATTGGAGTCCAGGAAGTGACAGGAATCGTGACAGTTACTAAAGATTTATATATTAAATAAATGCTGTTCCTTTAAATTTCTGTTTGTCAGAGAATCCTGAAAAAAATGTATCACATTTCCACAAAAATATTAAGCAGCACAACAGCTTTCAGCATAGATATTAATCAGAAATGTTTCTTGAACAGCAAATCAGCATATTAGAATGATTCTGAAGGATCATGTGACACTGACGACTGGAATAATGATGCTGAAAATTCAGCTTTGTCATTGCATGATAAAATTGCATTTCAAAATATATTTAAATAGAAAAAGGTTATTTAAAATTGTAGTATTTTACTTTATTTATGATCAAATAAATGCAGCCCTAGTGAGCAAAGAGACCTTGTACACAAATCATAGCAGTTGTATGCCTTTTTATCAACATTACATTCTCAAATCATTACATTTTGTTTGTGCTGCTCCAAAGAGTCATCTAGGAGTAACCATGCAGTAAATTCTCTTCAGAATATTTTTTAAATTCTTATAGTATGTTAATTTATGCAAATTTCACAAACAGGGGAAATGTATGCCTTCCAGAACATTGAACAGCATCCTGTTCCTCTGCTCAAACAGCAGATATCACTCACATGAACATGTTTGATCATGCACTACCCTCTAAAATGCCAAAAGGCTGCAATGTTTCAGTTTTACAGGCGCAGCTGTACAGCGACATGCTCAAATCATAATATATCCGAGTTATCAAACAGATCTACTAATGTACTTCAACACAACCAGGAGTTACACAAGAACGCCCACTCAACACATTCTGTATTATGTTGAGATATGACACATAAAAACTACATCTCCACAAGATTCACTCACAACCACGGCCTAAACTTCCCACCCTGTCCCAGCATGACCCTACCGTCATCATCAAAGACGTCCTCTGCCTCCTCACGCATCACTTCTTTTATGTCATTCTCCGTGATGTCAGGAAAGGCCATTCCGTCTTATCCTCTCTTGCTCTTCTCTTTCGCTTAAGCGTCTGAGCAGTAACTATACTGTAAAATTAAATCAACGTTCAGACTGTCTTCCCCCCAGGCGAACGTAAAGCCCACTGTCAGCTTGAGCCTGAGCAGAGAGGCGAGAGGCAGTGGACCGCTCTGAGCTTCTACTCACTGCACCAAGTCGAGTGTGAGTGTGTGTGGGAGCCCACACCATCCAGGCCAAGTTTCATCAACAGGATGATTTCATAATCTCCTGTGTGAGTGTCAGAATGAGCGAGATAATGTGTGTGGTAAATATTGTGTTTCGAGTGGCGGTCAGGCTGAAGCATCTTGAGACCCAAACCTTAGCGATTTAGGAGATAAAATTGGGGTTGTGTTCACAGGTTCTGCCTCAACATACAGCCGTTAAAGGTCAAGAAAAAGTTGAAAAAGTTCAATTTTATTGAACCTTTAGAGTGTGCATATGTGTTTTTTGTAGAGTATCATATCACATCAGCCATTTATGGTATAGTATGATATAGGAGAATATTGAGCTCATACTCCAGGAGCAAAAAAATCCCAAATGAGCATAAATATGCAATATGACAATGGCCAAAAAGTAAGATGAAACTCTGATAGCTTGTAATGAAAATCAATAAGATCTTTATAACAGCATAGCAGACTACCTACAGTACATAACTGCATAGAAATATCAGTTGTTACTTTATATCTCACAATAATATGTCTCAGTATGATGATATTTGTTTTAAAAAAGTAAAAAAAAAAAAAAAAAAAAAAGCTCTGTAGTTTTTTATTGTGGGGGGCAAAACATATAATGAAATGGATAATCAAATAAATGTTCAACTTGAAATTGCCTATTACTAACCATATGAAAGTTATTCTTACGAAAACTTTATAAAAATAATAAAAGATTTCACAGCACAAAGACACGTGTACCACAATCTGAAGGCGGGCCATTCTAAAAGCCATTTCAATTGCTAGAAAAGTATAAACTATCAATCAGATGACTGTAGATTTTGTACAACAGGTTTTTCAGCAACGTTTTGATAATGTTAATCAGTTAAAGGTGGTCTATCAAACATGAATCACCTTATTTAGTAACACATAAAGACTTTTAACTACACAATTTGATGTGTGTTTGAAAGTTAATATCATGTTCTTCACATCTAAAGTCTTTCTGAAATAGTAACTAGGCTGCAGTGAATTTAAGTCTTTCTGCATGCCTCCTATGAAAGCTCTGTGGAATAGACCTAATGACAATCTCATTAACGGAGGGGTCAGCTCACACACTCGCAGTCTTATAACAGCAATCATTCACTTCTGGATTCGTTTAAAAACATGTCCTATATAGGGGGACCAAAATAGATCCACCCACACTCGTCACGTTTCCAGGAAACATTTTGATGTGATTGCGTCATCCTTTAACATTAAGCGGTGTTTGCTTAAGCAAGAATCACTAAATTATTGCTTAAACGTAGAGTGTGGGATTTAAACAGTGTTAAACTGCGACATGTAACTCACCCAGAACAGTTTGTGCAATGGACATAAGGGTCTCCTCAAATAATGTTTTTCCAAACAACCAGACTTATGATGGAACTTTCTCAGAACTTTGGCTAATAAGGTTCTCTCAAAGTTATGAACTTGAGTTCATCCAATAATGTTAAAAGAACGTTCTTTCAGAGTTATCTGGTCTTTAATAATGTTCTCAAAACGTTAGCACAAAAATGTTCACAATCATGGAACATTTTTTTTCTGAAACATTTTACCCTTGGACATTCTTCTAATGTTTTTTAAATGTCAGAAGTGTTTGTTTCAGAAGATTCACAAAACATTCAAAAGTAACATTTCCATGATGTTTGCAAAATGATAAAATGGAATGTTTTGGTACACATGTATGGGCCTTATACTGCCTTCACATGCTCTCGGAATTATTGTAAATACGAGTTTCCTTGGTAAAAATTGCACATGAATGCCCTCACATTTCGAATGCGATAAGCTCGTAATCACAACTTCAGAATTGGGAATTATCACATTTCCGATAGCACGTGAAGGCAGCATTATTTATTAATAACTTCGTACAATTTACGCATTTACATGCGTGAAAAATGTTCTTACGCAGCCGTCTGATTATCCACAGGTATGCAGGCCTACGCTACTGATCTATAGCCTAATAAAAATCAATGGAGTACGTAGTACATACTGTACATACTTGTTCTTACCTTTGTTTGTAAAGTTGATTAATCCGAATTATAAGTCTTTTCTCATTCTCCTGTTCGTTAGCGTTCTCATCACGCGCTTTCATTGCGATTCCTAATTTTACGCACAAAATACGTGATTTGTATGGAAGCTCCACCACGGAATACAAAAGGTAATTGCGGATTTTATCTTACAATTAGACTTTTTTTCTCACAATTGCGAGTCGATATCTCGCATTCTTACTTTAATTCTTGCGGTTCCGATTTTATAACTAGCCTTTCTGACTTTTTAATCTCAATTGTGAGATAAAAAATCCGCAAAATTTTAGCCTTTTTTATTTTTTTTTCGTGGCGGAAACAACCTTCCATAGATTAGTGAATGAGACCTATTGTTCGGTAAAACGCTTCAAAGAAAGCACTATATGGTTGTAAAACATAAGGTTCTTATAATAATGATTCTTAATAAGATGGGTCAGTTCTAGTTTTCTTCATATTGTAAGTGTGTTTTTGTAAACAGGTTAAAACCTGGGGCTAGCATCTGATAATCCCACAAGTCTCTCTGATTCTACAGCTATGCAAGCAAAATGAACAAAATGTGAGTATTGTGTTTGGTTTGAGATGGATTGATTCGCCCCTGGCCTACAGTCTCCTGGTGGTGCATTTCAGGTCTGTACGCATGAATAATGAAGGGCAAGAGAGTAATAAGACCCCTGAGGTCGCCTGGAGGAACCGTTCTCTAGAACAGAGACCATCCACAATATAAACCTGGCTATAACGTCAGTGTGAACCTTAAAGCTAAATCAAAATCTCTATGAAAAATTCCTTCTTAGGTCGTTTAGCATTGGAATACAAGTACTGGATAGTAGTAACATAAAACAAGTCTTTTGTTATAAGAACAAACATGTTTTAAATCAGCTGAGCAGTGATTACTGATGCTCTTTTAAACCTTTAAAGCATATCTCAGCAACTGTACATAATATACATTTCACAATAAAACCGTTATGGCCTTGTATTTGATTTGTTTGTCTGTGTTAAAGATATAAAATTCTTTTACGGCAGTACAGGCTCGTCAACAGTCTGTCCTGTAATTATGTTAGCTGTTAGTCATGTTACTGAAAATGAGCAGCTATCATACCAACACACACACGCACACACACACACCTGCTGTTATCAGCACATCCCACGCATCACAGGCTGCCCTAGGTAAAAACAAGAAACGCACTGTATGAAAAATATCAAACAAAAGCATTTGGGAATTTAGGACACTAATCTGCACAAATACTGATAGTTTGTTAAACAGCTCGCTGAAATCCACTGAGTCTCCGTGTTTATTTTATGGGAAAATCTTAGTGCCTGTATTGCCATTAGGTTGTTCGCATTTAAAGGTGCCCTAGATTATGTTTTTAAAAGATGTAATATAAGTCTAAGGTGTCCCCTGAATATGTCTGTGAAGTTTCAGATCAAAATACCCCATAGGTTTTTTTTTTATTAATTTTTTTAACTGCCTATTTTGGGGCATCATTATAAACGCGCCGATTTTATGCTGCGGCCCCTTTAAATCCCGTGGTCCACGCCCACAGAGCTCGCGCTTGCCTTGAACAGTGCCTTAACAAAGTTTACACAGCTAATATAACCCTCAAAATGGATCTTTACAAAGTGTTCGTCATGCATGCGGCATGCATGCGTCGGATTATGTCAGTATTGTATACTGTTATATTGTTTACTTCTGATTTTGAATGAGTTTGATAGTGCTCCGTGGCTAACGGCTAATGCTACTCTGTTGGAGAGATTTATAAAGAATGAAGTTGTGTAATGCATTATACAGACTGCAAGTGTTTCAAAATGAAAATAGCGACGGCTCTCTTGTCTCCGTGAATACAGTAATAACCGATGGTAACTTTAACCACATTTAACAGTACATTAGCAACATGCTAACGAAATATTTAGAAAGACAGTTTACAAATATCACTAAAAATATCATGTTATCATGGATCATGCCAGTTATTATTGCTCCATCTGCCATTTTTCGCTATTGTTCTTGCTTGCTTACCTAGTGTGATGATTTGGTTGTGCACATCCAGACGTTAATACTGGCTGCCCTTGTCTAATGCCTTTTATAATGTTGGAAACGTGGGCTGGCAATGCAAATATTGGGGGCGTACACCCCGACTGTTACGTAACAGTCTGTGTTATGTTGAGATTCGCCTGTTCTTCGGAGGTCTTTTAAACAAATGAGATTTATATAAGAAGGAGGAAACAATGGAATTTGAGACTCACTGTATGTCATTTCCATGTACTGAACTCTTGTTATTTAACAATGCCAAGATAAATTCAATTTTTCATTCGAGGGCACCTTTAAAGGTGCTAAAGAGGATGTTTTGTTTTATACATTTTTGCAATATTACTTGAAACTGTCTTTACTAACTGATAAAAGACTATTTATTAGGTGCACTGAAAGGAATAATATTAATATACATCATCTGTGCACGAGGTAGGGCCTTAAAAACATCAGCCAATCGTTTACGCGATCATAGCGTAAACGATTGGCTCTCTGGCTTGTCAATCACTGCCATGACGTTCCTTGTGAGAGACGAGCGCGGCTGCGCGCTCCAGTAACTTTCCACACTCCACAGGCGCCGCATGCGATGTTTTTGTCAGGAGACAGGAGTAACAACTGCAGATTATGAGTTACCTGCGGTGAGTCCGACATAATGAATCCACTAACACAACACAGCGAATGCTGGTGGTAAACACTCGTGTTCCAATACGAGTGTTTATGAGTTTTGGGAGGCGTTCCTTCGAAGGAGGGGGGTTGATCTTACGCATTCGCTCATTTAAAAAACTCAGTAACAGTCTTTGGTTTCTCAGTCGACGAAAAGATCCTCTTTAGCACCTTTAATTACTTTAAATTAAAGTACTCACAGCACCTTTAACTTTCATAGCACAACTCTTTTAAACAATGTTTCTTCTTAAGAGTTCATCCATATGTCTCTTAAGTGAGTCAGATAAAAGGATCCTGGGCCTTGTTCTGTTAGTTCAAAGTACTGCATAAGGGCTGATATGAATAATCTTAATTCACGCCAATCAAAGCTTAAAAATGTGCTTTACTTATGCAAGAATGCATAACCTATTTTAGATAGCACAGGTTGTGCTAAGACTTAAAGAGATGGTACAACAAAGAAGCATGTTGAAGTAAGCTGAGGAAATTCTCATATGGTGCCAATTTCTTTTCTCCAATAATGCCAACATATATCATAATATAAGCATCTGCTAAGAACTGCTGCTTTGCCAGAGAGACAATAAGAAACATACTGCAACAAAAGATGACATAAACATAAACATTTTACAATGCAGGTTGAGTCTCTCACTAATGCTGATTCAAGGTTTAAGATCTTTGATGCTTGATGAGTCTGTTAGCAGATTTATCTTGAATGGATGTTGGAGGAAGCTCAGTGAACGTAAATGATAAATGAGTCAATATTGAGCACTCCCATGAACAAGAGCATCTAGTCTAAAATAAACAGTAGATAACAAATATTTTTTTCTTTTTCAAAAGCTTCAAGACTGTATACCAGGCTAGTGTCACCAATGCAACCATAAAGGGAGGAGTGTTGTTTTATTTCTGATTTTAAACTTTCAGTGACCCAAAGACATTTTGCTTTTCCCATGCTTACTGAAGGCATGTGAAAGAGGGCACAACCAATGTGACAAACAGTTTTACTGAACCACACCCTATGCCAGTTCCAGTATAACTTCTGTTTTTACCACTAAAATATTTTTCATATCCCCAAAGGCTTTTAAATTGCGAATGCAAAGAGTGTGAGTCAAAAAATACTTATTTTTTTTCATTTTTGAAAGTTACTTGTAATGATGTAGTGTTTTCTTTGAAGTGTCATGAAAGTGATGGTAAATGTTAATGCATGTTTCTATATGCTATGGTGCTGAATGATTACCAGTGTTGGGGGTAATGCATTACAAGTAACGTGCATTATGTAATCAGATTACTTTTTTGATGTAACGAGTAAAATAATGCATTACTTTATAAATTTACACATTAATATTTGAGTAATGCACATTTGAATTAATTTGCTTTTTTAACTACTGAATTAACTACTCTCTCTTCTCCATAACGCAGTCACTTAGACATGCGCACTCATTTGTGCGCAGGAACAGAGTACAAAAGTAACAAAACACATTACTTTCAGCTTTCAATAAAAATAGTACAGTATAGGTATATAACATGTAATGTTAAGAGATTTTTTGTATGGCATAGTTCTACGTGTCAGGAAATATTCTAAGTGCTCAGAATATAATAATATTCTAATGTGTTTAAAAGAAAATGAAGGTATATGTTGTATAGGCTATGCTGTTGAAAGTATTACTGCTTTAAAGACTTGTGGAAAACAAAAGTAATGCAACAGATTACTTTCCATAAAAAGTAACTAAGTAATGTAATTAGTTACTTTTTAAAGGAGTAACACAATATTGTAACGCAGTATTTTTAAAAGTAACTTTCCCCAACACTAATGATTACCTACAAAAAATGTTAATACCAGCACTTTTTGTTAGTCTAAGGGTACTTTACACGACAACAATGTAATTAAAAAAAGGAAAACGTATAGGGGACAATGTTGTCAAAACGATCCCCATTCTCACGGATCCGCGAAAACGACTAAAAATGCTGTATTATGCTGCCAGGCCAGTACCTGGCGAGATCAGAATTAGAATTAGTTGGCAATGTTAGAATTTGTCCAACACTATCTCACGACCAATTCGAGTGAGGTCGTATGAATTAGCCACCTCGTAAAATTTGTCTAAACCTCAGTGACGGGTAGGTTTAGGGGCGGGGTTAGGGGTAGGTCATTCGTACGAATTCATACGAATTTGGCAACTAATAAAATACGTACGATTTAGCAAAAAACGTATAAATTTGTACGAGTGAGTTCATACGAATTCGTATGAATTAGCCACCTTGTAAAATACATACGAATTGCCGTGAGATCAGGTTGAATTTGGCATATGTAAATAATGCGTCTCTTTTGGTCGTAGTAGTGGTGCAGAATTAAACGCTTTGCTGGAGAAGCATTAATAAACTCAATATCTTGAGCAGCAAAAACGCAGTCCTATAGTTGTTGTTTTGGTTGTCAAGTACTTACGCATGCCTATATACTCAATACGCAATATGCATGCACATTATGTCACCATTTTCATAAATTAGCTTTTGAAACCTGTTTTCAGAAGTTAGCATTTTCAGGTTCCCAAAATGCCACTGTCGTGTAAATAAACAACCCCTAAGTAACTAACAAAAACGCTTCTAAACAACTTTACGCAGATGAACTCCTACTAAGTATGCAAGTGTGATATTGTAAATAAATAATCAGGTGTTAATCTGCCAACATAACTTTCCCATCACAATTTGGTATTCCCTCAAGATGCAATTTATACCATTTAAACCACTTTGTGGTGAGAAAATCAGCAATTTGTTGCACTTTAATTAATTACTGCTAAACATTATGGTAAGAGGATAATTAAAGGAACATTTAAACAACAATATAACATTATCTTTATAAGCAGGACATGCTATGGGTGGAGAAGCTTCTGTGGTTTGCATCACATCCGTTCCCACACAAACAGGTGACCAGAGAGAAGGGATGCGTTTGCAACAGAGGGTAGAGAGAGACAAAAAAGGGAAGGAAAAGAGCCACACCTCCCACATAACTCAAAGCATGTTGTTAGTTGAGAGCAATATTGGTCATGCCTCAGTTGTGCCACATCACATGTTTACCACTTCCTGCAAACAAGCAATACAAGGACAGCCCTAAAAAAGTGAAATGGTACACATAGTAGAATTACCGCAAAACTGAAGCAATGATGGTCAAACCAATAAGATCTCAATTGGACACATGATCCATTAGAGATGTGTTTGTTTATTGTTCTGTTTTGTTGGGGTTTACAGGGGTTTCTGTTATGTTGAAGTTTTGTAGGGTTAGGCTGTGGTGAAGACCTGCTAGGTCGAGGATGGGCTGCAAAATTTCAAGGCTATATATTGATTAACTATGTACATGCAAGTATATATAGTGATAGTCTCTTTAGTAGGTGCAATAATTATTAATTTAGATGCTATAGTGATTTTGACGTACTAAATAAAAGTATTTATGTCTTATATATATATGAAAAATAATTCATTTAATTTGAAAAATTAAATGCTATTTACCCATGAACATGCTGAGAACTGCTGGTACTCGGCTTTTAGTTTTCCATCCTGTTGAGTGTGAGATTCCCATATGGAGTTCCAGAACTCCAGACAAGGAGCTTTTTTCCAGTTTATCTGCATGAGAATGTTCTTTCCCAGCATGCCTGGCGAGGCTGTCACCCTCTGCTCATTCAGCCTAGCCAACCCAGGGATCTTGGCATTCCTCTGTGGGCCCACATCCGGCTTTTAAAACAACGATGAGCCATGGTAACATCCCAGAATCCATCAACAGGAATCGCATGCCCCCAAAACCCCCAAGCCTCACAGACTAGAGAGCTCTTGAAAACCCATGGGACCCCTTATTTAGGATTGCACAATGTTGTTGTCCCTTCTGTTCCTGTTATGTATACCTGTCGGGAAGCTAATTTTGCAATACAACATAATGTTAAATGAGGCATTGTCACCCTATTGGTGCATGATTTATGGGCTTCAGATGTGTCAGAGATGTTTTGTACTAATTCCCATGGGCTGCTGGTTTCTTTAGGACTGGGTTTATTAGAATGACTCATTTGTGACTGTCTGCTTTTTGGAGACAAGATGAAACTGGTAAAGACAGCATTCTGCCATCTGTTGTCTGGCTAATAAGGTTACTAATGGTAAATATTCATCAGAATTGAAAAACAAAATGTTACATTTAACATTGTTATTGTTATAACTACAACTATTAAATCGATTCATTAATTGAAATAAAGTTGAAATAAAATAAAAATATTAGATTAAAATATAATTTAAAAAACTAAAATTTGAAAATTTGCTGTGGCAACTGTGAAATAAGTTTAAGTACTAAAATTACTAAATATTTACTAAAAACTTAAATATATAAATGACAACTAAATAGAAATATAACAAATAATCTAATAAAAATTACAAAAACATAAATACTAAAGCTTAAATAAAAAAATAATAAAATTAAATTAATTAAAATTAAATTAAAAATAAAATAATATAAAATATAAGCTAATTAAAGATATTAATAAATACATTATATAATAATATTAAAATAACTTACTTTTAAATTTATTTTTTATTATTGTAACCTTAATCCAATCTCATGAAAAAGTAAGAGCACATCTTTCATCAACAAGCCACACAAATGATATTAAGGACATTAATAAGATACACAAAGTGAGTTACATGTCAAAGTTTAATACTTTAGGGTTTGTTTGAATCATTAACCCCAAGCATGCACCATTAATTAACTCAGTCTTACTCAACCGACTCCCTATTCATCTTGTTTACAAGAACTCTGCAGCATATCTGCTGTTTCATTTCTCTTATTTCCACTGATTCTTGTGACTTAGCATCTAACAACACACTGGGGAAAACAACTTAAAAACCCTGAATCATTCTAAAGATGTTCATGTATTAATTGAAACTAGAATATTTCATCATACACAAAGGACACAAAAATGCAATAACAAAAATGAGTGAGCAAGCAGGTAAAGGACCCATTTTTTTTTATCCTGCCGTGTTTCTTAAATGTTGTTGAACCTAGTGCACTCATGCTGTAAGCAAGCACATAAATTCCTTTCCAGCAGGGGCCATTCAGGATTACTTACATTGTGATCAAAGACTGTGAGTTTGTTGAATCCTGAGAGGGCCGCTATGGTTGATGGTACTTGCTGTGACCGTGTTTGAGCATTCTTACCTGCATCAGCATGCTTGAATAGCCCCTATTGTTTTATAATATCATGGCCATGTTGTCATCATGGTTTTCTGTAACTATCAGTTACATTACTGTGGATGTCTAAATAATCCATGTTATTTGAGAAGAACCGAATTAGAGCCAAACAGCAAGAGGGTGGAAGTTGGTTCAAATGAAGAGAGGGAAATGAAACAGCAAGAGGAGTGTGTATGAATCATATCTCTGTAACCTAAACCTCTCTGAGGTGCTTAACCTCCATATTAAGGATCCTGTATTAGCTCCAGAGAGGCGTGTTGCCATGGAGTGGGAGGATGCTGTTGTGCTTCCAAAGCACATAGTAAAACAATAAATGTTGAAAAAGAAAGGAAGCCAAAAGCAGAAAATAAAACTAAACCAAACACAAAGGTCAAATACTCAAAACAAAATGAGACTTAGTTTGTTTAATGATACTTCCCTCAGAAGTGAGTCCTCAAGATAAAGCATCATCTTCAACTTAATGAAAACTGTTTTTTCATAATTACTTAGTTCTGGCATGAATCTCTAGATGGCACAGTCTGATAGGTCTTTAACTCATTTGGTAAACGATCTCAACAATATCTATAGCACAGCTGATTGGTTGCTGTTGCATCAGCGGCCTTTGAGCTGCGGCTCAACATTCAAACAAATACTGGTAGTGTTACCAGTTCAGAAACTCTCCACCTTCCCCAGCTCCACCTGTATAGATCTGCAACAGGGTTAATTCATGTATGTTACATGTACAGCAGCAGCAGCATGTCTTACATGCTCAGCAATGTTTGTGAATGTATTGGCAGTACAAGTCTTAGTACTTTTATAACCCTTTAAGTTATACAAGGGTTTGACAATGAAACTGAAAAACTGGCAAATGTAGTGTTGAAGGTTTCATTCCTATATTTGCGTGGTCTGGTGGCCAGTCTTCACTAATTTTACATTCCATCAGCAAGAGCAGAATGTGAAGGTTGAATTAGCAGAGCAGTATACCACAGCTGTACATAAAATATTGTAATCCACACAACATAATGGGAGACATTTCAAAGTTCAAAAGAGGACAAACTGCTGGTGCATTTCTTGCTGGTCTTTGGTCACCAAGTCTTTGTGGTGTATCTAGAGCTATGGTTTCCAGGATAATGTCAGCATACCTCCATGTAGGACGAACCACAATGTTACCAAAAGGAGTAACCGACGATGCAAGAGGAAGCTGCCTGAAAGGAATGTCCAGGTACTGAACCGGATTGTATCCAAAAAACATAAATCCACAGCTACCCAACTCAATGCAGAATTAAACACGTACATCGACTCTCCTGTTTCAACCAAAACATTTTGTTGGGAGCTCCACAGAGTCAGTATTCATGGTCGGGCTGCTATAGCCAAACCTTTGGTCACTCGTGCCAATGCCAAATGTCAGTTTCATTGGTGCCAACAGTGCAAATCTTGGGCTATGGACAATGTAAAACATGTATTGTTCTATGATGAGTCCACCTTCATTGTCTTTCCCACATACGTGGGAGTTACGGTGTGGAGAAGCCCCAGAGAGGCTTAACGTCAGGACTGTTGCTGCCCAGAGTGAAGCACGTGGTGGATCAGAGATGGTTTGGGCTGCAATATCATGGCATTTTTTACTGTGCTTGATAGGTGTGTCATTGCCAAGGACTACCAAACCATTCTGGAGGACCATGTGCACCTAATGGTTCAAACACTGTACCCTGAAGGGGATGCTATGTATCAGCATGATAACGCACCAATACACACAACAAGACTTGTGACAGAATGGTTGATGAAAATGAAAGTGAAGATGAACATCTCCCATGGCCTGCACAGTCTCCAGAGCCACTTTGGGGTATTTTGGAGGTGCAAATCAGAAAATGTTTTCATCCACCAGCATCACAGAGTGACCTGGCCATTGTTCTGGAATAGGAATGGCTTAAAATGTCCACTCTGAAGGACTTGAATCTGCCATTTCCAAGACAAATTGATGCTGTTTTGCTGCAAAAGGAGCACTACACCATACTAATAAAGTATTGTGGTCTAAAACCAGGTGATTCAGTTTCACTGTCCAACCCCTGTAAGCTCAATACTGCAAGAACCAATTACCATAGACACAGGTAACCACATCATTGCTGATATTCAGGCCAACAGCATGGCGCAACTGTGATATTAATTTTATACAACCGTTCGACAAACAAGAGGTTAATATTGAACAACTTGAACATTTTTGATACAATATTGCCAGTTAATTTGTTTATTTTTTGCTCTGCCGGCAAAATACTTTCAAATACTTAATTACTTAATGGTTACAAAGCCACAGAATAATCGTTCCAGTCTCCAAGCAACACACAGTAGTGTTTTTGAACAAATCATTTGAGTGAATGATTATACGACTCACCTGAAAAACATTTGTATTTGAAATAGCAAACTACTTTTACTATTTCTGCCATATCTTTGGGCTTGCACTTGAGCACTTATGTACTTGCATGACGGATTTCCCGGTATTTAGCCCAAGTGTTCAAGTGGGCACAAAGAACACGTGTGTGGAACTTTACAGCTAACAAAAATATGTTCTAAGAACGTTCCCATTAAGTTATGAAAATTTTATTTCTGAATGTTCTCTGGATGTTTAAAATGTCCAGTTTTTAAAATGTTAAGGAAATATTTCACTGGTTCACTAGAATAAGCAAAACACTGTAAACTGCAGAAAGAGTCACTAAAAATCCCCACCATTGCGTAGAATGAAACAGTGATACGAACAGTGAAAGGTTGTAATGGTGTTGCAATGTATACCATCACTCTTGGAACGTTGCTCTGCCAATCAAATTTGAGGACCGGAACTAACTGTTGTATAATACTATTTAGTGCTTCCGTTTCCGTTGCACTCAAAATTGCTTATACCAAAAAATGTTCCCTTTACAGTAAAAGGAAAAAGGAAAGTTTCTTCACTTCCTCAATGAACACTAAGATTTTGAAGGGCAACATGTGCAATCTTCACATTGCAAAATGTTGTTTTCTCTAAAAGTGACAGGCTTTAATCTATCATAAGTGCAGTCCCATGTAACAGGGAACGTTCTCAGAAGTTTAGCTAACGTTTAGTGTGAATTGGCCTTGTTTTAGAATGTTCAGAGAACATTCAAAAGTAACATTGTGTGCAAAATGGAATGTTCCTTCAATATTCACATATCCAAGAAATCATTTTGGGATTGTTACCAGAGAACATTCAGAAGTAACGTTTTCATAACTTAATGGCAACGTTAGCAAAACGTTCTTATATTTTTGTTAGCTGGGGGTTCTGACAGTGTGGAGACCGCATGTTATATTCAAACCTGACACTTTGAATATTGACAACAATGACACTTAGCAACAACACAGACTCCTTTTCAGCATGTTTAATGTTCACCGCCCTCCCTCTGGGGGGTTCTTATGTCTCATTGTCAGGGCTCTCAGATGACAATATTAAGTAACAGTCATTGTTGGCGAGTTAGTGTTAAACAGTCAGCTGCCGTGTGGCAATACGCTAGGTGCTTGAATAGACCTTTCTGAAATAGGTGTATTGTGTGTGTGTGTGTGTTGTTATAAGGGGATTGGTTGTGTCTCCTAAAGACAATTTTAAATTATCATCAGACACTATGAATCTCCCATCTGGTCACAAACAGATACAGTCTTCTCTCAAAACGTATATACTGGACCCTAATCGTGCAAAGCATTATCAAAACATAAAATGTAATTCTTGTCCAGCAGTTAGGGATTTACTACAAGAATAATCTATTGTCCACTATCATGCAACCATGGCAAGAGCTCCAGTGGGTGGACACACTGCAGTCACTGGAGGGTTTCTGTGGGTGGAAATGCTGTTCAGGCACTGATCAGAGTGCTAATCTTTCAGATTGCAGACAGTGTCAAATGGGACTCTAAGAATAACGCTCTCTGTTGCAGACACTTCAGAAGGGAACCGGGTTATCGAAGGAGAAAGAGGAGTATTTTTGGCATCTAACTTTCTTCAGTGATTTGTCACAGCCCCTCTGATGAAACAGATGTCACTGCTGAAAGATTCAGAGCAATGAGTTCATTGTGAAGGGATGAAGATTATAAAGAAGCACAGTTTGTCACTGTGAATTTTTCAGGGTTAAATAATGTTGACCACAGAAAATAATTCTGAGTTGTCCCTTAGTATACAGTCAAACCAAAAATTATTCAGACATTTTTGATATATTCTACTAGTGGGTGCAGGACACTATAGTTCATTTATGTAAGTGAGGATAGCAAAATAAGGTAAACTGCGACATTTTATACCAAAAAATACTTCATACAGTGGACTACTAGTAAAATTGATACAAAATTTGGAACCAAACATTATTCACACACTTTGACCTGACCATTTTTTTTTTGCTTAAGATATTGTCATATTTTATTACTATTTTGTTTTTAAACTATAATGAATAAACTGTATTAATGAATGAAATGTTCAAGGTGTGAATACATTTTGGTTTGACTGTATATATATATATATATATAATTAATGTAATACTTTAATTCAGCATGGATGCATTAAATTTATCAAAAGTGACAGTAAAAACTTTTATTATGTAACAAAAGATTTCTTTTTCAAATAAATGCTGTTCTTTTGAAATTTTTCTGGTTTCCACAGAATATTAAGCAGGATATTAAGCAACATTTTTCAACATTGATAATAATAAGAAATGTTTTTTTGAGCAGAAAATCAGCATATTAGAATGATTTCTGAAGGATCATGTGACACTGAAGATGGGAGTAATGATGCTTAAAATTTAGCTTAGTCATAACAGGAATAAATTACATTTTAAAATAGTATATTAAAATAGAAAATGATTTTAATTGATAAAAAAAAAAAAAGATTTCAAAGGGTCATGTTCCTTTGTTTTTGACAAAATGAAGGACAAGCCAAAATTATTTTCCATGGTAAACTTCATAATGCCACAGATGCCGTTAATACAGCTTTTTTCCCTTTAATTTATTGTCCATTAGCTTATACTGTAACTGCCTCTACTAGACTAACATATTGACACTAGAGGAAGTCATCACTAAGCATGTCTATCTTACTTATCTTAAAGACTGATCAAGACCTTAAAAAGTCTCAGGGGTCAACCAGGCTGAAAATCAATGTTGAGCAGATCCAATAAATCACCATAATCAGGCATCTCTTTGAGGATGTGCATGGGGTGTCTTGTCAGATGGCTTTACACCTCACAAAGGCCTGTCTTTCCCTCAAGCATGGATCAATACTCCACCTTTATCCAAATCTTCAGCAAGGGCCTTGGAGGAAATTCAAGGGAACCAACCATCATTTTAACTCTACCAACAATAGACCCCATATAGTCAGATGCTCTGCTGGTGTTTCATCCATTATCCTTCTCCACTATATTTTTTGTTCTCTTCAAAGACCGTCTCTGCAGGTAAAGTCAGACAGCAGACAGCTCTTGTCCCAGAGACACCACAGGCTGTGATACAGCCTAGAGCTCTGGGGTCCTTCACCACCCCTCAGACACCTTCAAACCCCTCATGTGGAGAGGATCGAGTCCTCACTCCCCACACCGTGCTCCCTTTTGTCTCGCTGGTACAAACACCTCTACAACATGTCTATATGTGAGTCTGGAAATAATGGTCCAGACTACCCAGATCCACTCTTCACAGAGATGAAAGGAGTCTTTGAAATGAAATAAGCCCCCCGAAAGCTCTGCGTTTGTGTGTTTCATCCTTCACAAAAAACGGTGGGGCGTTCCTAACAATTAGTTTTAATACGGGTGGAGTGGGGTTCAATTCACACAGATTATCTTTTTATCTACAGTCCATGGCGGGCCTTCAGCTTCTTCTCAGACACAAAGGGAATACAGACACACTGCAGTGGCACAGTGGAATCGCCAATTATTTTAAGACTTGTTGTAGAGCTTCCATCCATCAGTTTTGGACAAGCACTTCAATATCACCAAAACTTTTAGGCCCATATCATTCTACTGAAGTATGCGAAAGCACATGCTACACAAACTCGGTTTTATGTGTCATTGTCTATGTTTCCATCCACCTAATTTTATTAAAATTTGGGATATCGCATGGATAGAAACACCAAGAGGAGCATAAATTCTAAAAATGTTCATTAAAAACATATGCTATTAAGATTGCATTTTGTCTGCTCAAGTAATTTATGATGCACAAAAAAAGAGCCACAGTGGATTCCCAAATTGAATTCCCAGATTTTTGTTCTGGGATGGATCCAATTTTGCATGCAAGTTACATTTGCAACTTTAGAAGGGAACATAACTAAATAGTAAACTAGTCAATCAGAAACCTGCCTGACACATGCACACTAGGAAGTTTCATTCTTGTCCAGTGTCTGCGCAATTTCTTTCAAAATTATGACCAATAAAAATGTCTTTGTACTCAAGGGAGTGACAAAGTTAGCTTGAAATGCTGAAATCTGAGAGGTATATGAGCAATTTAATCACCACTTTCAAGGTCCAGAAAAGTACTAAAGACATCTTTAAAACAGTCAATGTGACTACAGTGATTCAACCTTAATTTTATGAAGCAACGAGAAAACTTTTTGTGCGCAAAAACAAAACAAAAATAACGACTTTATTCAACAATCTCTTTTGCTCCCCATCATTATCGTTATAGTTGCGTCAGTAAGCACAGTGAAGGCTTCTGTGTTTACGTCCGAATGCCAGGTCAGTATTGGCCAAAGCTGCACACGTAAGCAGCACGACACATGCGCGTGATGCTGATGCAGGAGCCGGCCAATAATGATTCGGCGTTCTGACGCATAACCTGGAGGCGCTGGATGTAAACAATGTATGAGAATGACAGAAGAGAAGATATTGTTTAATAAAATCACTATTTTTGTTTTGTTTTTGCGCACAAAAATTATTCTTGTTGCTTCATGAAATTAAGGTTGAACTACGGAAGAGGATTAGGGCCAAGCAATAATAAAAAAATAAAACCATCTCGAGATTAAAGTTGTTAAATTTCGAGAAAAAACTTGTTCAATTTCGAGAAAAAAGTCGAAATAAAATGTTGAGAATAAACTCGTTAAATTACGAGAAAAAACTCGTTAAATTTCAAGAAAAAAGTCGAGATAAAATGTTGAGAATAAACTCGTTAAATTACGAGAAAAAACGTGTTAAATTTCGAGAAAAAAGTCGAAATAAAATGTTGAGAATAAACTTGTTAAATTACGAGAAAAAACTTGTTAAATTTCAAGAAAAAAGTTGAGATAAAATGTCGAGAATAAATTTGTTAAATTACGAGAAAAAACTTGTTAAATTTCAAGAAAAACGTTGAGATAAAATGTCGAGAATAAATTTGTTAAATTACGAGAAAAAACTTGTTAAATTTCGAGAAAAAAGTCGAGATAAAATGTTGAGAATAAAGTCATTAAATTACGAGAAAAAAGTTGTTAAATTACGAGAACAAATTTGTTAAATTATGAGAAAAATGTTCTTAAATTTCGAGAAAAAAGTCGAGATAAAATGTTGAGAATAAAGTCATTAAATTATGAGAATAAAGTCATTAAATTACGAGAAAAAAGTTCGTACAAATTCGTAATTTACGAATTTACGAAGCTAATAGCATCTGCATTCACATATGCTATTTGAGTACTGTGTAGAATGTTTAAGGCCTAAATAACTTCAGAACTCAAACATTCAAACACTCTGAGCAGTGAATGCACCCTATAACTCCCATTTTTTGAGACAACATCTGTGAAATAGGTGGCCAACTCTTATAGCATGACTGAGATAAATAGCATTTCACAGATCAGACTCTCCCCAAATGAGAAACAGGTGGAAATTAATACCAATCTGGGAGTGACTGAGGCAGAATTCATGGCACATGGTCAACATTCTCAGAGCAGCAGCAGCAGCAGCAGCTGTATCTGTTATGTTTAGGTTTGTAGAGGAATGATTTGCACATTAGCTGCAATGCTAAAACATGGCTGTTGTTAATTAGCTATGCAAAGGATTCTGAGGCCACGGGTTCTCTCTGTTGTCACAGGGTATTCGGCTGATGAGCCTGAACTAAATCTTTTCTGTCACACGTGAAACAGGATTTCTCTCTGTTTCTCCCTCTCTCTCCTTTCCTTGGCTGTGATGCAAACATTAGTTAGCTCTGTACTCATTTTGACATGGGGGTGTTGAGATCCAGACAAAAGTACCAGCGAATCAGCATCATGTCCTATTTAATAAACATCTGATTAATTTTACAGGATTATGCTTCTCTGAGCCAAACCAAGACTTGGTTCAGTATCTGCAAAACAGAAGAGAAGAGGAGAGCATCCCCTGCAGTTAAATCAGAGTAACACAGGTCAGGACGCACAATTATGCTATAATTATCAACCTTGAGCTTAAATGTCACTATAAAACACATTAAGCTATTTCTAAATTGGCCATATTTGCATATTATGTACTTGGCTGTGTACATAAGCACTTTCACAGTGACTTAGGGCAAAGTAAACCGCATCAGTTTTCTGCTCTTTTCAAATCCTCTGTAGTCCACTCCACATAATGCACACATGTGCTGCCTAGTGCTCAGCTATCTTTAGCTATCACATGTCTCCGGCTCTCTCTCTCAGGCACGGACAAGACTGCTGAGGAGCACAACACACAGACACCAAATAACTCTCAATTAACTGGGGCTATAGCCCCTATTTCTATATATAAAAACAGTGAACATCAGACTAAATTTAAACTCATCTATGCTTGCAACCAAAAACTATCTATAATATAATATGTAATACAAAATATCCCTGAGGCACTGAAATCTTCCAAACTGCAAAGGATAAATACAGCTTGGTAAATAAAGATTTGATTCTTCTTCTTCTTTAGATATTTAAAGATACACCAATCAAGTCTGCAAGATGACCTAAAATTATTTAAATTATAGTTATATTAAAATAACTTCTAACTAATCTAATTAAATAACATAAAATAAGGTGTTAAAATACAGTTTTAATGAATCACTAAAATAATTGTAGTTAGTTAATTTATTATATTAAATTATATTTAATTACATTTTAACAAAGTCCCTTTAAGACATTATTACAAATTATTCTATAGTCTTTGATTTTATACAACAGTTCTTTCTGGTTCTCTAATCGGATTGGCTGAGAGCCGTGCGATATTCTAGTGATAACAGCACTCCTACCTTTTCACCGTTTGTATCACTCCGCTGTCATGGCGGCTGAGCAAATCCACCGTATTTTTTTTACAAATACTACACTTGTTGTACCACAAGTTTTTTTAGGTGAGAATGTAGTTGTTTAGACCTGAGACTCATATTTAATCATAGCGCCTATATTTTACAGTTTGTTTAGAGGTTTTCAGAGATGCGAGCTCCATGCCGTCAGCGGCCGTTCAGTGCTCGTGTACCCGCCGAGAACAGCTTCAATTCCCCCTAAAATGTATTTTTATAATGAATATAATATTATGGATATCGACATTGAATGTTATATCAGACACAGGCTTCTCTTCCTTTCTCAATAATACTGTACAAAATACAATGAGTTTCAATGGAGGGACTCAACATTCAACATTCCTTCGTTACTAGTTCGTTACTAGTTCTAATTGTTACTAGTGACATTTTAGACTTAGTAACAGATGCTTGGTAAAACTGTCAGCTTGAGATTTGAATCCATGGCGGAAGGAAGTAGTTCTGCACAAAAAAGGGTTTTAAAGACACTCCATTGTTATTTCTTGTTTATTTACACACGTGCCGTTGAACTGTTGTATAAATGCAATATCACACTCATAGCCATGCAATATGGCTGTATATCAGCACGCTGTGAGTGATTACCTGCGTCCTTGTGCCTACAGCTGAATTACAGCCGTGCTGATATACAGCCATATCTGATGGCTATCAGTGTGATATTGCTCATATATAATATAATATAATATAATATAATATAATATAATATATCCCTTTTTAAGTTCCAGTTTTTAAGAGCCCTCCAAATATGCTTTTTGCCAAGCCTTTATCCCCTTGTAGGCAAAGATCTGTAAGCTTTTAATTAGGTGGCCATTGGCTAGTTTTGTAACTCAACACTATGGATTAGAACTAAAACTAAGACATGTTAAACTCCTTGTTATTTCACATCTGAGTGAACCGCTGGCTGAACAGGTCAGCGATTAATCTGAAAAACACATCACCAATCAGCAGTGCTGGCCTTCAGCCAATCAGAGCCCAGTGTGAGTCAGAGCGTGACCAACACTCGATCCAGGACACCCATGGTGTTTATCTTCAAGCAGAAAGGGAGTAGAAGAGGAGCCATTGTGGACACTTCACCTTCACACTCATTTCATGCTCTCCCTCCATTTCTTCACACATAAAAGTAAACACAGACACACCCATACAAAACGCGAATGTAGGAGGAAATTTCAGACACATTTGAATGTGTTATCAGTCACAGTATGATATGGATACCATCAGTACATCGTATAATAGAACAGTTTCAGCAGTCATTTACACTTTCAAAAATAAAGGTTCCGCAGTGATGCCATATGAGAACCATTTTTGGCGAACCTTTCAGTGAACAGTTCTTAAAAGAACCATTCTTAGAGTGAAGAACATTTTAATAATCTAAAGAACTTATTTCCACTATAAAATCCAATGGAAAGATTCCTTAAATGTTAAAGGTTCTTCATGGAACCATCAGTGCCAGTAAAGAACCTTTATTTTTAAGAGTGTATAGACCGTTTACACTGAGATAAAATGTATTCATCAACCCTTCCAGCATGTTCTTTCACACACACATGCACATATCACACTCACTGTTGAACTTCCTGTGACGGGCCCGGGCCTTCCAGGGCCGGTTGCGAATCCAGTGCAGCTTTCGCGACAGTTCCATGGCTGTGCGCCAGACGGTGCCCACAGGACGTCATTGATCGGCGTCAGCCCAAACTTCTCCTTTTGTCCCCCAACCATGAGCTTATATCCAAAGCAAACATTGGACCCTTTGAAGGTCTTCGTCCAGTTCTCAAAGAACACTTTGAGTTTCCTCTCTCTCTGGCTGTGTACCTGTCGCCTCAACAAGTCTGTTTGCGTTGCATGAGATCTATGTTTTATGCATGAGTCAGGGGAACCCAACTCCCTCTGCTGCTCTGACACACAGACGCCACTCAGCTTCTTCATCCAGGGAGCACCACCAATCCATGGCTGACATCTGGGCACACATACACACACAGAACTGAAACATGACTCTAGTCGTCTCCTGGACAAAAGAAGGGATTGGATACCAGACAGTGAACATGCACTATATCTTTGACTGAAAGGTGTATTTCGCTAATGTATTTCATTAGTGTCTGTGTGATCTTATGAGTATCCCCTACCTGAGTCTTCACTCACTCTCAACCAGTGTTGTAACTGTTAACTAAAAATTAAAACTATTTATGAACTGAAAATTATTTAAATAAAGTATAAATAAAATAAAATATAATTAGATGAAAAACTCAAGAGAGAAAAAAAAAAAGTGAAAATGATAAATATTGCCTGGACAAATAACTGAAATAAATAAGTTTAAATAAGTTCTAAAATTATTAAACAAAAGTAAAAATAAATTAAATTATATTTAAATATAAAAAACTTAAAATCAAATTAAAATGAAAACTGAAAATATAATTTAAAATTAAAGCAAAATCAAAATAATAATAATAATAATAATAATAAATTATATAGTAGTATATAAATAATAGGCTGGTAAAATATCACTTCTCTCAACAGTTTAACACTATCCCCCATTTCACAGACAAGGCTTAAACTAGTCCTAGACTAAAATGCATGATTGAGCTGTTTTAACTGAAAGTAACTTGTACTGACATGTATGTACAAATATGTCACTGCCATTGTTTTGTCTCAAGATGCACAGCAGTAATGATAATTTTTAGTGTACATTTATAAAAGAAACTTAAATATCTTAATTGAACTAAGGTCTAATCCTGGTTTAGGCTAAGCCCTGTCTGTGAAACCGGGCCTATGTTAGAAGACAACGAGCCTGAGATCATATTTCAGTAAGATAGGAGATCAATTCGCTTCAAACACTAATTAAAGCCACTCCATTTTTAAATAACTATAAATCAATGAATGCAGTAAGTGAAACATGGTAAACTGAAACATGATAGGCTTTCATGTAAACACATTAATCTAAACAAAATCATTCGTTGATTTCTTCTGATCATAACATGATACTGCAGGAATAAAGTAGTTGCATTCCTATAACGCCCTCTGGTGGTTTTCTCCAATCCATCACTCTGTATTTGCCTGTTCAAACGTCACCAACTGGGGTGTAGTAAGGCGTTCTGGGGGTTTATAAAGGGTTAGTTCACCCAAAAATGAAAATAATGTAATTTATTACTCACCTTCATGTCGTTCTGCAGCCGTAAGACCTTCGTTCATATTCGGAACACAAATTAAGATGTTTTGATTAAATCCGATGGCTCAGTGAGGCCTCAATGCCATCCATAAAAGTACTAAAAAGATATTTAAAACAGTTCATTTGAGTTCAGTGTTTCTACCTTAATATTATAAAGCGACGAGAATACTTTTTGTGCGCCAAAAAAACGAAATAACGACTTTTCAACAATATAGTGGTGGGCCGAATTCAAAACACTGCTTCAGAGTTTTACGAATCGAATCAGTGATTCGGATCTCCTATCAAACGGCTAAACTGCTGAAATCACGTGATTTTGGTGCTCCGAATCTCCGATTCGATTCGTAAAACTCTGAAGCAGTGTTTTGAATTCGGCCCATCACTATATTGTTAAAAAGTCGTTATTTTGTTTTTTTGGGGCACAAAAAGTATTCTTGTCGCTTTATAATATTAAGGTAGAACCACTGAACTCAAATGAACTGTTTTAAATGTCTTTTTAGTACCTTTATGGATGTTGAGAATTTCAATGGCATTGCTGTCTATGCAGGCCTCACTGAGCCATCGGATTTAATCAAAATACCTTAATTTGTTTCCCAAAGGTGAACGAAGGTCTTACGGCTGTAGAACGACATGAGGGTGAGTAATTAATGACATTATTTTAATTTTTGGGTGAACTAACACTTTAATGTGTCGATTCGTATGCAGTTGCTAACGGTTTTTTTTTTAGGCGGTTGATTTTATGATATTCTGGTCCCTTCTAGTTTTTTTTACAATGCAAATAAGTCTAATCGCATATAATAATTACTGTGCACTTCTATTGAACAAGTCACATGATTTGAGGTGTCAGCCATGTCTGTAGCACGAATTTAATGGAGAAGTTATATGCAAAAAATCTGTAACCCCAAGTACGAGCAATAGTAAGAGTGATACTTGCGTTTTAATTAAAAAAAAAAAATAAATAATAATAAGGAAAACGACCAAAGGTTTCTTTCTGTCTTATGTTTATTGTCATTTAATGTGTACAATTCTACATCTGTGGAATAAATAAAGGAAACCAATGAACAGGACCACACAGTCTCACATGAACATAAAAACATAATGGAATGTAATGAAAGAACATTTAGAAGAGCATAGGTTTATAACATCGACACCCAAAAGACTCCAAGTAGAATATTTGAATGCTCTTCACAAAATATTGATCATCTGGCCATATAAACCACAACTGCTTAAGGCACATATAATAACCATACAGTACTTAAGACAATCAACATTTAAACAGTTTGTTTTGGTGACCAGCAAACAACCCTTTGCAAAACAATGCGAGTTTGTGGGTCAAAATTATATGTAATGAACAACATCAGGGCAGGACATATTCTGGATGGATTAAAATATGACTTTGGTCACTGTATCAGACAGAAGGATGAACAGTTAGAATATAAAAGAGCAATGGCAAGATGTACTGTTATATAACAGCTTTAAGACATAAAGCTCTACTACCAAGAGCATCCATCATAAGGCTTCATAATTGCTGGTATTCCTATAACCAATTCTTTGGTTTATTATCCTAAAAAGTCCATCTGATGAGGAACTGATGGACACATCTAGAAATCCTAGAAAATGTCACCTCTGACCGGCAGTTATTAAAGTGTTATCTGTGCGTGTCAACAAACATACAAAATAAAACCATTTAGAAACATCTGAATCTGAGATTGACCAAAACTGGCGAACATGTTAAGTCACCGTCTCCCCTCTCGTAAACTCAAATGCTGCTGCTTTATATGAGTGTGTACGGTAAACCTAACACATTTCCGCTGTAGTATCTGCACACAATGACAGTGCTCCCGTTAAACAGTGCTTTCCACAACATTAATGCAGATACAGACTGTATCTTCACATTACTTTTTGGGGACAAAGAAAATAATCCAGCATAAAACAGCATGTAAATGACAGACAAAACGGAAAGACATTATTCAAACGCCAGTCACTAAAAATAAAAGCAAATTCTAAAACCCAAAAGTCTACATTTATCTGGTCTGGACTAAATGAGACTTTCTGTGTATTGGACTAAAAGGTCACACTTGATATGAGAAAGAAATCTTTATATAAAGTAGGCCCAAAATTAGTAAATTAAACTTAAGTAACATCTTTAAAAGTCATTTTCCCAACCAGAGCTACGAGAATAAAAAGTATATGGCTTTGAAGTCTGGAGTACCAATAAAACAATCCTTCATGTCAGTAAACAAAATTCATTATCTAGCAAATGCAACATGAACGTCTGTACCGATTTCAATTAACTGGCCTAACAAAAGTGGAGCCTCATATACGTAAAACTGATGCGAGGCTCACAAAAGGAGAAACAATCTAAAAGTTTAAGAATAAAAAGGCGGTGAATCTGATTTCAAGAAAACACCATATTACGGTCACATTGACAAGTCTTTAACTGAATTGTGTCCACTGGACTGAACTTAGTGTTTAAAACACAGTCAGAGGTCTGAGGGATCAGAGGCACAGGGTGTGCTTGTGTGTGTATGTTCAGGTGTTTACTCAGAAAAATATTTCAATCCTAATCTCCATTGGTCCATTCCGTGCACGCTCAGACTGGAAGGTGCAGACATGCAGTTCTGGCTGGAATTTTGGCTTATTCTCAAAGAAGTCTGGGTAATCCAGGTTTATTGGTTTAGCTTCCTTTAAAGCTGGTGTTTATTCTTTTTTGTGATCCTCAGGCAGATTGTCCAGGTCCAAACCGGGTTCTGCCACACAACAATAACACATCTTCTGTGTTTGCAATGAAAGCGTATCTGAAAAAACAAAGAGATCAAAGATCAGTATGTGAAAATCATCCAGAATATTAAATAAACCTGCGTACAAGACTAATGGTGTGCAAAAGAGTCAGATAAGCCTATGTTTACTTAAAAACCTCTTAACTAGTCTGTATGTCTAAGATCAAAATGGTATTAATTTGCCTGCTCTAAAAATCATACTCATTATAAACAAAGCATTTAAAGGGTTAGTTCACCCAAAAAATAAAATTCTGTCATTAATTACTCACCCTCATGTCATTTCAAACCCGTAAGACTTTCGTTCATCTTCAGAACACAAATGAAGATCTTTTTGATGAAATCTGAAAGCTTTCTGTCCCTCCATAGACAGCAATGCAACTGAAACTTTGACGCCTCAAAAAGTTCATAAAGAGATCGTAAAACGAATCCATATGATTAGAGTGGTTTAGTCCAAATTTTCTAAAGATTATATAATTGCTTTATATAATGAGATACAATTTAATTTAGGCTTTTATTCACATATAAACATTGTTCAACTCACACATCAGTTGTGGTAAACCAACGGAAGCTCAAGTGTTTGACGTGTGAGAACCAATGAGGTTCATTCTCATTTGAGCTTCAGAAAGAGGCTTGTTCTCGCACGTCAAGTAGGTTTGGTTAAACTTCTGTTTATGTTCACTGATCAAAGTTTTTATGTGCATAAAAGCCTAAATTCATTCTGTTCATCTTATAAAGCGATCAAGTCTCTTCAGAAAATTTGGATATGGATTAGTTTTATGATCTCTTTATGAACTTTTTGAAGTGTCAAAGTTTCAGTTGTGTAGCTCTCAGATTTCATCAAAAAGATCTTCATTTGTGTTTCGAAGATGAACGAAAGTCTTACGGGTTTGAAACGACATGAGGGTGAGTAATTAATGACAGAATTTTCCTTTTTGGGTGAACTAACCCTTTAATCAATCTCCAAAAAGGCTCTTTTGATATTGCAGGATCTGTGACATCACATGGGCAAACACATTTGCATATGACTACCTCCAGAGCAAGACTTTCAACAAATAGTTATACATCACACCAAAGGCCAAGGCCCCGGCCAAAGCCGTTCAATCGCTTAATGGCTGACATTTGCGTACACTGGATGCGAGCGTCACGTCGCGTCAAAACAAATGAAACCCATTATAATCACTGATGCTGTCTACACTGGATACAGTATACAGATGCGTGTTCAACATTCTCCACACACTTGAGTCTGTCAACAACAGGACAGATGGAAGAGTGAAAGAACGTTCGCTATTTGCGTCTCTGTACAGACTTCAGAAGGATCCCAGTGTTGGAAACAAGTGGATGGTTTATATTAATGGTGTCCCGAATCGTGTCGGAGGATTGTGTGTTTGTTCTGAGTATTTTATTTTTATTTTAAGAAACTTTTGACGATAGATGAAGCAGCCAGAACTGCAATGGATCTGACAGCAGCTGCATCACAAACCGTAAGTAAAAAAATTCATAATGCTGTGTCTTTAAATGACGGTTTTATATGGATAGCATTTTCAAAACACTTACTCACGCACAATAGCGAGTGGGCGTTGATACCGTTTTCTATGCAATGACATAACAATGGACATATACTGACCAGCCTTAAAGGGTTAGTTTACCCCAAAATGAAAATTCTGTCATTAATTAAAAGATCTTAATTTGTGTTCCTAAGATGAACGAAAGTCTTGTGGGTTTGGAACAAAATGAGGGTGAGTAATTAATGAAGGAATTTTCATTTTGGGGTAACTAACCCTCTAAAGAAGGTGCACCTTAAAAACAGATCATTTGAGACAGAGGGTCAGAATGAGGGTTGAAAATAATCATTTTCCCACATATTATTTGTTTTGGGGTTTTTTTGTGCAAAAAACCCCCCAAAAACAACAACAACCTCCTTTAACAACATTATTGTTTTAATATATTCCTTGAGGTTCACTTATAAAGAAATATCCATGTCATGATCTCCTTAAAAACTTATTAACAGCCTTAATAATTAAAGCAATGCTTGCCCATGGAAATTTTAAGAGTAGGGTGTTGTAAGTAGTTGCCAAGCATAGTTACACCTTATGGTTGCCTTATGGGCTCAAGCCAAAGAACCCACACCCAAGTCTCTAGGACTGGTAATTAATTAATGACTGGTAAGTCTGTATTAAGCACATTAGCTGAGGTTTATTATTCTATACAACTGCGTCATGAATGTTGCAACGTAAAGTGTGACCAAAAATGAATTGAAAATGACTGATATCCCATTTTTTTCTCAGTAATGCACTCCGGATTCATTGAAGCCTATCTCTAGGCTAAGAACAGCAGTCTTAGACAGATGAAAACAGTACAGTCATTGTTCATAGTAAAACGATTTGCAGTACATACAGATTATTATATGGTCAAAACACTCCTGTTTCAAAACGGCGCATTTATCTTGGGTTCAAATTCATTATACAACACCACATTTATGTATTTATGCAACAGAAACTCCCATAAGGCAAACTGAACCTGGTTGTAACATGTATGTAGGTTAAAAAATATAAACACTTCGTACTGCTTGCAGCAGAAATCAGAGATATGCAGGTGCCCAGCTGAACTAATAAAAATGAGACAAGAGAATCTAGAGGTTCTTGCGTGTTTGTGCGCTCACTCACCGAGCATGTGTCCCAGAAAGGCGGGTCTGGAGCTGGGCGGGAGGTGCACACATATGTAATACACAGGAGCGCCGGAGAGCGCAACAATGATTCCCACCAGAGAGTTTATGGTGTCACTGTAGAGCGGTACAATCACCAGAAACACGCTGCACATACAGTACACTATAGGGAAGAACAGACTCAGCTACATGGAAACAAAAACACACAGAGTCAATTAAGCACTTCATAAACCAGGGCAATAAAGAAATAAAAATGTCAACTGTTTTGAAAGCATTAAATATAACGATTATCTAAGTAATTTAAGGCGTCATAAATGTGCTCCTGATACACAAACTGCCCACACTCCTGAATGATGTAGCCATCTGATGCATATGGCACAAAAAACTGGAAACACTTTCACAAAGGCAAAAGTCTAAATCTGATTGGTCTTGATCTTGACCAAAAATTGATGCACCTCTTAATGGAAATAAATGTTGTTGTGATGTTATTTCCATCAAGAGGTGCATCAATTTTTGGTCAAGATCTTGTATTGACAATGCAAGAGGTGAGCACTCTGTAAAGTCTCCTCCAGCACAACCCAAAGACTTTCAATGAATTTAAGGTCTGGACTCAGAGGTGCCAATTCATGTGTGAAAATGATTCTTCATGCTCCCTCCCAACCATTTTTTCACAATTTGAGCCTGATGAATCTTGACATTTTCATCCCGGAATATGGCCATGACGTGTCATCCTACATGGTTGTTTAAGAGATGAAAAGCTACACACTCCATCTTTAAGGGTTAAAAGAACTGTTCCCAAACATGGAACATGCTAGAAACATAATAATCACAGCAATAATTATACAGTCACAGACTCTTCAGTATTTGCCTATTTAAATCCAAACAGCGACTTTCTTTGCCAGTCAGTGTATATCCAGGAAAACAGATTCTTGAACAAGAAAAAAAAAAAATGTAGGCCTGGACTTGATTTTGTCCATCAGGAATTGATTGATCTTTGATCGTTTTGGTTTAGTTTTGCTGCAATCTCATTCATGATCTCATGAGTGATCGGTTGTTCCGCCCTTGCACCGAAAAACATATAATCAGATAAGAGATGTCTTTGCAAGTAGGAGGGGAAGTTATTTA
Organism: Megalobrama amblycephala; assembly: GCF_018812025.1. Taxonomy (NCBI): domain Eukaryota; kingdom Metazoa; phylum Chordata; class Actinopteri; order Cypriniformes; family Xenocyprididae; genus Megalobrama; species Megalobrama amblycephala. The sequence continues at coordinate 5,634,622 of NC_063052.1, forward strand.
GATTAAAGATTATAAGGGAACATAAATCTTAATTGTTTAAAAAATGTATTAAACAATGTTAACTACAGGAAACCGACTGTTGCACTTTATTGAAATCAATTGTGAGTTAAAGGGTTAGTTCACCCAAAAATGAAAATTCTGTCATTAATTACTCACTCTCATCTCGTTCCACACCCGTAAGACCTTAGTTCATCTTCGGAACACAAATAAAGATATTTTTATGAAATCCGAGAGCTGTCTGACTCCTCAATAGACAGCAATTTAATTACCACTGTCAAGGTCTAGAAAGGTACTAAAGACTTTGTTAAAATAGTCAAAGTGACTACAGTGGTTCAACCTTAATTTTATGAAGCGACAAGAATACTTTTTGTACGCAAAAACAAAACAAAAATAACAACTTTATTCAACACTGTGCTTACTGCGACAACTGCATAAGGAGGATGACAGGGAAGTGAAGAGATTGTTGAATAAAGTCATTATTTTTGTTTTGTTTTTGGGCACAAAAAGTATTCTCGTCACTACATAAAATTAACTTTGAACCACTGTAGTCACGTTGACTATTTTAATGATGTCTTTAGTACCTTTCTGGACCTTGACAGTGGTAATTAAATTGCTGTCTATGGAGGAGTCAGACAGCTCTCGGATTTCATAAAAATATCTTAATTTGTGTTCCGAAGATGAACGAAGGTCTTACGGGTTGAGGGTGAGTAATTAATGACAGAATTTTCATTTTTGGGTGAACTAACCCTTTAAGGCTCTCCCTCACATGAGTAGCACTACTTGTGTACATGGGAGTTACTGCAGATGAAGACAGTTCAGAAGCTGTCACTTATAATGGTTAGGATTGGTTAGGACTACATAGGTAGAGGGTAGCTAGGTAGATCACTAGGTTTTGGATCACAGCTGTTGACTTACCTTAACAGGACGGTGCAGGTCAGGTGATTTAATACGCAGGTAGATTTGACTGCCTATGGAAAGGCCGATGAACAGCCAGTAATTAAAACTGAAGTAATTAATTAGCTGGAACACATCTTTCACACAGAGGAATATGAGTGACATGCCACCCTGTAGGGGGAGGAAGAAAAGCAGGTTATACTGATAAGATCCTCTTTTTTTAGAATGCAGATATTCTGGATTTTATACATAGTACAGGCATGTCTGAGCCTGACAGCTCACATTAAACAGCAGGGCTGGAATTGGTGTGTAGCGCTTGACATGAATCATGCAGAGGACATTGGGTAAATGACCCTCACGTGAGCCCACAAAGAATAACCTAGAGGAAAAAAAATTTGGCTAAGAAAGTGAATTCCTGTCACTAGACATCGACTCAAATGACAAGACTATTAGAACAAAACTTTTACCTGGAGGCAGCAATGATAGAGGAGTTTAAGCCTCCATAACAGGAGATGGCCACAGATATAGGGATGAGCCAGCTAGCATATCCCAGTACATAGTCAGCAAACGTCTGGATTAGATACAAAAGCAAAAGTGTTAATTAGTTATAAATGGCTGACATTGTATACTAGTTTGTCTAAATAAATAACACTATAAATAAAACACTAAAATCAGCAGATGTAAATGCTAGTGAATTTAGGCATCACAACATTATAATGTACAGTATGAAAATGGATATTAATTTTGAGATTTGCTAAAGATTAGATTTAACAGTGTTATTAAATTATTAGTGTTTTTAAAGATTAACTGAGCGTTAGATGATGGCAAAGGTAATCTAAATATAAAAACAGAAGAAATGAGCATGAACAATTACACTGTGTTCCAAATTATTATGCAAGTTACATATCAGTGGGATTTTAGTATAATAAACATTCAGATTTTAGTTTTTCAAAGAAAGTGTTTGTTTTATTTCTCCATATTTTTTTGATAACTATATAGCTGTCCTTTTTACAGGTGCTGGTCATATAATTAGAATATTGTGAAAAAGTTAATTTTTATTGTAAATTATTTGTAAAAAAAAAAAAATGAAACTTTCATTTATACTAGATTCCCTACATGTAAAGTAAAACATTTCAAAAGTTTTTTTTTTTTTTTTAATTTGTTTATTAGAGCGTACAGCTCATGAAAGTCCAAAATCCAGTATCTCAAAATATTAGAATATTTACATTTGAGTTTCATTAAATGACCATCCCTACAGTATAAATTCCAGGTATCTCTTGTTCTTTGAAACCACACTAATGGGGAAGACTGCTGACTTGGCAATGGTCCAGGAGACAATCATTGACACCCTCCACAAAGAGAGTAAGTCACAGAAGGTCATTACTGAATGGGGTGGCTGTTTACAGAGTGATGTATCAAAGCATATTAAATGCAAAGTTGACTAGAAGGAAGAAATTGGGTAGGCAAAGGTGCACAAGCAACAGGGATGACCACAAGCTTGAGAATACTGTCAAATAAAGCCGATTCAAACACTTGGGAGAGCTTCACAATGAGTCAAATGAAGCCAGAGTCAGCGCATCAAGAGTCACCACACTCGGACATCTTCAGGAAAAGGACTACCAAGCCACTTCTGAAACAGAAAAAACGTCAGCAGCATCTTACCTGGGCTAAGGAGAAAAAGAACTGGACAGTGAACAGTGGTTGAAAGTCCTCTTTTCAGATAAAAGTAATTTTTGCATTTCATGTTGAAATCATGGTCCCAGAGTCTGAAGGAAGACTGGAGAGGCACAGAATCCAAGCTGCTTGAAGTCTAGTGTGAAGTTTCTGGAGTCAGTAATGATTTGGGGGGGCCGTGACATCTGCTGGTGTTGATCCATTGTGTTTTATCAAGTGCAAAGTCAATGCAGCCATCTTCCAGGAGATTTGGGAGCACTTTATGCTTCCATCTGCTGACAAGCTTTATGGAGATGCTGATTTCCTTTTCCAGCTGGACTTTAGCAACTGCCCACAGTGCAAAAACCACTTCCAAGTGGTTTGCTGACCATGATATTACTGTGCTTTATTGGCTATGGGATATTTTCAAGAGAAAGATGAGAAACAGTCGATCCAACAATATACAGATGATCTGAAGGCTCAATAGTGCCTCAGCAGTGCCACAGGCTGATCACTTCCATGCCACACTTCACTGATGCTGTAATTTGTGCTAGGAGCAAGTCATTTGCTGTAATATGTGCTGCCGACCAAGTATTGAGTGCACAAATGAACATACTTTAAAGAACTTGAACTTTTCTGTTTTGAAAATCCATTTTTTGATTGATCTTAGGAAATATTCTAATATTTTGAGATACTGGATTTTGGACTTTCATGAGCTGTACGCTCTAATCATCAATTTAAAAAAAAAAAAAATTAAAAAAAAACTTTTGAAATGTTTTACTTTACATGTAGGGAATCTAGAATATGAAAGTTTAATTTTTAAAAATAATTTACAATAAAAAAAAATGAACTTTTTCACGATATTCTAATTATATGACCAGCACCTGTATAATTCTAGCCTGACGTGGTCATACTCAATTCTAGTTCGAATATGAGTCTGATACTGCTCCATTGGGCTTTGATTATGGGGGCGTATTTCAACCGATCCAGGAAAGACCTCAATTGGATAGACCTACAACCAATCAGAGCTACAGAGTAAGTGACGTATGTTGAACGACGCATAGTTGTCAACAGAACTCTTCTTAGCGACCATCGGGGCCAGCTGATAAATCAAACTTTTGCCGAATCCCGTAGGAAGGACGGCAAAGACATCTCTCCCATCGACAAATGCCTTGATCGCGGTCCTCTGTTCTAATTAATGCGCTGTCGATATCTTCTATAACAGACGCGATGGCGGAATCTAAGTAACACATCTCAGTTCTTCAACAGTCATCATTGTTGTAAACTAATTGACCTTTCGCAAAGACCCGCCCCCCTTACTGTTGCTTTGTCCGACAAGCCGTGGCGCTGTCACGCCACACAGAGTGGAAAATACATCGCGGAGCAAAGAGGAAACTGACAACACATCGACAGACGAGACAGAGCAGGTTACTTATGATATTAAACAAAGTCCCAGCTTTCAAACTGTAGTTATTAAAAAAAAAAAATCAAATAATAAAAACCGTTTTGTGGCTCTTTAATGTGTTGTGACCATGATCGTGACCGATTGCTGTAGCGCCTCAGCTCAAGAGGCTCGTGAACCGATAGTATAATCAAATAAACATGAATGAACATGAGAATGAATGTTGTTTCAAACGCGGAAAGACGTCAATATGCACAATTTTTCAAGTTTAACTCCACCGAGTTTAATCTTCTAACTCCTGACTGCTTTGTCGGACAAAACGGCGGATGCGGCGTTCTGATTGGTTAGATCGCTTGTCAATCAAACTCCCCAAGCGCTCTTTGATGACGTAGACGATTACGTTTCTGGTGATAATCTGTCAATCATCGCCCTGACAATGTGATTGGTCCGAACAGTTTCTGTTCGGGCATAATTACTCCTCTACGGATCGAGTCCAGACCGAACTCCCCGACCTCAAAATGTTGTGGGCGGGTCTAAGTTCGGCTGGCATCCAGGCTAGTATAATTCTAAATTTCTCAAAAATCTTACGATAGTTCAATAATCTCCATTCACAGTTTTCACACAATATTAGTTGTTTTCATGCCTTTTGAAAGACAGTGCACCATTTTTATGCTTTTAATCTTCAGAAAGATCTTTCTTCCTCCCCATACTGCATGAGAACTGTGAATTGCTTAATAATGTGGAACAAACTCTTTAAGACCTGGCAAACTACTTAATAAACCTGTCTGAGATTGATACCAGTTATTTAAAAAAAGATATGAGAAATAAAACAAACACTTTCTTTGAAAAACTAAAATCTGAATGTTTATTGTACTGAAATCCCACTGATAAGTCACTTGTTGGAACTCAGTGTAAATATACAATTTCAACTGATACATAGAATTTTTTTTTATTATCGATAACTGATATGCAGACCAAAGGTTGAGCTAATGTTGTGCGTGGAGATGCTCAAACAGAACCGAGCACTGAAGAAAGCTATGGGCTTTAAATGGTCTGCTCTCTGGTCTGTTTTAAAACACTTTGCACTTTTCACATGCAAAAGTAAAAATTAAAGATATATTTTTGATAAAACCTTTTTTGGTCTGAATACTTTTTTCGGTCTGCGGACAACTTCTGCTGATTGGAAACAAACAGAAAACATGTTTTTTTACAACTTATTGTAGCTAATCTCTGCGTATTAAAATTGGACAGGACCGCAGAAACAAAACAGTATATCAGACACAATAAACAGTTTGTGGGGCAGAAATGATGGATATAAAAACTTTCCACAGAGCAGCATACTAGCATAATTATAGGCAGAGAGCGTCTGTGGCTGTGGACTAATGTCATCGAGAATCTCCAGAGAGAGGACTCTGCCTCAAGCTGCTCTCCTTAACTAGATCAGTGTAACAGGAGATGAAAACATGATCAAATCTGGAGCAAATAAACTAAACAGACGCTGTCAATTAACTTGCATGTGACATCTAGGATCATGTGGGTTAAAAATTAGTTTCGCTATAATAGCTTTAGCTATTCAGATGTGATGATAAAACACAAAGTAGATTCTTTTTTATCATATTTGGCTCCAAGATAGTTTTACTCACCACAGCCACAGCTTCACTCGATAGCAACGTTTCCATGTCCAGCACTGCATAGTAGGCAATATTGGTCAGGATGTAGATTACTGTGACAATGGGCATGGAGATCGCTATTGACAATGGCAGGTTTCTGTAGCGGAGGAAAAAAGATTTAGCTTGCAACAAAACTGCTGGACATTAATTCAAGCTGAAATGTGTTATTTCTGTGCCATAGGGGATTACAAAAATAAACAGGTTTTCCAGATACACCAAATCTATCTGTCATTGGTCAGTAAAATAGTCCTGCCTCAAACTTATGGCATTGGTTGAGCCAATTGTTCTGTGTCAGCCAGTATATGAGAAATTATAATTGATACTAACTCGCAATGAGTGGAACATATAATTGTAGGAGATCATCTTTATTCTAAGTGAAATGTCATGAATATTCATACCTCTCTGGGTTTTTAATCTCCTCTGTGATGAAGTTGAGGGTGTCCCAGCCTGAGTAAGAGTACAAAGCGGCGTACAGAGCCAGAGCCATGTTTCCTGGATCCAGCTTAGAATTCTCAAATGAATCCTTAAAGTTGTTTGTTTTTCCTGTGGCACAGCAAAGCAAATGCAGTCAAACATTAGAAATAAACAGTAATGACTCACAAAAATATACATGTGTGGTCTCATGCTCACCAAGGCTGCATTTAGTTGATCAAAAATATATTATAAAGAGTATTATTGTGAAATAGTATATAATTGTTCATATTTTAAAATGTAGTTTATTCCTGTGATGGCAAAGCTGAATTTTCAGAAACCATTACTTCAGTGCCACAAGATCCTTCAGAAATCATTCTAATATTTGGTTCTCAATAAACATTTCTTTTTGTTATCAGTGTAGAAAACAATTGAGCTGCTTAATATTTTTGTGGAAACTTTTGTAAAATTATAAATGTATTTACTCTCAAATTTGATCAATTTAATGTGTCCTTGCTGAATAAAAGTATTAATTTCTTTCAAAAACAGTAGTACTTTTGAACAGTAGTGTATTTAGTAAACCATATGGGTGTCAGTATGTTCACACCTTGGGCCAGCACAACCATTCCAGCGATGATAATGACAATGAGAGCCAGAACTTTAGCCACAGTAGAGATGACCTGAAGAATGGCCCCCCACTTCACCTTCATGCAGTTCACAAAGGTCAGAAGACCTGCAGAGGAAAGAGAAATAGGCATGTCCATATAAATGCCTAACAATATATACAGCAAAATTGCTGGTTTAAAATTGCTGGATTAAAACTGCTGGTATTTCTCAGTGTCACTTTTGATCATTTGGGTTACAGTTAAAGGATTAGTCCACTTTTAAATACACTTTTCCTGATAAATTTACTCACCCCCATGTCATCCAAGATGTTCATGTCTTTCTTTCGTCAGTCGAAAAGAAATGCAGGTTTTTGAGGAAAACATTCCAGGATGTTTCTCCTTAGAGTGGATTTCAATGGCTACCAACAGATTGAAGGTCAAAATTACAGTTTCAGTGCAGCTTCAAGGGCTTTAAACGATACCAGATGATTATACTTACGGAAAGAACGCGGCGCCAGTTTCGTTTTTTTCCGTAACTTGAATAGGGAAGGCGTAGGACATTCAGCGTAAGCATTATGAAGAATGCGGAAGCGGAAAGTACGTTCAAGGCGATATTTTGTTTATAAAGCATAAACGGTTGTATTTTTTTCGAAAATGACCGATCGATTCGCTAGATAAGACCCTTATTACTCATCTGGTATCGTTTAAAGCCCTTGAAGCTGCACTGAAACTGTAATTTTGACCTTCAACCTGTTGGTAGCCATTGAAATCCACTCTAAGGAGAAAAATCCTGGAATGTTTTCCTCAAAAACCTTCATTTCTTTTCGACTGACGAAAGAAAGACATGAACATCTTGGATGACATGGGGGTGAGTAAATTTATCAGGAAAAGTGTATTTAAAAGTGGACTAATCCTTTAATGTTTAGCAATTACTAGATTTCCTTGTTAATCAAGATGAATGTCAAATGTCCATTGTGTCAAAAGTTCCCTTTTATAAGTATTTTGGTTCACTGGCAGGTTGTCTAGGGCTATAAAATTAGGCTGTGTGTGTTTTTTCAGAACAGAGTAAACCCTCAGCTCCTGCTTCTGTAATTTTACTGACTGGTAATACAAGTTCCTCCGTTCACTAGATACTGCAGTAAACACTAGGAACTCCTGGCATCTAATTTCACCAACACAGTAATTCACTCATTGACAACAGTCTCTGGCTCTGAAATGTTATTGCTACATAACTGCAGATGTTGTCACGACTGGACATCCTGCCGCCGTGATACCCAGGAGATTAATTGAGGTACTTGTGTATCTGATTTAATCCCAGCCCAAAATGGCACCTCATTCTGATGAAATTGTACAGATCAAGCCCAAATAAAGTGCTGTTTGTCACAAAAAGGAAAATAAACCCTGTAAAATAGAATTACACTGTTACATAAGCCTGTAGCTTTGTGATTTAGGCCGACTGTTTGTCAAATACTTCAGTGAGTGGACTTTGCCGCAGTAAGTAGCAAAACATGCCACAGGGTGACAAATAGCCAAGAATTCCTTTGAACTCAAACAAACTGCACATGGTCTGTGGCAACCATCACCAATGAATTCTTAAAGGTTCCATGGTAGTCTTGGCAGTGTTAAAGTATTTGTTTGGTATAAATAAAATGCCAACCAACACTGACATGAATGGAGAGAGCAGCCTGGCAGCCGCAGTGGAATTAACAGCTGAACTAACAGAAACATGCTTCAAGATTTGCAGAGACATTACTCACTCCATTTAGACAAAATAAACAAAGCACATTTATGCAAAAACGTATGAGCATGTACTTTAGCCAAATGAAAATTATGACATCATTTATTCACCCTCATGTTGACGCAATCGAGACTCACCTGTTGGATTGTGCGATTTTAACTTGTTAATACTGAAATTCAATACTGAAATACACAATTCAACAGTCCACGAAGGAAGTTCACACAAAAGAGAAAAATTCTAAGTAAATTTGCACTTTCCGATAAAGGAAAAAACAGGATCCTGGATTTAAAGGTGCCCTAGAACTTCTTTTTAAAAGATGTAATATAAGTCTAAGGTGTCCCCTGAATGTGTCTGTTAAGTTTCAGCTCAAAATACCCCATAGATTTTTTTTTAACTGCCTATTTTGGGGCATCATTAACTATGCACCGATATATAGGTTGCGGCCCCTTTAATTCTCGTGCACCCCCTCCCCTGGAGCTTGCGCTTGCCTTGAACAGCATAAACACAGTTTACACAGCTAATATAACCCTCAAAATGGATCTTTACAAGATATTCGTTATGCATGCTGCTTGCATACATCGGATCATGTAAGTATAGTATTTATTTGGATGTTTACATTTGATTCTGAATGAGTTTGAGGCTATGCTGCGTGGCTAAAGCTAACATTACGCACTGTTGGAGAGATTTATAAAGAATGAAGTTGTGTTTATGAATTATACTGACTGCAAGTGTTTAAAAATGAAAATAGCGACGGCTCTCTTGTCTCTGTGAATACAGTAATAAACGATGGTAACTTTAACCACATTTAACAGTACATTAGCAACATACTAACGAAACATTTAGAAAGACAATTCACAAATATCACTAAAAATATCATGATATCATGGATCATGTCAGTTATTATTGCTCCATCTGCCATTTTTCGCTGTTGTCCTTGCTTGCTTACCTAGTCTGATGATTCAGCTGTGCACATCCAGACGTTCTGCCCTTGTCTAATGGCTTGATCATGGGCTGGCATTAGGGGTGTGACGAGACAGGTATCTCACGAGACGAGACGAGACTCGAGATTGAGTTCACGAGACGAGACGAGACAAGATTTTTACACACTATTTTTAAGAAATCCTCAATGGCGAAATACATGACTAGAAAAAATATTCTGCAGGTGTATCTGAAATGTTTTAACTAATCATCTCGTAATGAATGTCATTTCAGTTCTACTTTCTGAGTATGAATTATCATATGCAGTAAAAGACAACAATACTCAAGTACTGTAAAAGGTTTTGCTACTAACTCAACTGACTGACTTCTCTTCTGTATGATTTCAGTCTCTTCAGACCTTATTGTACATGATTTATGAGCTTCTACAACTTTTGACCTCCTAACTGAACTCCTTTCCACAAACTGATCATAGAAATAAAAACAGTGTAAATAAAAATGGTAACACTTTACAATAAGGTCTCATTTATTAACATTAACATATTAACCAACATCAACTAACAATGAGCAATATCTTTGCTACAGTATTTATTAATCTTTGTTTATGTTAGTTAATAAAAATAGTCATTCATTGTTAGTTCATGATAGTTCACAGTGCATTAACTAATGTTAACAAATGAAACCTTACTGTTTGTGCTTAATAAGATTAAGAGAAAACTGTTATTCATTTTTTATGGTAACAGTTTACAATAAGTGCAACCAAAGTGCAAATAAGACCAAATTTTTCTTTGATACAGAGCTAAGAGATGGTTACATCTACACTGCCCAGCCTAAAATAGCTTTCATATTGAGAGAGATTTGCATTCATCAGGGAGCCGCTTTCAAAATGCGGGGTATTGAAATCGCGTTTGAATGCGCGCTCGCGTTTACTTTCAATTTTAGCGATCGCGCGTAACTCTGTAAATATGGAGCGGTGGCAACCGTTATCCAACTGAGTTAAATGTTTTTTATTTAAATACAAAGCAAAACGACAGTGGAGGCATAATGTAAACGAATCGGTGGCATATTCTTTCCTAATCATCCTAACACTATGTCATGGCAACAACATCACGAGACTACTTTTCGCCTCAACGAGAAATCTCGTCACATATTAGTCTCGCGAGATCTCGTGCCACGAGATCTCATCACACCCCTAGCTGGCATATGCAAATATTGGGGGGCGTACACCCCGACTGTTACGTAACAGTCGGTGTTATGTTGAGATTCGCCTGTTCTTCGGAGGTCTTTTAAACAAATGAGATTTATATAAGAAGGAGGAAACAATGGAGTATGAAACTCAGTGTATGTCTTTTCCATGTACTGAACTCTTGTTATTCAACTTTGCCAATATAAATTCAATATTTAATTCTAGGGCACCTTTAACTTACTAGAAGTGACAGACACAATTGTGTGTGTGTGTGTGTGTGCGTGTGTGTTGCAATTTCTTTATTAATTCACATTTTGAAGAAATGTATGAAGAAAATTAAAGCGAAAAGAAAATGAATTACTGCCAATATTAAAAGGGGTTGAAAGAACAAAAACTCTCCATATTACTTTAGTATTTATTCATATTTTGAACTTGCTTTTATTTTTATATTTTTCCTTTTAATTTTAGTTTAATTTTGAGAAACTTTGTTAAGTGCTTGTAATTTTTTTAGGTTTTAGTGCTGTAAAACCTTAATGTTACGAGACGAGAATACTTTTTGTGCGCCCAAAAAACAAAAAAATTACTTTATTCAACTATATCTAATGATGGGCGATTTCAAAAAAACACTTCATGAAGCTGCGAAGCTTTGCAAATCTTTTGTTTCGAATCAGTGGATCGGAGCATGTATCGAACTGCCAAAGTCACGCCCCCAGTGGCAAACCACTGAAATTTCTAAACACTTATGGCGTAACGAAGCCTCGTTTACTGAAATCACGTGACTTTGGCAGTTGGATACATGCTCTGAACCACAGATTCAAAACAAAAGATTTGTAAAGCTTTGTGCACAAAAAGTATTTTTGTCACTTCATAACATTAAGGTTGAACCACTGTAGTCACATGAACTGTTTTAAATATGTCTTTAGTAGCTTTCTGGGCATCTGAAAGTGTTAAATATATTGCTGGCAATGGACAATCGAATTTTATCAAAAATATCTTAATTTGTGTTCTGAAGATCGACGATGGTCTTACGGATTTGGACCGACATGAGGGTGAGTAATTAATGACAGAATTTTCATTTTTGGGTGAACTAACACTTTAAGAATAACAACACTGATTCAGAGATGTTGTGCATCTTATGAAGTCAGTATATTCCAATATATGTATTTATATTTTGCATGTAAATAAATAAAGGGACTGTAAGGCAGGCAACCATACAAACTAAAAGAATTATCTAAATAAAAAGTATGCAGATTTGTACTATGCTCTGCTACAACCCCCAGGTAGCGGCATAAATTGGTATAGTTTATTTTTAACATGTTGACGCTCTATTCACAGTAATCTCACACACACTGAGCTGTGCGTACAGTAAACAGCAGTGAATCTCTGGGAAAGCTTGCCTTTATTGTGCCACTATGTACACTGTGTAAGTGCTGTTACATTTGTCTTTATCAAAGCAATCTCTCCATGCATACATGAGCAGAGGAGCACTTACCTATAATGAGAGCTGCAATAAGCCGTACTGCATCATATGGTGCCGGGCAGGTGGGGAAGAATGGTTTCACTAGATAATTAGCAAAAGTAAGAGCAATCACTGCCTGGCAGGCCGGCTCCACGATCATCAGTGAGGTCCACAGACGGATAAAGGCCAGGAAGCCCCCAAAGGTCTCCAGGATGTAGGCATAACTGGCTCCTGATTTACGAATGGTGGTGCCTAGCTCGGCGTAGCACAGGGCACCAAAAACAGAGAAGATTCCTCCAATAACCCAAACCACCAGTGACAGACCATAAGATCCTGTATTCTCAAGAACACCAACGGGGGAAACGAAGATGCCCGAGCCAATCATGTTCCCCACGATGAGGCAAACGCCGTGCAGTAACGAGATCTCTTGCTTCAGACGCATAGAGCTGGTGGAGTCAGCGTCCCCCATGATGAACTGGGAAGACTGAACTCAAGAGGCAAGGGTACTACAAAAATCAGGAATAAGGAATGTTGGACCATCAAGCACACAAGGATCCGTTCACCTCAAGCCTGGAGTTTCCGCATTATCGCATTTTTCTTTCTGCATCAAATCTAGAAGGTGATAAATGAGATAAAATTCAGTTAAAGGCTAAATACAACTACTACGGTACATTGTTGACAACACAAAACATTTTTTACTCCTTTTAACACGCCCTCTTGGAGAAACAGTTTTTTAATTGAGCCTCAATCATTTCACCCACACCTGCTGCCCAGGGAGTCATAAAGCGACTGCAGTGGCATCAGTAGGGAACCAGAGAGAAAAGTGAGAAAGAAAAGACAAGTGAGAGAGAGAACCAGGCAACGCTCCGGTGGGTGCGGTCATCGATAACAACGTGCAACTGTTTTTAAGAGATAAATCTACTAGGGATAATGTCTTTCATTTGACACTAAAACATGTGAGCAAGCTCATTTGAAAGATATGCAACAAATATAAAAGTATTCAATTTGTAAAAGTCATATATTTTTAAGTAGGGCTGCACGATTAATCGCATGCTATTCTCACGCGCATTTCGTCAGTAAAGCCGGTTCCCTGATTACCGCTAAATCGCCATCAACTGCTTTCAAATGAAGCGGCATTTAATAGACAGAGCCGTAGGTCACTGAAAAGCCACGCAATATCGCGTTCATATCGCAGATGAATCGCCTGCGATAATGAACGCGATATTGCGTGGCTTGTCCGTGAACTACAGCTCCGTCTATTAAAAGGCGCTCCGTTTAAAAACAGGTGATGGCGATTTAGCGGTAATCAGGGAACCGGCTTTACTGACGAAATGCGCGTGAGAATAGCATGCGATTAATCGTGCAGCCCTATTTTTAAGTATGGCTTAAGCACTTAAAATACTTGAGGCCATTGAACAGCATGTTCTGAATGTTGACTCAAAGGGATAGTTCACCCAAAAATTAAAATGTAGTCATCAATTACTCAGCCTCATGTCATTTCCAAACCCATAAATTAAACTGGTTAATCCTGTAAGGGGTTTGGAACAACATGAGGGTGAGTACATTCAGTTATCATTTTCATTTTTGGGTGAATTATCCCTTTAAATTATTTAACTTTGACAAAAGGCCAATTCTGCAAATTCAGATGTCACAGCCACTTTGACAACTGAAAATGAACGTCAGTGTTTAATAAATCAAACCTCAATTGTTTCATCAACTGAGTTTAAAGGCATAAGGGACAGTTCACTCAGAATGTGTTTTAGCATTCCAATGTGCTGCTTTCCAGTGTTTTTTCTATGTATACTTGCGTTGGATGGACGAGTTTGACCGTTGTGCATTAAAACATTACATTAAAAATTAAACTTAAAAAAAAAAAAAACATCTCTAGACCTGTTTTCATTCCACTGGCCTGAATCTCATGGTTTTTAGCCAAAAAATTAAGGGTTATTTCACCCAAAAATTAAAATGTCATTTATTACTCGGTCTCATGCCATTCCACACCTGTAAGACCTTCGTTAATCTTCGGAACACAAATTAAGATATTTTTGTTGAAATCCGATGGCTCAGCGAGGCCTGCATAGCCAGCAATGACACTTCCTCTCTCAACATCCATATATGTACTAAAAACAAAGTCACGTGATTTCAGCAGTTTAGAGGTTTGACACGCGATCCGAATCATGATTCGACACGCTGATTCATTAGGCTCCGAAGCTTCCTGAAGCAGTGTTTTGAAATCGGCCATCACTATATGTCATTATTTTGTTTTTTTCTGGTGCACAAAAAATATTCGCGTCGCTTTATAATATTAATATTGAACCTCTGTACTCACATGAACTGATTTAAATATGTTTTTAGTACATTAATGGATCTTGAGAGAGGAAATGTCATTGCTGTGAATACAGGCCTCACTGAGCCATCGGATTTCAACAAAAATATCTTAATTTACATTCCAAAGATTAACAAAGGTCTTACAGGTGTGGAACAGCATGAGGGAAAGTAATAAATGAGATTATTTTAATTATTGGGCGAACTAACCCTTTAATTTATATGTATCTGCACATAAACAATTGGGTTATATAACATTAGGAAAATACACTTGGGAAATACAAGGCTACAGAAGAAACTTCAGTAAAACTTACAAACATCTCGTGTCTTGTATTGTACAATTTGTTGCACTCATGTATGCCATTGTTAAGAACATAAATGACAATTGTTTAGAGGCTGCTCACTGCAGAGCCATGGGTGAAGCGTGAAGTCCTGCTCCCCCTCTCTGGATGTAATTTGGGCGTAATGGTTGGAGATAGAAGGTACAAACACACCCTCACCCTACTCATAACTCTATCCCTCCACCCATTAGATCCACAGAGGTGGAGCTGGATGTCACTTGATTTATTATACTGCATCTCCAGTGAGAATGACAGGAACAAAATGTGCACGTCAAAGCTGTTCTGAAAGTATACAGGAGTATTAAAACAGCTGTGAAGCATGTACACCTTTTCAGAATATAGATTATGAAACTTAATCTGAAAGTGATAAAGAACAATAAAGTGATGTGAACATGATCATACAAAGGCTACCGGCGCTTAAATACACCCGGAAGATCTACTAACATCGTGTTGGTTGTAAAAATATAAAATCATTTCCTCATTTATGTCTCACTTGTGCATTTATATTTAAAGCTTCCGTAGAATCCGCGCGCTCCAACATTCTGGCAAAGACGTGCCCGAGTTTAAATGTTCGCTTCGCGCCAACTCAAAACGGCTTCCTTCACTTTATAACAGCATAAAAAAAATTACATTACAAAAATATATATATATATTTGCTATAGTTTTATGAGTGCTTCATCTCTATATATGGTCAATAAAACACGTCTCTTCATCAATCCGTTTGTTTCCCGCACGAGCGACACGTTAAAGGAAGTTAACAACACGTTGTTCAGGTTTAGTCTTAAAATTTTCTGAATACCAATCTCACAATTTCCCGTCAAACTTCATAATTTAAATGTTACTCAACCTCTGAGCTAAAAATACGTTTCCCCCCGTAGGATAAACGATAAAGACGACATCTCTGACTCCCATCCACATCTGTTAGCTAGTGTAGTATTAGCTGTTTCACGCAGACACACACGGCTCTGCTACAGCACTCACACTGCTAACACTACTAGCAGCAGATGCGGATGGAGTTTAAGTGTTAAATATCAAGTATAATTGATCTACTCATCAGACCTCACCTGTTCTCTGTGAAGAAAGCGTGAACCATGTGCGTGGATGTCTGAGCGGACGTGGAGCTGAGAGAGGAGGAGGAGACTCATGACATTATCCAGCAGTGCCAGTAATACTACAGCTTTAAACTCACTGAAACATTAGGCCATCCTCCTTCTCCTCCTTCACCTTCAGCTCCAGGAGGCCAGCGCTGTTGACTGCTATATGACTGGAGTGTTTGTGTTAGATGAAGTAAAGGTTATTGCACATCATTTAACTGTTTTTCAGGTGCGTTATTTGAATAAGTATTAAAGTCTTACAATCTCACAGCATAATCTCTTGAAAAAGTTTGATACAACCCGAATTCTGGAAATGTTGGGACGTTTTTTAAATTTGAATAAAATGAAAACTAAAAGACTTTCCAATCACATGAGCCAATATTTTATTCACAATAGAACATAGATAACATAAATGTTTAAACTGAGAAATTTTACAATTTTGAGCACAAAATGAGCTCATTTCAAATTTGATGCCTGCTACATGTCTCAAAAAAGTTGGGACTGGGGCATGTTTACCATGGTGTAGCATCTCCTCTTCTTTTCAAAACAGTGTGAAGACGTCTGGGCATCGAGGTTATTAGTTTCTGGAGTTTTGGTGTTGAAATTTGGTCACATTCTTGCCTAATATAGGTTTCCAGCTGCTGAAGAGTTTGTGGTCGTCTTTGACGTATCTCTACAGGTGAAGGATCTGCACTGTAGGCAGGCCAATTCAGCACCCGGACTCTTCTACGACGAAGTCATGCTGTTGTAATAACTGCAGTATGTGGTTTTGCATTGTCCTGCTGAAATGCACAAGGCCTTCCCTGAAATAGACGTGCATCTGGAGGGGAGCATATTTTGCTCGAAAACGTTTATATACCTTTCAGCATTCATAGTGCCTTCCAAAACATGCAAGCTGCCCATACCGTATGCACTTATGCACCCCCATACCATCAGAGTTGCTGGCTTTTGAACTGAACGCTGATAACACGCTAGAAGGTCTCCCTCCTCTTTAACCCGGAGGACACGGCATCTGTGATTTCCAACAAGAATGTCACATTTGGACTCATCTGACCATAGAACACTTTTCCACTTTGAAACAGTCCATTTTAAATGAGCCTTGGCCCACAGGACTCGACGGTGCTTCTGGACCATGTTCACATATGGCTTCCTTTTTGCATGATAGAGCTTTAGTTGGCATCTGCAGATGGCACTGCGGAATTGTGTTTACCAACAGTAGTTTCTGGGCCCATTTAGTAATGTCATTGACACAATCATGCAAATGAGTGATGCAGTGTTGTCTGAGGGCCCGAAGACGGGCATCTAATAAAGGCCTTCGGCCATGTCCCTTATGCACAGAGATTTCTCCAGTTTCTCTGAATCTTTAGATGATGTTATGCACTATAGATGATGAGATTTGCAAAGCCTTTGCAATTTGATGTTGAGGAACATTGTTTTTTAAAGTATTACAAAATATTTTTACACACTCTTTTAGAGACTATGCCTCTCTAAGACATCCCTTTTATAGCTAATCATGTTACTGTCACAGTTCCCTTGTCTCCCGGACTCCATTTCCCAAGATCCTCCTGTCTCCACACCTGCACTCACTTCCTCGTCATCTCCCCATCATCACAGATTACCTTCACCTGTTCCTGATCATCTGCACTCCCTATATAATGGACTCACTCCCTTCACTCCTTGTCTGTCCTATTGTTAGTATAGTGTGTATTGTGTGTATGTCTCGCCTTCATGTTATTAAATACCTAGTTTTGTGGATTTCCGTGTATGCCTCATCTCTACCACACCAGCACCGTAACAGTTACAGACCTGGGGCCGTATTCACAAAACATCTTAAGGCTAAAAGTAGCTCCTAACTTGCCGATTTAGGAGAAACCCTTAAAAATAATGGGTGTGTCAGTCTTAATTTTAGGAGTACTAAATTTTTGCTCTAAGAGTATTTCACAAAGCATTTTAGCGCTAAAACTAGCTCCTAAGTCTGTGAAACGTTAGAAGTAGTCATGAGGACTCCTAAATCACTAAGACCAAATCACAAACAGTCCTAATCCACCCAAAGACACTGAACACCATTGAGGCAATAGTGATAGAGCCTTGGGTGCTGAACCTTTTCTTCATAAATGCAATACATTTTGATTTATAGGTTTGAATCTACAATGAGGCGGCAAAAAAAATCTTTAACAAATAAATAAATATTGTCTGATTACCTGTGCCAGTGGTTTTCATGAGTTCACACATACAAATGATTGAATAGAATAATATATATATATATATATATATATATATATATATATATATATATATATATATATATATATATATATATATAACTGTATATACTAGTTAACTGTATATACTAGTTTAATTAGTGACACTAAGACTACATTTTAAAACCTTTATGGCAACAATATGGCAACATTTTATTTTGGCTATGGCAACATTTTTATTACAAAATATTTATATGAATAGGGCAATATTTGTATTTTAAAACCTATATTTTAATGTGGAAACATGACACCTCATTCTACAATATTTCTATGATTAAATCACTGACTCCTCCCCCATCAGCCAATCACTGTGTGTATACTCCAGAGCAACGAGGTCAACCCCGCCCTTAATCTTAGTTTAAGACTTCAGTCTATTCCTTAGTAAAAGTTTGTCTCAGCAGCTTTGTGAATAGGTTTTAAGAGAAAACTCTTAGCTAAAAACTTTTACTGCTATTTAGGAGAACTCTTAGTGGTAAGATAAAATGTTTTGTGAATACGGCCCCAGATATCGATTAACTTAATTACTTGCTAGATGTTCATCCAGCTGAATCTTTTCAAAATTTCTTGCTTTTTCTGTAGCAGGCATCAAATTTGAAATTCCCTCATTTAGTGGATAAAAGTGTAAAATGTCTCCCTTTAAACAGTTTTGTTATCTATGTTCTATTGTGAATAAAATATTGTCTCATGTGATTTGAAAGTCTTTTAGTTTTCATTTTATTCAAATGTAAAAAAAAATGTCCCAACATTTTCGGAATTTGGGTTGTAGATGCAAATTAAGTAATTTAGCTGTCAATATTTAACTGAATTAATTATTCAGCTTAAGCAGTAATAAAGCAATGTCATGTGCAATATAGTGTGAAAATGTCCTGAAGGCCACTGGTTTAAAAAGATTTGTGTGGAATTTATTTATGCAGAGCTGTCGCCTCTTTCACTGAGCACAGTGCATTCTTAAACCATTGCTATGCTGGAAACATAACAGACCCCCAGTTTGGCTCAGTTCTATTTTAGTTAATGCATAACCATGAATTTTAATTAAACTATTTCTCACATTTAGGCTACAACAATACTCTCACTGCTCTTGAAATCAAATTTTCCTACTGACCATATCTGAAAACTATGCAAGTGTCATTCAAGCATAACCAAAACTCATTTTAAATTCATTAAGGACATTATTTTGATTAATAAATGACTTCAGATATCTGGTTCATTGACTATGTCCTTTTAATGTTTAGGTAATTCAACATAGCCAGCAGCAGCTTTAAGATTAGTGCTGCACTGATAAACCAACTTGCTCTCTTAACATGCTTGCAGTTCTGTCTTATCTTGGGACATTTCTCCTGTTTAAATGTTGTAAATGAAGCCTTGCACTTATGGCAAGCCGTTTTGACTTTTATTCACATCTCAGGATATGAATTCTTGATATCAACAATTCAGTTCTTGATATCAGGAATTACATTTCCACTAGTAACAATGTTACTTCTTGATATCAACAATTTAATTCTTGATATCAACAATTCAGTTGTTGATATCAGGAGTTACATTTCCACTAGTAACAATGTTCATTCTTGATATCAACTTTTGAATTTCCACTAGTAAAAACTAGAATTCTTGATATCTGTAATTGTATTTTCACTAGTGAAATGTCACCATAGGCTGCCATTCAAATTCAATTGTTGATATCAAAAATTGAGTTCTTACTAGTTGAAATTCCAATTTCTCATATCAGAAATGCAGTTCTTACTAGTAAAAATAGTAATTTTTGATATCAATAATTACATTGCTACTAGTAAAATGCGAATTTTTGATATCAAGAACTCAATTGTCACTAGTTGAAATGTCAGTCCTTGATATCAACAATTGAATTGCTACTAGTAAAAATGTTCGTTTTTGATATCTGAAAATGTATTTCTGATATCAACATAATTTCAGATATGTAAAATTACTTTCTTACTAGTAACAATCACATTCATGATATCAGAAACTAACATTGTCACTAGTGACAATCAAATTATTGATATCAAAAATGAACATTGTTA
Source organism: Megalobrama amblycephala (assembly GCF_018812025.1). Lineage (NCBI taxonomy): Eukaryota > Metazoa > Chordata > Actinopteri > Cypriniformes > Xenocyprididae > Megalobrama > Megalobrama amblycephala. The sequence goes on from NC_063052.1 coordinate 5,654,633, forward strand.
CTAGTAGCAATTCAATTGTTGATATCAAGAATAGATTTTGCACTAGTAACAAAGTAATTAATGATATCAAAAATTAGCATTTTTACTAGTAAGAATTTATTTCTGATATGTGAAATTGGAATTTCAACTAGTAAGAACTCAATTCTTGATATCTGTAATGGTTTTGTCGCCCTTTTAACATTTAAAAACATGAATTGTTGATATCAACAATTCAATTCTTGATATCAGAAATGCAATTTTCACTAGTGGAAATGCTGATTGTTGATATCAGGAATTACGCTTCTTGATATCAACAATGACGTCATCACTCGCAGAAATACATTTATGATATCAAAAATGAAATCACAACTAGTAAAAAACATACTTCTTGTTATCTGTAACTTAATTCTTACATGTTAAAATTTAATTTTCACTAGTAAAAATTCTTATTGCAGATATCATGAATTCCGTTTAGGATATGTGCATAATAATGAATTCCTTTTCGGATATGTGCATAGTAATGACGACTGCTTGTTAATATTCAAATAAGAGCGTGATGTTTTTACGTGCTCAGAACTGTGGTGAACTGTGGACAAACTGGCAATGGCAAAGGAGGTTTTTAGGCAAATTAAACGCTTCACAATTCAGTTTTCAGACCATACAATGCAAATGCAAAACCAAAAAATTGAAACCAGGCGTTTATTTTCCTTGTTTTACGGTTAGGCCTACATCATCGGTAGCAGCCGCGCCATAGAGTTACAGCAGAACAGACCGTTTGTGATGCACTTTTAAAAGGTAAGCCGTTTAAATAAGATTTTATATCATCAGTACATCTGAATCAAATTAACTTGTGTATTAAAGCATGATAGCTGATATTGCTCACTAAATAAATAGTTTCAGGGGAAGTTACAGTATATGATAGTAGATTAGATAATAGATTAAAACAGCTTTATTCATCGTCGTGTAATTAGAGAAAAAGGCTTCTCAACGGGATTATATAACTTTGGGGCTTGTGGTCGGTGAAAGTGGTAAAATGAGAATATCCTTATTCCTTATTAAATGTACAACCCAGGTGTAAAAAAATACTATAGTAAATAGTAGCCTATTGTGTTTTTGAACCATACTATAGTAAATTGTAGAATACTGTCTAGCCTATAGTATTTACAACACTTTGTTAATGAATGCTACAGCATACTGCAGTATAGTGAACTGATACTGTAATAAATACTGTAGTATACTTTCGTTTTTTACTACATTGTGATTCTGTTGACTGTCTATATGTGTCAGCTCGGCTGATTTTTGGATTGATGGGGAGAGGGAAGTTTATAAAAAAAAAAAACAATGCTTAAAAGCAGCACTATATATATATATATATATATATATATATATATATATATATATATATATATATATATATATATATATTACACTAGGCTAAATGGGAAATCATACTAAATACCAAAACTGTATTATATACTACTACTATATTTAATTTGTCCTGTTTTGTCTCCTTTTATCTTACTTTCAATACAAGCACAAAGGGGATTCAGATCCTGAAGACTCCATGCAATCTCGCTGTACCCTCACCGCCAGTCTCTGCTCCATGGATTTTGCAAGCTTTTCCTTGCTCCTTATTTTTAATAAACCTTCAATAAACATAAAAGTTCCCAGTGTTGCTTTTTGTGAAAAAGGGCAGATACACTTGTATATGATTAACACACAACTTGGCACACAATCTTTAGTTCTTTAGATTGCTCCTGCTCACTAGAACATATTTCCTCCTTTCTGTGTAAGTGGGGAAACCATGCATTCATACTCCTTTCTCTGATCAACTGGATCATCCTCGTGCAGCACTGCAAACCATAGCGGAGACTACAAGATCATGTAGGAAAGGACAGACGAAATGCTTGACATGCAGTTTATTACAAATGTATAAATCCACTGCATTAAACCAGTGCAAAAGTCAATGTGTGTGTATGATCATGTTTTGTTTTAGAATTGAATATATTGTGTATGAATCTATATAGTAATAAGTTAATGGGGTGCGTAAGAATTGTAAACATTAAGATTATTTAAATTTCACTTAATTAAATTTTACATTTCACTTGTTTGCAATGTTTTTTTAAGGCAATCACCTGTCAACTGCAGGTCTCCTGTGAAACCACAGTGAACATGACATGATTGCAATTTCACATACCAGAAATACAATTCTTACTAGTAAAAACTTCATTTTTACTAGTAAAAACTTCATTCTTACTAGTAAAAACTTCATTCTTACTAGTAACAACTTCATTCTTACTAGTAAAAACTTCATTCTTACTAGTAAGAATGAAGTTGTTACTAGTAAGAATGTAGTTTTTTACTAGTAAGAATGAAGTTTTTACTAGTGGAAATGTAATTCTTGATATCAACAATTCAGTTGTTGATATCAGGAATTACATTTCCACTAGTAACAATGTTAATTCTTGATATCAACATTTGAATTTCCACTAGTAAAAACTAGAATTATTGATATCTGTAATTGTATTTTCACTAGTGAAATGTCACCATAGGCTGCCATTCAAATTCAATTGTTGATATCAAGAATTGAGTTCTTACTAGTTGAAATTCCAATTTCACATATCAGAAATACAATTCTTACTAGTAAAAACTTCATTTTTACTAGTAAAAACTTCATTCTTACTAGTAACAACTTCATTCTTACTAGTAACAACTTCATTCTTACTAGTAAAAACTTAATTCTTACTAGTAACAACTTCATTCTTACTAGTAAAAACTTCATTCTTACTAGTAACAACTTCATTCTTACTAGTAAAAACTTCATTCTTACTAGTAACAACTTCATTCTTACTAGTAAGAATGAAGTTTTTACTAGTGGAAATGTAATTCCTGATATCAACAATTCAGTTCTTGGTATCAACAATTCAGTTCTTGATATCAACAATTAAGTTCTTGATATCAACAATTGATATCCTGGGAATGAATAAAAGTCAAAACGGCTTGTCGAAGTGTAGGTAAGGCGCGTTAAAAATAGTTTTGACGCAAATTGACAGAGGTTCGAATCCGCCTTTTGCCGAACTCGCTCTTCTTCCTTTTCCCATCCATCAGATTGGAAAGGCATTTATCTTCAATAAAAATGAAGATATAAAAATAAAGATATTCGAAAAGTGTCGAACTTAAGAAATTAAAAAGACTTCCTATTTCTGCGGTTTGTGCATTTTATAAGTCAAACTGCATCGTTGACAAAATGGATGTAAACTACAACGCACTGCACCATGCAGCACCAAAATTCGCAATAATGGAAGTATACCGCTCAATTCATTTAGTGTATTTATGTATATTGATACACCGTTTACTCTTTTATGAAACTATCATAGTTAATGAAGCCCGAGTGCCACCTACAGGCCTATTAGTGTAGGCTGGTGAAATGGTGACATGAAAAGAAAGGACTTTATGTTACCATTTTTGATAATTATGCAGCATTATGAAAAAAGTCTCTTAATAAACTCCTCCTGCATTTATTTGATCAAAAACAGCAATATAGTGAAAGATGATTACAATTTACAGTGATGGTTTTCTATTTTAATATACTTTTAAATATAATTTATTCCTATAATTTATGCTGTTCTTTTCTAACATTTTATTCATCAAAGAATCTTGGAAAAAAAGTATCACAGGTTATAAAAAATATTAAGCAGCACAACTGTTTGTAACATTGATAATAAATCATCATATTAGAATGATTTCTGAAGGACCATGTGACACTGAAGACTGGAGTAATGATGCTAAAAAATTCAGTTTTGCTTCACATAAATCAATATATTTTGAAGTATATTAAAACAGAAAACCATTATTTTAACTGTAAAAATATTTCACAATATTACTGTTTTTTTCAGTATTTTTGATCAAATAAATGCAGCCTAACCTATATAGCCATAACCTATATATATATAGGTTTGCCGCTTTGCCCCTTTTTTTACATTTGAGCCCCTGCCCCTGAGGAACTCTCTGCATGTCCCTATCTGTTATTATTGCATATAGTTTAATGTACAACAACACTAATGTACAAATATTATCTGACACCATTTATAAGTAGCATCTAACTACTATGTGCACTTATTGCAAAGAGAATACTTTTTATAGGGCAAATAGAATATTTAGCTTTTTTCACTTAGTGTAAGTAGCATATAAGAAATGGTGCTGTTTTCACTTAGTGTAATTCTATTGCTATTTTCACTTAGTGCAAATAGATTCTATTGCTATTTCACTTAGTGCAAAATTAAACGTACCCTGGAATATCCAATCTGTGCGCTTAGATTTGTAAACCATATCGGTTTTTCGATCCGCATATACCCACAAATTTGTAAACCATGCCCACGCTTCGTAGTCTGTTCCCACGGATTCTGTATTTAAACTGTACTCGTCCAAGAAGAGAACAGGCTTAAAATATTAATAAAATAATGATATTTTTATATAGGGAAAATAGAATGAATCTTAGGCCAATTACTTTTTGTGTAGGCCTATGTGGAATGCATCAAATTGTCTTAACTGCATGCTTAAAATAATTCTCTGAAGAACTTTTTTTCTAACTCAGAAGACACCGATTTTAGGGTAAGGTCAAGAAGGGATACAGCTACGGACACTGGGAATGCGCTAAATTAATATTTTGTCATTTCATTACTGTATGAGCACGAACAGCCCATTACCAACACATGTATATCAAACTTATAAAAACTTTGTAAACATGGAGAACAATAAATGACCACACATGCTGAGTTTTATGAATTTATGATGCTGGTGGTGAGTGTAAAATCAAATTCAAAACAGCCATTTCACCTGGAAGATTAAGGCTGTGATATTAATGTTGGCCACTAGAGGGGGCCATACGATAAGGAATCTTTTAACCTTAATCTTTTTTTTAAATAATTTTTTTTTCTTTGTTTTTTCACTTTTACATGCCCCAATAAAATATTATTTGTCAAGTTTCCAGACATGATTGCTGTACATTTAAAATGAAGAGACCATTTTATTAATCTCTTTTAACATAACATACACGATTCCGTTCTATTCCGTATCGTTTTGCAGGCAAAAGCTCAGTAAACTACAATCACCAAAACAACACTTTATGATAACAATGTAATGGAACAGTAGAGGCACTTTACCAAAACAGAAAAATAAAGTTTACGAATAAAGCATTCATTAGTTATTTTATGATATACTGTTGTAAGGTTTTAAGTAAACATTATAGTTATAAAGTAAAACAACAATAACAATGACAACAACAATAATAATAACAGGCTGACAACCCGATGGGCAAGATTACATTCTTATTAAATCATTGTCTCTTCCACTCCGAACCCACTACAATTGAGAGACATACATATGAATATTTCATTCAAATATATTATGCAACTGGACTATCAGACGAGTTATCCAGTGTCATATTTAATATGGCCGACAGGAATAGGAAAGTGGTTCAAAAAGACTTTATCATTCATCTTGTCCAATGTGGCCATATACTTCAAGTAAATGGACAACATATTACTGTAAATAAAAATAATACAAGTTATTAGCACATTACAGTGTAGCTATCATGCCATATTTACGCATCCATTGGACAAAGAGTGCAAATATTTCGGCTCATTATTAGGTTATCCCATATGAGAAGGTGTCGGTGTACATAATAATACATCTAAATGTACAGTAAAAATGTTCAGTAGCCAATAACGTGTCATTACACTGTTTTATAATGCACAGGCCTTTAATCAAAGAGAAACACCGGCACGAATTTGGGCACAATGACGACACATTCTGTATTAGAGCCATATGTAAATGTCATGGATGGAACAATAAAAAAATAGTCCATTGATGCATTAGAAAGTGTAATGAAAACAAAAATAAACATGAAAAACGACATGAGGTTATTTTTCTTATGTTCATGTCAATGGTATAATAAATGATACATGAATGCCTTGTTCATTTTTTTCCCTTAATTCTCCGAAGGACCCGGTGGCCAATAAAAACAAACAGGATGAAACTACTTTTTCTAACAATTAACAAAAATAAATAAATAAATGAAATAAAAAAATCAAGCCATAATATAATTTTTATGTTTTATTAACTAAACGAAAAAATAAAGGAGCCATTTCTCTGGACGGATGTTCTTCCTCCATCTTTGGCTTACAGAGGATTATGCGAAAACCACATCTCATTAATATTCATTAGCTCATTACCCTAGCTATTCTTACCTGTAAAAATTGTGTTTCTAGATATCAGTAATTGAATTTTCACTAGTTGCAAGAGCAATTTCAGATATCAACTCTCTTTGTTGATATCAATAATTACATTGTTACTAGTAAAAATGCAAATTTTTGATATCAAGAATTCAATTGTCACTAGTTGAAATGTCAGTTCTTGATATCAACAATTGAATTGCTACTAGTAAAAATGTTCATTTTTGATATCTGAAAATGCATTTCTGATATCAACATAATTTCAGATATGTAAAATGGCTTTCTTACTAGTAACAATCACATTCATGATATCAGAAACTAACATTGTCACTAGTGACAATCAAATTATTGATATCAAAAATGAACATTGTTACTAGTAGCAATTCAATAGTTGATATCAAGATCTGACATTTCAACTAGTGACAAATGAATTATTGATATCAAAAATTCGCATTTTTACTAGTAAGAATTGTATTTCTGATATGTGAAATTGGAATTTCAACTAGTAAGAACTCAATTCTTGATATCAACAATTAAATTTGAATGACAGCCTATGGTGACATTTCACTAGTGAAAATACAATTACAGATATCAATAATTCTAGTTTTTACTAGTGGAAATTCAAATGTTGATATCAAGAATACAAATTTCTGCGAGTAATGACATCATTGTTGATATCAAGCATTAACATTTTTACTAGTGGAAATGTAATTCTTGATATCAACAACTGTCATTGTTACGAGTAGAAATATAATTCCAGATATCAAGAATTAACATTTTAACTAGTGAAAACTGAATTGTTGATATCAAAATTTCATATCCTGGGAATGATTAAAAGTCAAAACGGCTTGCCTATTGCCTTTCCCAGGATATAAATTGCTGATATCAAGAATTCTAGTTTTTACTAGTGGAAAATAATTCTTGATATCAAAAATTAGCATTTTAACTAGTGAAAATTGAATTGTTGATATCAAAAATTAACCTTTTTACTAGTGGAAATGTAATTCTTGATATCAAAAATTGCCATTGTTACTAGTGGAAATGTAATTCCTGATATCAAGAATTAGCATTTTAACTAGTGAAAACTGAATTGTTGATATCAAGAATTCATATCCTGAGAATGAATAAAAGTCAAAACGGCTTGCCATATGCACTTGGCTTTAAACTGCTCTGATGTTTCCTTAATTAAGGATATACTGCCACCTAGTGGTTGAAAATGATAATGCAGTGACTCTTGATCCTGAATATTTAGGCGTGACCCTGAGCTGACATGTCTGATAGTAGCAAATACTGGATCCATAAAGAATTTAGGCTTCAGTTTAGATTAAAAATTAAAAAATAATAATGAAACCATGAAGATAATAATATATTATTTTAAATTAAGAGGTTGCAGGATTGTTTGGCTCTGAAATGCCATTTTGACCTAAGGATTATTTAATCTTGACCACACTGTGAGATACAGGGGTCTCCTCTGTCTAGCAATGCAACCCTTCGCAATCCTTCATTTTCTGCTGTGCAATTTCTAACCCGATTTATTCAGACATCAGAACCTTTATTATTTATTATGCAGACTTTGCTTCCTTCATAATTGATGCTTACATAGCATGCCATGGGCATTTCTAATGGGAGCCGAACTGGATGTGTGCTTGATACATCATGGCTGAATGTGACTATAGCATATTTATTATATATAAAGAAGTATTTCATAATTTTGTATTATTTCAATGCACTTAAATTTGTACTACACCAAACTGTACTGTCAACTAGGCCTACATTTTGTGCTCTTGTTATTTATGTATGCTGTCATTTCATGCCTGGAGCCTGAAAGTAGGCAAAAAACACTGATTAAATATTTCTAAGCATATTTTTATATGCTCTAGAGTCACTGAAATAATTAAATAAATAATGTGTCGATATTTTTGCAATAACTAAAATAATATTGACAAATATCGAGATTCATATGCATAAAGCACCATGCACATCAGCCATTTAATCTGAAGGCACCCTTGATAGTGCTGGGAGGGGCACTGTGTGTCCCAGTGCTGCTTTGGCGGTGCTACTGCCTCCATATCTTCCCAAATATGTAACATATGACATTTATGTAAAATCAGTTCTAAAATAGGCCTACAAGTGCGTAGCATATTGCCTATAATCATGAATACTGTTAATTATGAGGAAGACGGAGCTTCCAGCAGTCAGTGACGACAGAAAACAGCCAGCTATTCAGATAAAATAATCCATACGAGATTATTAGTGCTTCGTATTAGTTTACCGTATGAAACGCCGTAAATGCAACGCTTCCAGTAACCACCGTCTTGATGTATTCTACCATATAAAATGAATAAATCAATGGGCGCTGTACACGAACGGTCTGCACCACTTCTGAAAAAGGGGGGAGACGCAATTAGTCACCTTGTAAGCTCCTCATCGTTGACATCCTCCTGTACATTAGACCGGGCGCGCGACAGCCTTTCACTTCGAGCTGCGCGTGAAGGGACAACAGCAGCCAATCTGATCGAACACACGCACGCTCATAATTCCCGAAGCTGCTCTTGCGCACTCTTTCCCTCAGAGCGCCGTTCTGCTGACTCAGTGCCTTATCAAAGCGAACCGGTTCCTCGCCACCGAACAGAGCTGAGACGCACCAGTCACCGCAACAACTCCAGCCATGGCCAAAACTGCTATCGGTAAGACAAATCTTCCTTCATTTTTGTTCGTCGGTTTATGATGCAGGATGCTGAGAGATGCTGTCACGCGCACAAAAGACCCTGATGCGGGTGAAACAGAAGTCTGTTGGATGGGGAAAAAAATAATTTCTGTTGATGTCTGGGTTATTTCTTAGATAAAAATCTGCTTTCTCTTTACACCCCATGCTGTTTTATTTTCAAATATGGCTGTGGGTTGTGGGTGCACCCAGGCTGCCTACTCACTTTCACAGAGGAAAAAAGGGGGACTTCATAAATGAGAAAAAGCATTAATTTGCGTTAATATAGTGCACACCTCTTTTAAAACATTTTGGAACATGTTTTAAAAGCCATGAAATGATTTTCTCATGGTGACAGTGCACCTGCCGGCTCATGCATCTCCAGCATAATGCAGAAGGACCCCACCCAAGATCCAGCTCTGTGTTTCAGCCTTCAGAAAATCCAATAAAGCCTGACAATTAGTGACTCAGAACAGTTCAAAGCTTTGGACATCCTCTATATATGATATTTCTATCCATTTTTATAAAATGAGCTAGGTGTGGATGATATTTATTGCCAAACAAAGCCGTAATAGTGAAATACGACATGGTAGTTACTGAATTAGGGTGTTCGAAATAGCTTTGTTTTTATCCATGTGGGTATGTTTATTATGCAGTATACACTGAATTCCTTAATTTTTTTTGCCAATTATCACAAATGATAAATTAATTAGTTTAATTTCAGTGGTTTGCACTGATTTGGGGCATGACTCTTAAGCTGATGGGTTTATTATGCATTTTTATATTACATAATTTATAATGGGTAAATCAGAATCTGTTCTCACACCTTTAATATATTCTTGTGACATACAGTCTGCCAGCACATGTAATTATTTATCCCCCCCAAAAAGACATTCTTGATGATTAAACACAAGTTTTTAAGGTGTAATTGTAGATTTATATGTGCATCCTTTCGTTCACACCATTTCTTGCACCATATGAGAGGCAGATTGCAGTATCAGATGATTGATGTTTTAAATGGAAGTGTGTCAGGGCTGAAGTCGTCTCGCCGGTAAGCATGTCTCAGTGCTGTTGTGATTCTGGATTATGTTGTAGACGGCCAAACTGGGGCATACCATAGACAAGGTGTGCGTCGGCATCATTTTGAGACGCCTGCAGGGCAGGGCACTGTTGGACTGAGGGTGAATATCTCCGTTCTAGCTGTCATGTCACTTGAAACGTTAAATGATAACTTGGAGAGACATCTGTTTTGCTGAATACCAGTTATGCGCACTTAATCCTGCCATGCAATGCGATTACATGGGGCAGTGTTTTAAGGATATTTCATTTCACAGAACACAAAAGAAGTGCCCTGATAAATGCCTGTGGGAATCCTCCCACTAATGAGAAAGAACATGTCAATCAATATAATCAATACACTTGGAATATTTATAGGACTTAAAAGAGCCTGCAGAAAGACTTTGGTGCATTTGTCAGCATCTGTAAAGTAAACCAGATGAAAATAAGAAAATTAGTCACTAATCAGCTCTCTCATTAAGACCCTTTTAAAAGCATGGCTTATTTAATACGCATTTTAGATATTCATTTTTACCTATCAGAATTGCATATCATATATCAAAACTGAGCTGTAGGTGCCTGTCTTTGTCTTATGTACTTTAAAGATATCCTCATGTAACCCTCACCAGGCCCATGCACCATAATCATTTAAGATTACTGGATATGTGAAAGCAGTATGACTAATCCAATCAAGCCCCATTAATCAGTAACCTAACAGGAAGCTCAAACATACACATTCAGCAATGCTGCACAGTGGGGTGGGGCCGTTGCATTTTAAGATAATTATTTTTTAGGTTTTAATGTCAAGCATATGATAAATATATTTCATAGCACACACACACACACACATACACACACACACATTGCCATAGTCATTTTTACAACTTTCATATGGTCTCAATTCAGTTTTAGTGATTAAACTGAAGTGGTTTTAGTGTGAACAGATGTAATTATGATCACTATTGAACACTGAAAGCTTAGCTAGATGGGCATTTGTCCAGGTTCAGTGGACAGAGCATATGTGTGAGGGAGGATGAGAGAGGTGGGAGGGGCCATTATTGATTTCTAGGGTGGGCATGCTGATGCATTATCAAACAAACCACACAAAGGACTTTTCGCTTGTCCGCTGGGCCGCAGATCCTGATGGCGAATTTTGAGTAGTGCACATTTTTGTCTATTTCATTTTCAGTGGTTGTTCAAATGAGATGCATCACTGTATAGTGCATGGAATGATATTGGTAAGGACAAGATATTGGCATTACTTAATGTAAAAAGTAATAATATGTAAAAATGTATAACTTTACAGTATAGAATTAGTATCATATTATCTTATACAGTTATATTTAAAACATACTTTTCAACATTATATATACATTTTATATACGCAGTAGTGGCAGAAGGGATGTCTTGAGGGGATATTTATTTTTAATGACCCCACAGGCTTGATTAATCCATCAAAATAGGAGGAAAATATTTTATATTTTTATTTATTTTAAATATGAAGGAAGAACAAAACATTTTGGTTAAGGTATTTATCTGACAAAATTATTTGCCAAAAAAGCAACTACAGCTACACATTTTATTTTACTATGCAAAATAAAAAATAAATAAATAAAAAAATGCATAGAAAAACATATATATATATATATATATATGTATGTATTTCTATATATATATATTATATGTATATATAGGTATCATATATACATATATATGTATATATATATATATATATATATATATATATATATATATATACATGTATATATGATACCTATATATACACATGATTTCTATACAGAACTTCACAGAAAAATTATGCATTTTTACATTTTCAAAAAATTTCACATAGTATAATTTATAAAATGTTTTCCTCATGGGGACCAAAAAATGTCACAAGGATTTCGGATATTGTCATCTTTGTGAGGACATTTTGTTCCCATAACCATAAGTTACCTGAACCACACACACAAAGACATACACACATAAAGACAACTATTTGTATATTTAAAACTACTTACTGTAACACAATTTTGTAACAATTTTGATACAGTTTATTACCCCTTTATCGATAATCAATGTCTTTTTGGACCAGCAGCCACAACAGCTACAGCTCAAGCCAAAGGTGTGGCTACTCTTTTCTAATTACAAGCCCTCTGATATTTTCCAGCAGAATCTCTGAATTAGCTGACAGTATTGCACATACAGATTCATTCGTCTGTGTGAGATCCTTTTCACCTGCACACCAACCGGCTGACCTGAATTACTTGCTTCAGTGAGCTGTCTATCGTCCTTATCTCACTCTGACTAGACAGCAAGAGAAATGCTTACTGAGTTCCACTGCCACCCCCTCAATTTACCGGAAGAAATGGTTTGCTCCAGTAATTACTAATTAAAGCCCCCTACACCAAAAGTAACCTGCCAGAGGGCTTTTAATCCTAGCAGGAGTGAACACAGTGATTCTCTCCCCTCCATCCTCTGTTTGTGACTAATAAGCTCGTGAGGGAGTGTGAGGGAGTTGATCAGATTTTTCTAGCCTCCTCTGGGTGTGAAGAAAGTAGGTTGGTTCTGGAAAGCATGATAGCAGTCTGACATCTGGCTGGAGAAACCCAAGCATGCACAGTTTGATAACATCAACACAGCGCTGCTGTCAAGACATTGAGTTATAACTCGAATGCACTGGCCTTGATAAACGCCGTCTTGTGTGTTCAAGGAAAATCAGATACATTAATATGCCTCATGTAGCATCTGCCATCACTGATGTTTGTATGATTTAGACTTGTTTTCACTGAATGGTGAAAAATAAAAATGATTCTGAATTTGTGGATGAGGAATAATTGCGTTAGGATCAGTGTAGCTGTCATAAACGGCCATCTGGAAGTGTGTCTCGCCTTGTGTCTTCTCTGATCTTGCCGACTCATACGCACCCTCAGTAGTCGGAGTAAAAATGGATTCCAATAAATAATGTAACACTGACGGTTGGGTGGTGGGGGATGGGTGGATCTTGTGCTGAACATTGTCTTGTAGGAAACCAGAGCATATGAGGACACGCTGCTGGTTTGTTCTTAGAAAGCACAAATGAAAACATAGGCAGTGCTAAGAAGTATTTTATGAGGAGTTGTTTTTGGACTTAGGGATCCCCACCCATCCAACCCAGTGACCCTCTACAATGAAAATATTACATTTTAACATAATACATATTTTTAACACACACACACACACATATATATATATATATATATATATATATATATATATATATATATATATATATATATATATAATGCATATACACAGTGTATAATTATATGTAGTATGTACATTAATTGGTTACACTTATTAACTGGTAACACTTTACAATAAGGTTTCATTAGTTAACATGAACTAAGAACAATACTTCTACAGCATTTATTAATCTTAGTTAATGTTCATTTCAACATTTACTATTACATTATTAAAATCAAATGTTGTATTTGTTAACATTAGTTAATGCACTGTGAACTAACATGAACAAACAATGAACGACAGTATTTTTATTAACTAATATTAACAAAAAATAAAAAAAACTGTAACAAATGTATTGCTCATTGTTAGTTCGTGTTAGTTAATAAATTAACAAATGAGACCTTATTGTAAAGTGTTACCAATTAACTTATAATAATAAAATTGTATATACATTTTCTTTTCTTTTATATTTACCATTTTTACACACAATATATACATTTCTGTAGATAGATAGATAGATAGATAGATAGATAGATAGATAGATAGATAGATAGATAGATAGATGATAGATGATTCTACATATCTACTGATCTACAACTACTTATTCTGTTAATATGTCTATTTTATATCAGTCAGTGTACCCTTGATTCAAAACCTAGATGACTTGGGTTATTTTCTGCAACATTAGCGATGCAGTTTCGAATAATCATTCATAAAACAGCGAGAGAGAATCTGGGTCAATACTTTTGTTTGATGTATCTCTCTGCAGCATACAAAGAGAAGATGAAGGAGCTTTCCCTCGTCTCCCTCATCTGCTCCTGTCTCTACCCAGAGGCACGCAAAAACCTCATGGGCGAGTTTGAAGGTAGGAAATGAAAATATAATACCAGTAATGAGAAGTTGTGCAGAAGGAATTTACAATAATGTGCTGTGCTTTATAGACCTCATTCTGTTTGATCTTCGTAATCTAACATTTTATTGGCCTGTATGTGCACCAGCACAGCAGTACTGCACATTTATTATCTTAACAGCTAATATAGATCAATAAATGTCTGATAAATGTTCAGGATGGCTGTATAACAAAGTTATATGAGCTCATTTCATGAGCAGAAGGCAGTTTGTGCATTTTATTGCATGGATCTTGATGTTCAAACCCCACCAATGTGTAGATGAATATTTGCTGCCTTACATCCTCCAGTTTCTAAACAACATCTATTTTACTTTGTGTCTTGCATGCTCAGACATGGAGGTTAAACCCATTAACAAGCGGGCTTCTGGCCAGGCCTTTGAGGTCATCCTGAAGCCACCCTCTCCCACGGCTGATGGGGGCTACAGCATCACTTCACCTCCTAAAAAGAGGGACATGTCTCTGGAGGACATCCAGAAGAAGCTGGAGGCCGCAGAGGACAGGAGGAGAGTATGTGACCCGCTTATTTGTATAATATATCTTTACTATATATCTGTATATGTTTGATGTTTGCCCTTTTATTTCTATTATTTTTTATTCCTATTATTTTATAGATTAATTTATTTATACCTATTTCATTTCACTCTGCCCCATTCTTCCTCTCCAGTCCCAGGAGGCTCAAGTCCTGAGGGCTCTGGCTGAGAAACGTGAACATGAGCGGGATGTCCTGCTGAAAGCCATGGAGGAGAACAGTAACTTCAGCAGGATGGCAGAGGAGAAACTCATCATGAAGATGGAGCAGATCAAGGAGAACCGTGAAGCCCTCCTTGCAGCCATGCTGGAACGGCTGCATGAGAAGGTCAGGACTCAGGCTGAGCTTTAATTATTATAACTTACAGTACCGTTCAAACTTTTGGGGTCGGTACACTTTTTTTAATGTTTTTGAAAAACATTAAAATGCTCAGCAAGGTTATAAAATATTACAATTTGAAATATGTTTTAATATATTTTAAAATGTAATTTATTCCTGTGATGGCAAAGCTAAATTTTCAGCATCATTACTCCAGTCTTCAGTGTCACATGATCCTTCAGAAATCATTCTAATATGCTGATTTGGTGCTCATAAAAACGTTTCTTATTAATATCCAGTGTTGGGAGTAACGCATTACAAGTAACTTGAGTATGTAATCAGATTACTTTTTTTCAAGTAGTAAAGTAACACATTACTTTTAGATTTACAACAAAATGTCTGAGTTACTTTTTCAAAAAAGTAATGCAAGTTACTTTGTTTTCCCATTTATTGACTGACAGCTCTCAGGGAGAGGGTAGGGAGTAAGGTTGCACTTCCTTAAGTCTGAGGCTTAGTGTGAAAGGGTCTTTACATTTGCCAAAAATAGAACTTTTATTTATTTTTATTTTTTTCATTTTGTTAAAAATCAAACAAGCAAGCCCAGCCCAGGTGAGAAAAAGTAAGGCAAAAGTAACGCAATCCAATAAAAAGTAATGCAATTAGTTACTTTTTCAGGGAGTAACACAATTGTAACACATTACTTTTAAAGTTAACTTTTCCCAACACTGCTAATATCAATGTTGAAATCAGTTGTGCTGCTTAATATTTATTTTCTATATTTTGTTTCAGGATTGTTTGATGAAAAGAAAGTTCAATAGAAAAGCATTTATTTGAAAAATATATATTTTATGACATTATAAATGACTTTACCATCACTTTGACAAGTTTAATGCATCCTCGCTGAATAACACTATTAATTTATTTAAAAAAATTACCGACCCAAAACTTTTGAAGAGTAGTGTAATTGTGCTTTTGGTTATTGCTTATATTTAGGTTTAAAAGAACAACTCTGAGTATTAAATGCATAATTTGTCCCACAAAATGAAATGTACATTTCATCTTCAGGAGTGGCATGCTGCAACTGTGAATAATGATCGGACATGACAGAAGATAAAACTAGCAAACAATCCGCAGACTTACATTGAAGGAGGAGCCAGAGTCATATCTAGAGACTAGACTAGAACATCATAGAGACTTGAATGTGGGCTCTTTTGATTGAGGCTAATAAACAACCAACTAGCAACCACCCAAAACCCCCTAGCAACTACTTACCATCCACACAGAACTCTCTAGCACCGTCAAAACTCATATTTTCTTCAGAAAAATTGAAATCTAATCTGATACTCTGTCACAAGAGGGCACTACAGTACAATAAAAAACATAAAGACATTTGGAAACATGAAGGGTATTTTCTTCATTTTCATCAGCATTATATCAACTTTAAGCTATAAACAGCTGATAAATCTTGTATTGTTTCTCTATGTGCTTTCAGGAGAGGCACGCTCAGGAGGTGCGCAGAAACAAAGAGCTGAGGGAAGAGCTGACAGCATGAGCACATCTCTCTACACCCACCGTCCCATCACCCCACCCCCTCTCCCCATACCTGCGCGACCTCCCGTCCCCAGAGAGACCCCCTCTCACCCTGCCACCGCAGCCCCGAGTAGAAAAAATCCTCTGGCGCACCACCCCCTGCCCCGCCCCGCCCAGGCCAAAAGAATCGACCCTGCCCCCCTCACCAACAGCATCCTGCCTGACATAGTCCATAAGACAAAAGGAACACCATTAATCCAAAAAAAATGTTTTTGATCAATTTGAAACCAGTCAAAGTGGGTGTGGTTTTTTTGTAAATACTTCCTATTTGTTTTATATGAGATGATGAAAAGTATTGCGGTGTGCCATTTTATAAGTTTCACTCTCTGTATCTTTATCTTTTAGTGGATGTACTTGTTTCCTCCCTCTCTCTCTCAGATCTGCTACAGTTTCTCTTGTACCAGGCTTTGGTGTTTGTGAGTTTGCTGGCTAGCTGACATTTGCAATGTCTCTTCTAAACGCAATGATCATGTTAGTGTCTCTATGTCCATGTGGAGAGAGTAAAAGCCGCCACGCTACAGTACACACAGCTCTAACCGGTCACTAGCATACATTTACAATGATCTCTAGCTCTTTCTTCATACATTCATCTGGTATATAGTCACAACACACAGACACACACACACACATACTTATATGCCCCCGGTCAGCATGATTTAGTGAAAAATTACATGTTGCTCAAGAGGAGCTGCGGTTTGAGCCACGCCGAAGTCATGTGACGTCTCTTGACCCGTGTTTGACCGTAGTCTGGGTTGCATTTATGCTGACAGCATAACATCAAGTTAACCTTGAGTTCTTAGGAATCACATGTGCTGAAGTTCTCCAATTCTAATTCTTGATTTTCAGGTTTTTAGAGGTCGCGATCTGTTAATAAAATGGACATGATGGTGTGTGTGTGTGTAAGTGTGTGTGTGTGTGTCAAGAGCAGTGTGGGTAGACGGTGTTATAATGTGCCATAGCTATTGTGTAAGTAGCTTTAATGTCACAAACCTGCCCACTTTCATCTTTCTCTTCCAGCTGTGTGTTTTATTCCCTTCACACATGTAACTTTGGGAGCAAGCTGTGGTGAATAAAGGCTTGGGTTTCTTGGAATGAGAATATCTGTCTTTGGCTCCGTTTTTATTTCATACAATATGCATTAACATAAACACAAAATTTGATTTCACATTTAACAGCTATGTTGTAGAGCCCAAAAATGTGATTAGCATAATGCGTGAAATAACAAAGTGTAATACCCTAGTTTTCCAACAGGTGGCAATGAATGACTTTGCAAGAAAACGTGCTGTAACTCGCAATAGCATACCATACTTTTCAAGCTATTGCTCCATAGTGTGGGAATATTCTTTATGCACAAAAAAACAAATTTAGTTCTAACCTTATCACTACCCCTAAACCTAACCCAACCCTCAACTTATCTCTAAAATCAAAAGGAAATGATAGGTGAATAACACTGATGTAGAAGCACCTAACCATGGTTTTATGCCTAAACTTGTCCTTCAAATCTGATTGATAAGAATTTTAACTTCTTTCTTTACTCATTATTGGATCGGGCTGTCAAATGTTGACATTTTTACCCCAAATGGGAATAAACATGAAAAACAAGGGTTTTTATTTCCCAAGGTGTTAACTAGATTCCACTTAACATGCAACGTAATGTGGTCACGTGACAAAGTGGTGATTTGAATTCGGAATTCGGAAACGCAAACTAGCATACTACCAAAGAATATATATTCACTAACATGAAGCGACACTCAATAGAACGTTCCATTGCAACACCGGCGCCCAGCAGCGGCCCTGCGTTTCCGCCATTTTGGGGTGAAAGCGAGTCGGCAGTCCACTAGTTTCTATTGAAATATCAGCTGGTTTGTAAAAAAAAAAAAAAAAAGGTACATTAAAGCTGAAATCCAACCTGAATGATGGCAACACAGAATAAAATACTATCACTAGTGATCATCAAATCCTTTAAACAGTTTATTTTACAGACTTTGTGTAAGCCTTCCACGTTTTTCACAAAACCTTTTTGCACTCTAGAAACCCAGTCAGTTTGGGTTAAAATTCTTTAAAAGATCTAGTATGAGCATTAGGCTGAATTAATACCAATATATGAAATTAAATTAAGGACATAATTTATTAATTATTAATTTACTAATAATAAATGTGTAAAGTTGCATACAATGGAAATACTCAATAAAGTAGGCTAACTACTTTACCTCATGGTTGAATGTTTGGATTCCACAACTGGTAAAATAAAACATATATAAGACAATACAACATTTACTGTAGGAGCCATACAATTTACTGGTGACTTAATTTAAAAAACTGTTCTATTGCGCTTCTGATTTGGCAGTGAAATTCGCCGATTTTAGGTGCGTATGTGAAGGATTCTATGGTCCAGTTAGTATTTTCACCCCAGTTTGGCGGCCGCGCTACCCGAGCGCCATCTAGTGGCTGTTGCCCAAAAAGTATCAGAGTGTCGCCTCTTGGGTTCTATACTCTTTGATACTACTCAAAAATAGTATGTATAGGACTACTCAAAAATGTTGTAGCATTCTAGCTAAAGGGAACGTTGCTATTTTAACATCGTTCATGTAATTTTCCCTGGAACGTTTTATTTATTTATTTATCTATTTAAATGTTATTACTTGTTTCTCAACGTTCAGAGAACATTCAAAAGTAACGTTGCTATAAGGTTTGCAAAATTAGACTAGCTACAAAATGGTATGTTCCCTCAACATTAATGCTAATTAGCATAACCAAAAAAGTTTTTAAAACGTTTAAAAACTGGATGTTTTGATGTGAACGTTAACAAAATGTTATTAGAACAAGTTTTTTTGTTAGCTGGGATAACACTTTAAACATGTATAAACAAATAATTACTTATTTACATATAAAATATAAAAAGGTAGTTATTACCAAAGTCCCTTTAAGACAAGTCATTTCACTCGGCGGCCATCTTTGAAACGGCTCTCGGGCATCCTGGGCATCATGCAGCTCTTTGAATGGGGAAACATAAAATTCTCCAAAACTGTTTAATCTTACGATTAAATTTCATATTTGTAATCACCAATCAAATCTAAAAAAACTGTATTTTTTAGGCTGGATCAAGCTAATGCGCATGCGCAGATGTAAATGCAGATCATTTCAGAGGCGCGCGTCTGACTGTTTCTATAGAAACCAGTGCTTCTAACGGCTGCTGCAGTGACGCGATGACTTTACCAGTCGACGATTGGCTCTTATTTAGAAGGCGGGACTTATTCCGCCATATTGCCCGTTTCACTTTCTCCCATTCAAAACAATACGAGTGACACGTCTTGTGTTATTCTATAGTCTTTGTTATTACTAAGTTTAGTATTCCATTTCAAACATGGCCTTGGTTGTACAGTAGTAGTGATAGGCCTACTAGTGCATGGTTTACTGCATACTGCACAGCATATACTACAGTACTGCCTAATTTTTCTTAAAACATAGTATATGAAACAGTATCCAATATGCAATTATAAGCATACATATGCAATACAGGCATACATTGTCATTGCTTGACCTAATTATGTACATGTATTATTCAGCGAGTGGCATCATCTTGGATATACAATCATTTTGCAACCAATTTTGTGTAAAAACTTTTGGTAATGCAATCAAACAACAAGTCAAGAATGTAAAATGGCAAGAAAAAAAATTGCAAAATAATTATGAATTATTTCTGGTCCATTCATCAAGCATTTCGTGTTTTGGTATAGAGTACTAAACACAGTATGCTCTGCTCTATACTGCATCATAAGTCATCCAGGTATTTTATGCATGTAGGTAAATAATATGGGTAGTATGCTATATTCCAGGCCTAGCAATTACTTCTACAGTATCTACTTAATATTCCAGTTTTGGGGAATCCAACTATCACCTCTAGGGGAAATGAGGGGAAAAACATGCGATAAAAGCCTCTAAAATAGATTTAAAAGCAGCTAGAGAAATAAAGAAGTGTGTTGGCAGTATGCTGTGTGTAGGTGGGAATTCATTTTACGGCTTTGGCTGGCAGCACAGTACCAGTGGTGGCGTGGGAGTGCTCCACACCAGGAGCTCAGTGAGCTGCTGTGATTGCTTTGGGACAAAGCTGCACTGTGCGGCCCTCTCCTCCCACTTTTCCATCTCTCTCGTTCCTTCTCTTCTCGCTCTGTACCTCTCTCTTTCCTCCCTGTGCAGTCCAGGCCAGCCAGGCTGCCATTGTCCAGGATATCCCTTGGCTGTTAATGGCTTCCTGGATACATAGAGAGGCCACAGAGAGGCCCCTGGGCCGTGTTTGATATCAGTTCAAAACACACGCATACAGGCACCGGTTCAACCCTATAGAAATCTGCAGCGCCTCATCTCACTGCCATGAAAGGAGCTATTCTTCTCCAAAACATTAAATCACATGTACGGCTTATTTATGTATATCCACCTGTGTGTGTGTGAGAGAGAGGGGTGACTGGAACATTTCAAACACACCAACAATTCCAGACGATAAAATATATGAATGCAATTTACTGTGACTGTTTACAAAGTTATGAGGCTGCGAGATTTGCCCTAAAAGACGTTTTGATTAAGATGTCAGTAAATATGGTCATTTTGTTACAAAGATATGTCATTATAATTTCTGGCTGATAGCAATAATTTGATGATTATTTTCATATTATGGCCAATATTAAAATTATATTATATTATAATCTTATTAATTATAAAATATTTCTAAATAAATGTAAATAAAAAAAAACACAATCAATTTAAATGCTAAAACTGAATTTAGTCATCACAACATTAAAATATACAGCATGAAAAATGGATAGTTGATAATTTTTTCCTATTATGACCAATATTTAAATTATATAATATTATAATTATATTAATTTTAAAATGTATCTAAATAAATATAAAATTAATAATATTAATATATTAATATAAATAAAAATAAATATAAAATTAATTAAAAATAATAAACATTAAAAAACAGTTTGAAAAATAGCTTATAATTATGCCCATTATATTATATTATTTTAATGTATATATATATATATATATATATATATATATATATATATATATATAAATTAATTAAAAATAATAAACATTAAAAAACAGTTTGAAAAATAGCTTATAATTATGCCCATTATATTATATTATTTTAATATATATATATATATATATATATATATATATATATATATATATATATAAATTAATTAAAAATAATAAACATTAAAAAACAGTTTGAAAAATAGCTTATAATTATGCCCATTATATTATATTATATTATTTTAATTATATATATATATATATATATATAAAATAGAAGAAATGAGCATGCAAAACCAAAAATCCCTAATATGCCATTATGGTACCGATATATTGTGCATTCGCAGTATTGAATGTATCTATTACAATATCAAAAATCATAACATGAGCACACAAATCCAGGGTTATTAGCTACACATATCATTTTATTACAGGAAAGTCACACAGGTTAGTGAGGGACAGGCACAGTACCACATCATCTCTTCCAGTACAATCTATTCCCCTAGTCTTATCTGATTTGCCAGTGCAAATTCCCTATTACCATAAAAATACGATCTGGTTTTCCAAAGTACAGTTAACTAAGAGAGTGAGAGAGAGAGAGATGATTCGGGGCATGAAGGGAGAACGTGCCCATAAGCGCTCAATTCTGCTATTAACAAACCTAACAGTGCCTTTGCTACAATTAAATTAGTGCAGTTCTGAGAGATTGTCTATTTAGATTGTCTCCGTAAAAGGTGAACCAGTGGTCCATCCCTGCAAACAACAAATTCATTACATTTTAAACAAATAAACACACACTGCAGGTCACTGACCAGAATGACTTAAAATCTTTATAAAAAATAAAGTATACTCAGCTGAGGAATACAGGTTCAGTTGCATAGGTTTTGTATATTTGCAGATGGAAAGTTGAAAAACCTCAACTTAATTGCATAGATCCATGGAAATGCTGAACGGTTTTCCCCATAAAAAAAAAAAAAAAAAAAAAAAAAAAAAAATTTAAAAGATCATTCTCTGACAAATCCTGCCTTTTAATCTGGAGGAGATGTAGGATGCAAATATATATCACGTAATCAAATCGTTCTTTATATAATTAAAGGTCCAGTCTGTAATATTTAGGAGGATCTACTGACAGAAATGCAATATAATATACACAACTATGTTTTCAGTGGTGTATAAAGACCTTACATAATGAACCGTTATGTTTTTATTACCTTAGAATGAGCTATTTCTATCTACATCCACCGCGAGTCGCCTTACATCAAATTCGCCGTGTTTGCTTGACTAGCTACTCTCTGCTGTCTCAGACGACGGCATATTTGTCCTGTATCGGCCACCATAGCTTCTCTACATACTTCGAAAGGGAGGGATGAGCGGTGGAGTGAGCCATTGGTTGCAGTTCACAACCTCACCACTAGATGCCGCTAAAATTTACACACTGCACCTTTAAATCTTGCTAGAGTAAAACTCCATTAACAGCCATCTCTCTCTCTCTCTCTCTCTCTCTCTCTCTCTCTATTAGCCTTTCTCCACTGAAGGACAAAAGAACTAGATTTGTTCAGAATTGATATGCGAGAACCCGACCATCTCCAGAACTTATTTCTGCTCAACCTGAGACGGGACAAAAAACAGGGTCGTTCGAATAAGTACATCAGTTCTGTATTCGCTTTGTACAGAGAGGAATTCTGCGGTTATGTCCATCTCTTTGAAATAGTCAGATGTTACAGAGAAAAGTCATTTCTAACTGACTGTCTGTCCACAGCGTTCATGTTTTTGCACAGTTCAGAAGGCCCCTATTTCCATGCTCCAAGGCCTATAGGGCTTCCCCAGGCTGCTGGAGGGAGCCGCGGGGCCCAGCGAACTAGGGGACAGCAGAGGAAATGCGCTCAGCGGGAAGGGAAACGCTGACAGGCTCGAAAGTGACGTCAGGAGGGGCGGAGAAAGCTTGGATGTTGTAGGTGGTGTGAGCCCAGGGGGCAGGGAGGTACTGGGCGGCACCCTCAGCGGTCCCGTCTGCCCTGCCTCGCTAATCACCGCGCCGGTCAGCCTGCTGGGGGCGTGCGGCTCTGTGGAGGGAGCGGATGAAGATGAGGAGGAGGGCGATGAAGAATTAGAGGATGGAGGGCTGCTGGTGCTGCGCGGGAGCGGTGCCCCCTGCTGCTGTTGTTGCAGGAGGAGGTGGTGAGCCAGGTGGCCGGGCGGCGTCCCGAATGCAGAGCCCCATGCCAAGTGGCCCAATCCCGAATGAGCTTCCCTCTGCGAGGCGTAACTGTTCAGGTGCGAAACCAGGCGGATGCGGAGGGGGTCTGTGTTGTCCAGGCCCTCGATGATACTGAGGTAACGCGCCGTCTCTGCCAGACACTCGCGGAAACCCAGCCCACGGTAATCCATGGCCAGCGCGTGAGCATCAAAGTAACCTGTGTGAGAGAG
Source organism: Megalobrama amblycephala (assembly GCF_018812025.1). NCBI lineage: Eukaryota > Metazoa > Chordata > Actinopteri > Cypriniformes > Xenocyprididae > Megalobrama > Megalobrama amblycephala. The sequence goes on from NC_063052.1 coordinate 5,678,650, forward strand.
AAAAAGAGCTGTTGAGTGATCTGATAATGATTACAGCTTATGACAGGAAACTCTGTGCTGTTAATAGATCACACTGGGAGGGGCTGAGAGTGAAACTGAAATGACGCTAGATAAACAACAGAGATTAAAAGATACTTCACACATCTAGTTTGTCCTGTTTCAGTCGTGTATGTGTTAGTAATTATTTTCAGTGTGGGAATTTCCTTGAGCAGATTCCCAAACATTGGATGATCATATAATGAAAGACTTTATGATAACTTTCATTATTAATAAATCGTTAGAAAATATTATGAGACCATTGGTTAATGTACATTCAAATAGTTAGAAACATGGTCAAACATAGTGTTATGCATATAAAAAGCATATGCTATATAAATAAATACAAATATGATTATGCTTGCTAATCAAACTTATTTTAAAGTGTTACTCAAAGTGTATTTTCTTTCAAATAAATGCTAATGGAAAAAACCTTACCTTTTCCTCCAGCTGCATGAAGCATCTTTAAATGATCTACGGTCATCTGCAAAATTTCTGCTTTTTCTAGTTTAGCAGAGCCCTGAGAAAAAGAGCAAATTTGTTGATGAGTTAAGTGATAAGATTATAAAGGGGAAGTCCTTTTTTTATTATTAAATCAATTTGAAAACACATGTGTCAAGTTCTTGTTTTGGTTTCATACATTTTGGGAAAACGTATATGTGACCCTGGACCACAAAACCAGTCTTAAGTTGCACGGGTGTATTTGTAGCAATAGCCAAGAATACATTGTATGGGTCAAAATGATCAATTTTTCTTTTATGCCAAAAATCATTAGGATATTTAGTAAAGATCACGTTCCACAAAGATATTTTGTAAATTTCCTACCATAAATATATTAAAAAAATATTTTTTCAATAGTTGTATCTCGGCCAAATATTGTCCTATCCTAACAAATATATAACATACAGTACATCAATGGAAAGCTTATTTATTCAGATTTCAGGTGATGTATAAATCTCAATTTCAAAAAATTGACCCTTATGACTGGTTTTGTGGTCCAGGGTCACATATAGCCTACCAAAAAATGTATTAAAATATAACTCAAAATGTCAAATGGTAAGAGATGAACCCATCAAGCATTAAGTAGTACTCTGATGCTTTCCTTTCACATTTGAATACACATGTATACAACAATTAAATCATGATTTTTAAGATAAATTGATATAAATTAAGATATATATATATATATTATTTTTTGAGATTTCTTGCCCTTTCACAAAAAGGCCAAAAAATGTGAAATTAAAAAACCTTAACGACTTTGATAGCCTATACAAATCTAAAGAGAAATGTTATCTGGCATGTTGGTTATGCCACAGTGAAGTTTTATTAAAACATAAATAATAATATTTAAAAATAAAATTACTTTGCTGTTTTTTTTAAAAGAAATATTAACACAGAACTCAACCAAACCACTCATGCCAACATTTCAGGACATTTTCAGGAATTTAATTCCGTAAAGAGACTTGCAGTGGTCTGAGATGTAAGTCAGGTGCACTCACCTGTTTCTCAAACGCACTGGGCACCAGTCTGCGCAGCTCGGACAGACTGTTATTTATCCGGTCCCTGCGGCGCTTCTCAATTATCTGTGCAAACAGATTGTGAAATCATTATTAACAGCTATTTAAGGACATTAAAGCCATTTATTCAGCTTTACAGATTCAGTATTCGGGATTTTTCCAAGAAAAACGCTCTTACCCCTCTGCGACGTTTTCTCGCTTGCACTTGAGAGGTTGTAGATGGAGACATTGATCCGAGTGGGGAATTCACACCGCTTTAAAAACAAAAACAAAATATGCATAAGAACGTGAACACAATATGAGCACAGTAGGCTACATTATATTTTTTATGAAATATGATCCTAACCAACATCTGAAGGAAACGATTTTCTAGTTAATATTCCACATTTTGTTGACAGACATGGGATTTAAAGTTATTAATCTTAATTTTGTGTGCGATGCAAATTAAATGTGCCCACATTAAGTTGTAAGGTTATTTTCTTATCCAAGTTAAACGTCTCATTAGGCTACTCGAAAATAAGCAAGACGACACAAATAAATGACAGCTAACTTACGCATTTTCGTCAGCACTCTCCTTCTCCACTTCGATATTCTCATCGAGCTCACTGTCCGAGGAGCTAAAATCGTGATTTCTCTTCATTTTTCGATAATATTTCAGAGCGTATCCTCAGCGTGTGTCAGGTGAGACAGAAGTTCATCCGTATGAACCGACAAGCTTTCCCACGGTATCATTTCAACTCCGCAGCTCGCCAAGAGAGGCGTGGCTAAGATCATGGATAGCCAATCAACGAACAAGTCTGGGACTGAGTTGCATGTCGGTTGTCAACGTCCCGGTTTAGCCCCGCCTCTCGTTTTGAATACTCTCGACAAAGAGCCAATAGAATGTTCGTCCGTGACAGCGGAGCTCCGCCCCCGGGTTCCGCCGGTGCTTGTGTTGTCTAGCCCAGCTGAAAGGAGTGGCTGGCCGGCTGTCAGCACGCGCGAGCCGTGGGAAAGTTTCTTAGCAGAACGCTGATAACCAATCAGGGGCGACGGCCGTCTCCGGCGCTGGAATGAATGGGGCAATTGGTTGGGGCGACGGGCGGTCTGCGAGTGAGCGTGTGAACCTGTAATCTAATACTAACTCATCCGAAGGAGTGCAGTGTGTACGAGGAAGCTACCAAGTCTAAATCTAGGCTACTTCATGAAGCTCAAACATGTACCTTCTTTGACAGCATTCCCAAAGGTGCACTGCAGTTAAAACAGACCATGCACAACAAGCACACAGCAATAACCCGAGGGTTTTATACTTGCAATAAGCACGTTAAGTACATATTATTCTACCATTTTAATGCAATAACAATTATATATAGGTCTACTGATACAAATAAGACAAATAAAATAAATACAAATTAACAATATAAATGAATAAAAATACAATAATTTAAATAGTTAATCGTTTTTAATAATTATTTCTATAATTCCATTTATATACGTTTCTATATGTGTTTCTATTTCCATTTATATACACATACACACACACACACACACAAAACAAAAAACAAATTATCACTAAAACAAATTAAAACAAATGATCATAAAAATAGCAACACAAATTAATATTTGATTTACTAAATATTAAATTAATAACAACATACATATTATTAAAATAGAAATCATAATGTAATTTTTCCCCCCAATTATTAATCATTACACATAGCACTTTATAACCTCATTTTCTATTTCCATTTATTTTAACCTATATTATATATACAGTCAACAACATAAATGAGTACACCCCCTCTGAAACTTCTGAAAGTCAGCAATTACTCAGTTATTTAGAAGACATGTTAGGATTCTTTAATGTTCCAGCAAGTCTGCTTAATCAATTACCAAAGAAGCATGTCAAAATTATTCAGGAAAATAAGATTTTCTTATCAAGGTGATAAAACGATGTGTAGCAAAAATGAGTACACCCTCCTAAAAGTTACTAAATAAAATGAAATAAAACATTTCTGGTGTAAGTTTAAGGCAATGTTTGATCAACAGGTAAGTATGTTGAACCAAAATATTTAAATAGAAGCAATTTCTTGACAATTAAAAGTGTTATATAGCTTACTGAATCATTCTCAGACTGACAACAATGGAAGCACTTGGGAGAGAACTGTCAAGAGACTTATTTCTTAGCGCAAAAGAGGACAGAGAGGATTACCAAATCATTGTTTTAAGTGTGAAAATATAGCAAAAGTAACACAGAAATGAAAAAACAATGGACTTGTGACAAGGCCCCTGAAATAATCAGGCCTTCATTTTAAGCTTTCATTTAGTGATGAGGGATTTTTTTTTTTTTTTTTTGCTAGACAAAGAGCAGGAGAAATACCAAACGAGTGTCTCAGAGCCGGCAAAAGCTATGAAAAGAGTGACTGTTTATCTCACAGAGTAAAGGCCAGAACACACCAAGCCGACGCTGACAAACTAGTGGCGACGAAAGCAAACTGCGGGGTTGGCTCACGTCGGCAGCGTCTGTGTCCAAAGTTGCCCTGACACACCAAACCGACGCTAAACAGCCGACGGCCAAGTAGCACGTCAGTTCTGCGCCTGCGTGAGATGAAATGCCTTTCCGAACAGCAGACGGCAGTAGCTGAACAGCCAATCAGAATGATCAGATGGCCCGACGGACCGACGAGCTCCAATGTCGATTCAACATGTCGAATCAGCCGAAAAAAAGCCGACGAGGACCAACTTCAGCTGACGGTGCGGAACACACTGAGAAAACTCGCCCGACGGCCGACCGTCGGCTTGGTGTGTTCCTGCCTTAAGATGCAGCCTGCAGAAAAGACATGCATGGTTGTTGTTGGAACTACCTACTGTAGCCAAAGCACAATAAAGTCAGTTAGCCATTTCCAAAGCCCATATACAAAATAAAGATTCTGGGAATCAATACTCTGGCCTCATGGTCTCTGGCTCCAAGTGTTCTGGTGTTGCTAGAGGAGGAGTACAGTGAGAAGTGCCTGGTTCCCACAATAAAGTTCAGTGGTAGTAAAGGTCTTATATAGGGATGTATGAGTGCTGAAGGTGTGAGGGAGTTGTGCTTTATCAATGCTGTCATGAATTCCCACACCACTGTGTAATTTAATACACAAACTTGAAACAGAAGATGTTACCCTTTCTTCATTCCCTGCATTGTTTGGCATTTTTTCAACATGACAGTGAGGATATTCTCCCAAGGTGAATGCATGTACTGCACTCAATCTTAACACTCTTGAGCACCTGTGGAGGATTCTGTAGAGGCGAGTTGAGCAAAACTCCCCATTAAAGATCAGGGAATTTAAGGAGCTCATCATCCAGGAGTTAAACAGGACAGATGTGACAATTTGTCATGAACTTGAAGGGTCAGAGCAGTATATTCAAAATAATGGAGGGCATACTAAGTACTAGAATATTATACATTTGTCGAATTAAATCTAGGGTGTACTCATTTCTGCAATCCTTAATTTAAACAAAATTGGCTAATTTACTTATTTTATGGCTATTAATGACATATATTTCTCAGTTTTTATTATGTATATGTTTATTACATTTTAGTTTTGCCATCTGTCCATGAATTGCATTAGTGATCCCAGGTTACTAAATAATGTTTCATACATTGAAGCAAACATGAAAACCATCATATATTGACCCCTATTGACTGAGGTTGCAACAGCAACAGAAGAGCTTCTAATCAATAGAAAAAGAACAAGTATGCATTGATGTGTGCTGCTGGCTGATATGCCGCAGCTGGATCCTTATCAGCCCGTGCACATCATGCTTAATTGTCATCGGTTCTGCATACATGAATGAGAGGAAGCTCTTTGGCTGATTTCATGTTGTTATTGCTACCAGCTCCGGCTCGGCGGCATGGATGAACTTCCTCCGAGAGGGGTGGCAGCGGGGTGGATCACGGGCCGCCGTGTTTGTACGCGTATGTGTGTTTTTCTATGTGCTTGGGGATGGGGGTGGCTTTTTTTGTCGCTGTAACTCAAGTTCACAGAGGTTTCCCACGCTGTTATTTTCTACTGACGTTCGTCTTTGTTCTTGTGTCTCATCACATGTTGTGATTAGTGCTCCCTTTTGAAGGTGTGGGCCCACAACACAACAGTATTTCCCCCCACAAAGCATGCCAGAGCCTCTTCTCATTCCAAGCTTGAGGTTTTTGCTCCTCCGAGTGGGTCTCCATGTCGCCATGTTTTCATTTCAGACTCTTTATGTCCATGCCAAGAAGCCTAGTCTACCCACAAGGAGGGCAGACGATGGTTTAAAACGGACACGCTGCTTTTTAGGAGTTATGTCTCAGCCTATTTGGATGATCACAGCTCATTTATCAGCATCCGTGTTTCTAAACAAGCTTGTTTTATCATGTATGTACAGTGCGTTTGAGAAAAGTGGGCAACAGGTCTCTGATCACATCGCTGCAGACTGTCTGGCCACCGCTGCCTCACGCTGTGCCGTGGCGTCGTGCGTTTTGCGCAGACAGATGTTCAGGTCCCCGAAACAATGTGTTAAACAATCCTGTCCTCCTCAGGAGGAGCAGCAGGGGGACATGTTATTGTTTATAAATAGAAATGCATTCAGTCCACTCAGAAGAGGAAGAGCGGCTTTGTTTCTCTCACTGAGAGAGGAAGTGGCGCTTAATTCTCTGAGATACATGTGACACCTTGCATTGTGCCATTTGCGCATGTTTGTGGGAGTGTGTCTGTGTGTATGTACACACATAGAGACGGATTATACTCTCATCCGAGATGCTTTTGAAGTCATCCAACTTTGACCCCTGAGCATTGCAAGACCTTTCCTCTTCCATATCCAGTGAAATTACGCATCTGTGATAAACGCACCGCTGCTTTTACAGAAGAGGAAGTGTAATGATGATCTGATGTCGCCTCTCATATTTGTGTCCTTTTCTCCAATGGCCTTTCATTATCCCAGCTACACCCTGTGACTGCGACATCTGTGTATTCAAACATTAAGTGGTTTCACCCTTATTGTCTTCCCTAAAAGTTGGAACAAGGCTGTTTTGATGGCTTAGCTGTTTTGCTAGGCTGAGATTTAGAGTTATTAATGGCAGTTAAATCCTAAACCACGTCATTTTTAGGTGTGTGATGAAAGATTTTTGATGGATTCTTTGGCCGTTTATATGAGGTTGATATTGGCTCGAGCTGTGATCGCACATGTAAGGCGCAGTTGCTCGTAATTAGGTTTTTTAAGTCGTGGAGGGACTCGAGGTGGGTGGTCATCCACATGAACACATCAGCCACGGGACTGTGGTCTGGGTGGAAAAGGGTCTCTGAACTCTCATGCTTTCATCTCCTGTCTGCATAGTTAGTGGTGTGTGTGTGGAAGTAAGAAATAGCAAAGCTTTGACAGATTGTAAAATGCACCAAAGAACGGTTAAGTAATAATGTTTTTTTTTTTTTTTTTTCCTAAATATTTTTATTTAAACAAAAATACCTTTATTCAGCATGGATGCATTAAATCGATCAAAAGTGACAGTAAAGACATTTATAATGGTACAAAATATTTTTATTTCAGATAAATGCTGCTCTTTTGAACCTGAATGACAGAACCTGAAAAGTATCACGGTTTCCAAGAAAATATTAAACAGCACAACTGTTTTCAACATAATAAGAAATGTTTCTCATCAGCATATTAGAATGATTTCAATGAAATTAATTAAATGAAATGAGTTTGTTTCACTCAAATAATAATGAAAGTTCATTGTACTTAATAGAAAAAAAGTTGTGTGAACTCAAAATTTCATTGTAGTAAGCTGAACTTAATATGATTGAGTTGAGTTGCAGATTTCTAATTACCAGCACGCTTTACATCAGACTGTATAAATAAATGTTGAAATGAAGTGTTATTTTGTGTGTTTTTGCAAAAGATTAATGTCGGGAGATATAATTTAGTGTTTATTGTTGTGTTATGTTGGGATTTACAGGGGGTTCTGTTTTCCCAGGTGAAAAAAAAAGTAAATTTCGATAATACTTAAAGTGCTCTATTTTCGTGCACTAATTTTGTACTTAATATACTAAGATAATCAACTGTGCTATTTTGAGACACCATGAATATGAACTAAAATGTGCTTTTAATATACTAATATACTTTTTTCCAATTCTGAGGGAAAAAAACTGACTATAAACTCACAATTACACGTTATAAACTCACATTTTCGACATATAAACTCGCAATTCTGACTTTTTTCTCACAATTACGAGATACAAACTTGCAATTCTGACTTCTTTTCTCAGAATTGTGAGATATAAACTTGCAATTACGAGTTATAAAGTCCAATTCTGAGGAAAAAAGACTTTATAACATGCAATTGCAACACAATTCTATCACACAATTCTGACTTTATAACTCACAACTCCGACTTTATAACTTGTAATTTTGAGTTTATGTCTTGCAATTCTGACTTTATAACTCACAATTGAATGTTATTATCTCTGTATTTAAAAAATGTATTCAGATACTACTTATAGTACATTTGAACCCATAGTGTACTACAAGTGGTAGCTAAATATATTATTTAAATACAGAGATAGTATATTAAAAGCACATTTTAGTTCACATTTTATGCTGTCTCAGAGTTGAGTACACTTAGATGTTCATAAGATTATCTTAAGTAGTACTAAAGAAGAATTTTTAATATATTAAGTACAAAATTAGTGCATGAAAAAGGAGCACTTTAAGTACATTATAGAAGTGTACTTTTTTTCACCTGGGATGCTAGTTTTGTAGGGTTACCATTGTGGTGAAGAGAGCCTGTGGTTAGGTTGAGGATGGGCTGCAAAACCTTTTAAACTTTTATGATATTAAAATATACCAGTAATTGGTCTATAGAGCTTCTGAAGTGATCTCAACAATATCTTAAACTGTGCTCAGGATACAAAAGTCAATATTATTTCAAGATTTCAGCATGAATTACAACATTTCTTATCATATTCCAAGACCAAATTAAGTTGGCTGTGCCATTCATATTAAATTTATAACTCTAATCCGACTGCATGTGGATTTTAGGAAACGACAAAGTTGATACTTCAAAGAAACTTCAGCATTACTGGTCTGTGTTGGTACAAGAGACAAAAAAAATGCTTGGGAAACACTAGTTTAGATGTCAGGTCTCAACAGACATATTCAGACACATGTGTCCGTGCTGGCAGACACACAAACACACCCACACACACACAGCCAGAGTACTTCTCACTTATGTAGTTTCTAATTTGATAAAGTCACCAGTGATCAAAACATGCGAGTAGTTGACCTTTGGCCTGACAAAATGGCAGCATATTTGCCTTTGTGCGGGCAGCCTGGGAGAGCGCCGCCCCGTGACCTGCGTAATGCAGGGGGTCAGAGGGCAGGCTGTTTGACAGCAGTATGAGTTGGGATCTCTTGGGCCTGCCTGAGCCGTGAAATCAATCTCTCAGGGCCAGCAGCAGGGCAGCAGACGCAACCGGAAAAAGCCCCATGCAGCGGACCGACCCACCACCCGTCTCTGTCTGTCTGGAACTACAGAGGGAGTGAAACCTGACAGGGAAAGTATGAGGAGGAGTAATCGCACACAGGACAGATACAAGTGAAGCTAATAGAAGAATTTCTTGCTTAAAGAAGCCCAGGACTATTCAAATTTTTGTATTATTTTTTAATAATAATTAATAATGCTTTCCATTGTATGAAAAGAAAGAAAAAGAAAAGAAAAAAAAGGTAATTGCCACTTTTTATCTCACAATTCTGACTTTTATTTCTCACAATTGCCGGATAACTCGCAATTATGAGTTATAATGTCAGAATTGTGAGATATAAACTCACAGTCGTGAGAAATAAAGTCTTCTCCCAATTCTGACTTTCTTCTCGCAGTTGCGAGATATAAACTTGCCATTCTGACTTCTTTTCTCAGAATTGTGAGATAAAAACTCACAATTGCGAGTTATAAAGTCCAATTCTGAGGAAAAAAAGACTGACTGAGAAATAAAGTGAGAATTGCGAGTTATAAACTCACAATTACACGTTATAAACTCACATTTTAGACATATAAACTCGCAATTCTGACTTTACTCCCAATTCTGACTTTTTTCTCACAATTACGAGATATAAACTTGCAATTCTGACTTCTTTTCTCAGAATTGTGAGATATAATTGCAATTGCGAGTTATAAAGTCCAATTCTAAGGAAAAAAGACTTTATAACATGCAATTGCAACTTTATATCATGCAATTCTGACTTTTTAACTCACAATTCCGACTTTATAACTTGTAATTTTGAGTTTATATCTTGCAATTCTGACTTTATAACTCACAATTGAATGTTATAATGTCAGAATTTCGAGATATAAACTCGCAATTTTGAGAAAAAAAAATTCAGATATGCGAGATAAACTCTATATCACTCAATTTTGACTTTATAAATCGCAATTGCGAGTTTATGTCACACAATTCTGAGAAAAAAGTCAGAATTGTGAGATTAAAAAGTCACAATTAACTTTTTTATTTTTTATTCAGTGGCAGAAACAAGCTTCATACAATTGAGGGTAACACTTTAGAATACTGATCCTTCATTAATGAATAACTACACAGGAACAAATGAGTAATGCATTATTAACACTCTAGTAACTACTATTAACTAACAAGTAACTCTGATGAATGAATTAGTAAGTAATAGTGCTCAGCTGAAGGTGGTAGTTCACTATTAACTAATCAGTAACTACTGTTTTTTTCATACCTCCCAGAGAACTACTAAGAACTACTATATACAGGTTCGTAATTAATGTGAATAATGAATAATGTATAATTAATTCTATAGTAAAGGCTTTGGTAAACCACTAGTAATGAGTGAAGTATTACCAAATACCTAAGAAGGAATTACTAATTATTTGGATCAGTATTCTAAAGTGAAAAACATGATAACTCTCTAGTAACTACTGAAGTCACTGTAAACTTTTGAGGTTTTTGTAAAGTATTGGATAGTAATAACTCAAGAGTTACTATATAACTCTAAAATAACTACTACTTTTTTGGATCAGTATTCTAAAGTGAAGATCATAGTAACCCACTAGTAATTACTCAAGTGTTACTACATCCTTCTAAAGGAACTACTAATTATTTGGATCAGTATTCTAAAGTGAAGATCATAGTAACTCACTAGTAATTACTTAAGTGTTACCAAATATATCATAAGGAATTACTGTACAAAAACATACAAAAACATCAAAAGTTTACAATGACTTCAGTAGTTACTAGAGAGTTATCATGTTTTTCACTTTAGAATACTGATCCAAATAATTAGTAATTCTTTATTAAGTATTTAGTAATACTTCAGTCATTACTAGTGGTTTACCAAGGCCTTTACTTTAGAATTAATTATACATTATGCATCATTCTTATGAACCTGTATATTATGAACCTGTATATAGTAGTTCTTAGTAGTTCTCTGGGAGGAATGAAAAAAAACAGTAGTTACTGATTAGTTAATAGTGAACTACCACCTACAACTGAGCACTATTACTTACTAATTCATTCATCAGAGTTACTTGTTAGTTAATAGTAGTTACTAGAGTGTTAATAATGCATTATTCATTTGTTCCTGTGTAGTTATTCATTAATGAAGGATCAGTATTCTAAAGTGTTACCCAATTGAGTACATTAACCACATTCCTATCAAACATATTTCAATTACATTTTTGTACAATAACCACTGAACTGTATATTTGAGTGCTGACTCTGGCAATTAATCTCTTGCACTGTTAGTTTCTTTTTGTATCACTTACTTTAGAAGAAGAAGAAGTAGGAGGAGAAGAAGAAAGAAGAAGAGTGAAATATGACTTGGACTTTTTTTTGGTTTGTTTTTTTTGTGAGATTCACCCATACGCCATTTTCTGGCTTTCACCTCTTTAAAGTAACTGGACAGGTGTTGTCAATACAGTCTATGCTTTCTCCAGATTTCTTCAACACACACATACACACACAAGTCTGCTTATTTAACAGTGCAAGTGTTTGACCTGATGGGTGTTTCAGTCTTGCAGAGCTGCGAGTGTGATCACTGACAGCAGCTGCGGGGTCACACTTGTCTCATAAACATCACGGGACTGTCAGTGGTCACAGACTAAGCGCTTGACATCTTAAAGCTCTGAGATTTACCCTATATACTTGAGTTTCTCTATCCCAGGTAATGTGATCTTACTCTGCTAATTGTGGTTTTATTGCATTTGACAGGTATAGACAGGTTTAATGTCTTAGTTTGCAATACAATACATTTCACTCGGCCGTTGGAAATTGAACAAATCAGGTAACTTTCTCGCCTAACTCTACAGAGTGTTGTTTCAGTATAAGATTCAGTTTGTGAAAGTGAGAAACCTTGGCCTAAGTTTACCTTTTGCTGAAACTCACACCCTTTGTTAGGCTAATCGGTTGTGTGAGGAGTTTTGAGTGACGTGTGAGCGTATAGAGGTCGTGAAGGTAAGATTTAGATAGTCTGATTAGTGTTTATGCAGTCATTAACGTGACAGGCTGCTCCACTGCCACTGCTCAGCTCTGACAGTCTGTTTTCTAAAGGTCCCACTGCTTCAGTAACACAAACACTGGGGTTTCACTCTCACCGCTCCCACTAGCCTCTGAAACCTCGGCTCAAAAGTTCCTGTAATACTGAGTATGCAAGATGAAACACTGGCCACTCTCTGCCCTTGTTATGGCTGAAAGTAGAGTTGTGGGAACTCTGAAAATGTGCTATTTTTACATCACGTTGAGTTTTCACATGACACCGGGTACAGATATATGTCATGGGCTGAAATGTTTGAGTTTAAAGGGTTTGTTCATCCAAAAATGAAAATTCTGTCATTATGTACTCGGCCTCATGGCGTTCCAAACCTGTTTGACTTTATTTGTTTCCATGGAAAAATAGAAAGAGAAGTTTAGGAGAATGTTCACGCTGCAGTGTCCCATTCATGCAATGAATGTTAAAAGGATAGTTCACCCAAAAATGAAAATTTGATGTTTATCTGCTTACCCCCAGGGCATCCAAGATGTAGGTGATTTTGTTTCTTCAGTAGAACACAAATGATGATTTTTAACTCCAACAGTTGCCGTCTGTCAGTCTTCTAATGCGAGTGAATGGTAACACAATCTATAAGAGTCAAAAAATATGCATAGACAAATCCAAATTAAACCCTGCGGCTCGTGACGACACATTGATGTCCTAAGACACGAAACGATCGGTTTGTGCAAGAAACCGAACAGTATTTATATAATTTTTTACCTCTAATACACCACTATGTCCAACTGCGTTCAGCACTTGTTTAGTAAGGTCTGATCGCGCTCTGAGAACGGAAGTAATGTCTAGAACTCATTGAAGTATTCGGTTTCTCGCACAAACCGATCGTTTCGTGTCTTAGGACATCAATGTGCCGCCATGAGCCGCAGGATTTAATTTGGATTTGTCTGTGCATATTTTTTGACTCTTATAAATTGTGTTACCATTCACTCGCATTATTTGACTGGCAGACCGCAACGGTTGGAGTTAAAAATCATCATTTGTGTTCTACTGAAGAAACAAAGTCACCTACATTTTGGATGCCCTGGGGGTAAGCAGATAAACATCAAATTTTCATTTTTGGGTGAACTATCCCTTTAAGCTCTGAATCATAAAAGAAGTCCTTAAAGGGTTAGTTCACCCAAAAATGAAAATTCTGTCATTAATTACTCACCCTCATGTTGTTCCAAATCCGTTAACTAACCCTTTAAGACTCATGAGCTATCATTTAAGTGTTGTGATAATGTTGATTCAAGTATTATGATAACGTTTTTGAGAAACAAATGCATCATAAATGGTGCATGAAGAAAAACTGCACAAGGTTTGACGTCAGTGATGCCAAATGCCTTGGTTATTGGCTGTCTCCTAATCAGTTGTGAAACAGTTTGCAGATGTGTGAATCAGGGTCCTGCACTTTTCAGAAAAGAGAATGTCTTTTAAATTCAAATTCAGTTCCTCAATTTTAATCGAGGGAGCAAACATGATGCAGAAATGTAACTTATATTTTAATGTAAGCAAGTAATTAAATTTAATTCAAATAAAAATAAATGGTTACACTTTATTTTGATAGTCCACTTTAGACATTTTACTAAGTAACTTTTCAAGTACATGTCAACTAACTCTCATTAATTTGCAACTACATGTCAAGTATCTCTTGTTAAAGTATTAGTAGACTGTTAGGGTTAGTAGAATAAGTTGACGTAAGTTATACTTATAGTAAGCAGAATGTCTGCTAAGAGACATTTTTGCTTGATATCAGCAAAAAACTCTACTAATATTCTAATGAATGATAGTTGATATGCAGATACAAAGTTACTTATAGTTAATAGAATGTCTAAAGTGGACTATCGAAACAGTGTTATCAAATAAACATATTGAATATATACTGTATTGTACATGATACTGAAATTTGATTGTTGTTTTAAAATAGAAAACCAAAGTTTGTCAAAATAAATAAACCTTTGAATTTTGGCTTTACAAAGCCTTGATTTAGAGTTAGATAGGATAGACATCCCATTAACAGGGAACGATCTCAGAATTTTGCCTAACGTTTTGGCAAGGTCCTCTCCAATTTCTGAACAAACATTATTCCAGTAACGTTAATAGAACATTCATTCAAAGTTATCTGGTCTTTAATAATGCTCTCAAAATATTAGCACAAAAACATTAATTATACATTGTTCATGGAACTTTTTGTCTGAAACGTTTTAGTTGAATGTTAGTCTAACCTTTTTACGACTAGTTTCAGAATGTTTAGCAAACATTCAAAAGTAATGTTTCCATAATGTTTGCAAAAAGATAAAATAGAATATTCCATAAAGTTCGTATAACCAAGAAAAAACTTTTTAAACATTGAAAAAAATGGATGTTTTAAAACGTTCAGAGAACATTCACAAATAACATTTTCGTAACTTACTGGGAACATTAGCAAAACTTTTTTTTTAGCTGAACAGACAGAAAGATAGATAGATAGTAGGGCTGCACGATTTATTGCACAATACAAAAAATAACACAGAACTTAAATGCGGTTATCGTTTAAACACGATTCTTAGTGTGATTATGAAATCGCAAAGGCTGCTATTATTTTTTATGCGCAGCTTGTCAATGAACTATGGCTCCAAATACTAATCCATCTGAAAGCACTGCGAGTTTATAATGTACGTTTGAAAAAGCAACATGTGTCAAACATCTTTCCAGACATAAGAAGCTTTTATTAGCATCTTGTCCAACAAAAGACAACATTTAAAGGTGCCGTAGAACGTCTTTTTAAAAGATGTAATATAAGTCTAAGGTGTAAGGAAGTTTTAGCTCAAAATACCCCATAGATTTTTTTTTTATTAATGTTTTTTTAACTGCCTATTTTGGGGCATCATTAAATATGAGCCGATTTAGGCTGCGGCCCCTTTAAATGCTCACGCTCCCCGCCCACGGAGCTCGCGCTTGCCTTTAACAGCATAAACAAAGTTCACAGCTAATATAACCCTCAAAATGGATCTTTACAAAGTGTTTGTCATGCAGCATGTCTAAATCGCATAAGTATGGTATTTATTTGGATGTTTACATTTGATTCTGAATGAGTTTGATAGTATGCTCCATGGCTAAAGCTAACATTACACACTGTTGGAGAGATTTATAAAGAATGAAGTTGTGTTTATGAATTATACAGACTGCAAGTGTTTAAAAAAATGAAAATAACGACAGTCTTGTCTCCGTGAATACAGTAAGAAACGATGGTAACTTTAACCACATTTAACAGTACATTAGCAACATGCTAACAAAACATTTATAAAGTTTACAAATATCACTAAAAATTTCATGATATCATGGATCATGTCAGTTATTATTGCTCCATCTGCCATTTTTCGCTATTGTTCTTGCTTGCTTACCTAGCCTGATGATTCAGCTGTGCACATCCAGACGTTCTGCCCTTGTCTAATGCTTGAACATGGGCTGGCATATGCAAATATTGGGGGCGTACACCCTGACTGTTACGTAACAGTCGGTGTTATGTTGAGATTCGCCTGTTTTTCGGAGGTCTTTTAAACAAATGAGATTTATATAAGAAGGAGGAAACAACGGTGTTTGAGACTCACTGTATGTCATTTCCATGTACTGAACTCTTGTTATTTAACTATGCCAAGATAAATTCAATTTTTAATTCTAGGGCACATTTAATAGCGTTTTTACTCCAAACTCACTTCATAACGACAGTTGAGCGTCCTTCTGTGAGATGATGTGGCTTGATGTGAGTCGTGTGTTTATTAGTCATGTTTAATCAATCAAAGCCTTTCAATCTTCAGTTTATTCAACTATAGCGATATGACACGTGTTATCTTCTTCTGCGGCAAGGCATATTTGGAGTTTCTGCACAAGAGCGCCCTCTGGCTTTCAGATGGACAAGCATTTACTACTGATCACAGAGCCGTATAGCTCTGACAAGCTGCGCATAAAATAATCGCAGCCTTTGCCAAATCATGTGCGGTTTAATCGCAATAAATCATGCAGCCCTAATAGATAGGTAGATAGATAGATACAAATACACACACACGCACACACACACACACATGCAGTGTGTCGGGAACCCTCCCCCTGTGACCCCCCTCTAGCCTGGTATCTGTTAGACAGCTTGTGTGGCTCAGGCTGAGATTGGCTGTAGACAGGGCTGCAGTAACGGCTGCTTACCGCCAGCCCCGCAGCTGTCTGTGCACGATGACCCCATGTGTGAGACCCCCCCTCTGCTGCTTCCCAGGCCGAGAGAGGGACAGCGGGAGGGGGTCATGGATTACAACCGAGGACGTGTAGCCACCACACTCCCAATCCTGTACTTACAAAACACACACACACAGCCCACCCCCAACCCCTGCCCTGGGGCAGCTCTGATCAGAGGAGGCTGGGATGGGTGTCATGAGTGTAAGTGAGTGTGTGTCTGTGCAACTGTGCATACTGTATATGCTTGCGTGTGCATACCGAGTGTGTGTGAATGTGTATCATGGCACAGTGCTCTAGCCCTAAAAAGTGTTTGCTAAGGCTTATTAATATTGTTAATATGTTGGATTAGATATTTAAACAAAAAAGTATTACATTTTAACGCATAACTTCCCGCACTGTTTGACTACAGACATGAATGATAATTCAAATCAAGTGTCTTGTTGAGGATGTAGGCTACTAAGCACATACTAAGGTTTTATACATGTGTGCTAGAAACCACTGAGAACATGCTAGTAACTACATAGCAATATAGCATTGTGACTTTTTTCACAGGCAGGCATTACACTAAAAATCATATTCTAAACTAGCTAGTAGTTTCTAGTACTGAAGTCAGCACATACCGAGGACGTCTTCTGAATTTGTCACCCGTGGTTTGTTGCTTCAAGCAGAAGTGCTATGCTGCCCTAACAGGAAGTGGGCATCTGCCTTTGTGGTGACCCTTCAACAAGGCTGAGAAAAAGAACCAAGGATAAGCTGACTGGACTTAAGTAATTATACTTCACTTTTTTCTCTCCAAGAAATGTAAGCTCAAGTAAAAAGGAGAAAGCAAACATTTTTCTTTCACAGACAATATTTTTATGCCATTGTGTTGCTTATTTATGGAAAGTATTATATTGGGCTGCTCTGTAATGCCGTGTTAAAACAGCTTTCACAGTTCCTGCACATTCCCTGACTTTGTTTAACCTGCACAGTATGCAGTTTATTTTCTTGAACTGAGGAAAGAACAAGGAAGCACAGTTTCCCTGGCAGACAGAAACCTGTCGACACTGGAGTAAAGCTGGGTGTTATCAACTGCACGACTCTACCAACAAACTGGGGTGGGAGGACAGAGCCCTCTCACATTACAACCATACTGTGGAAATACAGTACAGTGATGGTATCAGATGATATAGAACATCATGGTAATAAATAATGATAATATTCATATACCATGGTATTTATGTGCTACTCCAATGTGCTTTAAAGAAAACTAGTAAAAGTTTAAGATCAGTAAAATTACTTCAATACCACGGAAAATATTTTTGTTTAGCAAGGACGCATTAAACTAAGCAAAAGTGACAGTAAAGACTTTTACATTGTTAACAAAGATTTCTATTTAAATAAACACTGTTCTTTTGACCTTTCTATTCATCAAAGAATTCTGAAAAAAAAAAAAAAAAAAAAAATTCAATATTTTATTTAGAATACAACATAGATGACATATCAAATGTTTAAACTGAGAAAATGTATCATTTTAAGGGTAAAATAAGTTGATTTTAAATTGCATGGCATCAACACATCTCAAAAAAGTTGGGACAAGGCCATGTTTACCACTGTGTGGCATCCCCTCTTCTTTTATAACAGTCTGCAAACGTCTGGGGACTGAGGAGACAAGTTGCTCAAGTTTAGGAACAGGAATGTTGTCCCATTCTTGTCTAATACTAGTTGCTTAACTGTCTTAGGTCTTCTTTGTCTTATCTTCCTCTTTATGATGCGCCAAATGTTTTCTATGGGTGAAAGATCTGGACATGCAGTCTGGCCATTTCAGTACCCGGATCCTTCTTCTACGCAGCCATGATGTTGTAATTGATGCAGTATGTGGTCTGGCATTGTCATGTTGGAAAATGCAAGGTCTTCCCTGAAAGAGACGACATCTGGATGGGAGCATATGTTGTTCTAGAACTTGGATATACCTTTCAGCATTGATGGTGCCTTTCCAGATGTGTAAGCTGCCCATGCCACACGCACTCATGCAACCCCATACCATCAGAGATGCAGGCTTCTGAACTGAGCGCTGATAACAACTTGGATTGTCCTTGTCCTCTTTAGTCCGGATGACATGGTGTCCCAGTTTTCCAAAAAGAACTTCAAATTTTGATTGGTCTGACCACAGAACAGTTTTCCACTTTGCCACAGTCCATTTTAAATGAGCCTTGGCCCAGAGAAAACGCCTGCGCTTCTGGATCATGTTTAGATATGGCTTCTTTTTTGACCTATAGATTTTTAGCCGGCAACGGCGAATGGCACAGTGGATTGTGTTCACCGACAATGTTTTCTGGAAGTATTCCTGAGCCCATGTTGTGATTTCCATTACAGTAGCATTCCTGTATGTGATGCAGTGCCGTCTAAGGGCCGAAGATCACAGAGGCTCACAGAGGCTCTTTTTATACCCAATCATGTTGCCAATTGACCTAATAAGTTGCAAATTGGTCCTCCAGCTGTTCCTTATATGTACATTTTTGGAATGTGTAGCTCACATGAAATCCAAAATGAGCTAATATTTGGCATGACATTTCAAAATGTCTCACTTTCAACATTTGATATGTTATCTATATTCTATTGTGAATAAAATATAAGTTTATGAGATTTGTAAATGATTGCATTCCTTTTTTATTCACAATTTGTAGAGTGTCCCAACTTTTTTGGAATCAGGTTTATATATTATATATATATATATATATATATAAAAATGTGACACTGAAGACTGGAGTAATGACTGCTGAAAATTCATCTTTGATAGCACAGGAATGAAACTCATTTTGAAATATTTTAAAATAGAAAGCAGTTATTATTATATATTAATATTTAGTAATATATTATTATAGTAATATTTCACAAAATTACTATTTTTAATGTGAGATGTTTTGTGAGAGTGTAAACATAATTATATTACCATGCTACCATGTCCACAAAAACTTTATAGCACTTCTTTGTTAATGAATACATGAAGCAGACATGAAGAAGCAATTTGAAAGATAATCACTACTAGATAATCACCATAGTATTATTGTCTTCTTTTTCATAAAAAATATCAAAAACATTCCTAAAACAAGATTTTTTACCCTTATGGGGCAGAGATATAGTTGGGGCCCCTATGAGAAAACCCATGGGGCCTCAGTACCCTTCACCAATTCAAAAAAGCTTGACCTATATGATATTTTGCTGCCAATAAAGGCTAGGATATGCTGCTCTACAGTTGCTATAGGGAGGTCTGGATGGTTGCTAGGGCATGGCTAGGAAGTTGTGTGGCTACTTGCCTTTTTTTCAGTCACTTATTAAAAACATTTGTTACATGTCAAGTTTTGGGGACGGAAAAATAATATGAATTGTAAATAATAATGGTAGGTTAATGATTTGCTCAGCCCGCAGTAATGGCAACACGCTCATTCTGTAGGTAAGCCGTTTTGTTTTGTGTAAATGTGGACGGGTTATAGCTATTCTAGATGCTGTGTCGATGTCGTATGACTTGATTTGCAATTGATAAAAGTTCAATTTTTATTTAATGCTTGGGTGCATCATGAATACATTTTGGTTATGTCGACATTGGACATGCTTTTCCCCTTAAGGAGTTCCACAAACGTGTGTTTGAGAAATTGTGACTGGGACATAGTAGTTGTACTGTGCTTGTGTTCTACTGCGGTTTATTTTCAATAAAAACATGATTGAAATTACCTGAACATTGAGTCTGTTAGCTTGATTTTGGCTACAAGGAATAAAGTGTAGAATCCTATGTGAAAATGCTAACTTTTGCCCAGGTCCGGCCAAAAATAAATTCTGCGCCCCACTAAAGGCCCTGTTTACACCTGGTATGAAGATGCATTTTGGAGGGAGACACATTCCCGTTTACACCTGGTGTTTTAATTCATCTCGTAGTCTACTTTCAACCACTTCTGTGCTGATTTCTTCAAGGGGAGGGTCTATGGGCGGGTAAATGTATAAGGTTTTTTTCGAATCTTTCGATCTAATCGACAAAATAAGCGCGCACAATTTACATATGAACGCGTCCGGAGATGATGGAAAAACATACGGAGAACATCAGATTTCATTTCTGTTCTGACAGCCGCAAGACCACACCGAATGCGGTGAATGTGTGTTAGAAATCAGGAATGGTGTGGGAACATTGAGCTTGGTATGATTTTCGTCTTCAACCCAAACTTGGGTCTTCAGCTGACAAAGTTTAAATCCCTTCTGGCTAGTGCGCTTCCCATAATGTTTATGCATTATGTCAGTAGGCGGAGAGTAGGCGGTCTTTTGTGGTTGTTTGAACACATTCAGCCACATGAGTGTTTACACTATGAAAGCAATCTGATCGAATGTGTTTTCGACTCCCTAGTCTGGAAGTGGTCGAAATTGCACAAGTTTGAAACATTTTAGACCCCATTTACACCTGTATTAGCATCGTCCACTTGTGATCCAATCCATTAAAACGCATCTTAATGCCAGGTGTAAACAGGGCTTGAGACAAACTGGATAAAAAGTGCTCTATAGCTCTAATTTTTTACAGCAACAGTGTTATTGTAAATCAGTGTGTTTACTTCACAAATACGCAGAAACACTTTCAGTACAAACTCAATCTCCTGCTCCCTCTCTCTCTCTCTCACACACACACGCGCTTCCTTTGTCCCATGAGGAGCCAATTCCCAGGCAGTTTTGGGGCGGATTGGTTTCTGTCTCACCCAGCCACACTGCACTGTAGGTAACGACGTATTGTTCTCCAGCTGGGTCTCGACTGGGGAAGGGTTACAGGAAAGAGGGTGGTGAGAGAGGGAGAAGCTGGCCTGGTAAGGACCTGAATGGAGTTTTGTCTAGGCTGTGCGCTGCAGCAATCCGATCTGGTGGGAAACCTTTGAGACGACCACGGAGTCACAAATAGAACAACAGGAACTAGGGACAATCACAGACTGCACCATAAAAGAGGCACTATCCCCGAGTGAGATAGTCAGCCAGGTCTTGCCTTCCTCTCACACATGTGCTCAGTCTCATATAAGTCTGCTACAATATTAGATCTGATATAGTGTTATATACAGAGAGCCCCTAAAAGTATATTGGACAGTTAAACAACAAATAAAAATGTATGAATGTCATTTTATTAGTTGTTAGAAAAAAATCTAAATGGCTTGCACCTAAAAAGGTGAGCTGGATTTTTGCTCATTCAGAAACAAGGGGTTTTTAATGAATGACCAAACTCAAACTTAAAGGGTTAATTCACCCAAAAATGAAATTATGTCATTTATTACTCACCCTCATGTCGTTCTACGCCTACAAGACCGTCATTCGTCTTCGGAACACAAATTAAGATATTTTTGATAAAATCCGATGGCCAGTGAGGCCTGCATTGCCAGCAAGACAATTAGCACTTTCAATGTCCAGAAAGCTACTAAAGACGTATTTAAAACAGTTCATGTGACTATGAAGCGACGAGAATACTTTTTGTGTGCTAAAAAAACCAAAATAATGACTTTATTCAACGATATCTAGTGATGGGTGATTTCAAAACACTGCTTCATGAAGCTTCGAAGCTTTACAAATCTTTTGTTTCGAATCAGTGGTTCTGAGCACGAATCAAATTGGCAAAGTCACATGATTTCAGTAAACGAGGCTTTGTTGCGTGTTTCAAGTGTTTCAAAAATTTCGAAATTTCAATGGTTCACGTGACTTTGATACATGATATGAACTGATTCACTATGAACTACACTACATTTAAGGGCGTTTGAGATGAACTGATTCACTAGAGCGATTTAATCTTTCCAACACTACATATGAGAGAGATACTGTTTGGGAAGAATCGATTCACTAGAAGACATTTCTACTTACTGTATGAGAGACAGAGCACGTTTGATTGATTCCCTCAGCTTAGAGCGATGTAGCATTTAGGTTGCGCAAACTGTGAGTCAATAGATAAATGAGCTTCTTTCCTGGAAAAGCCACACTAATGTGAAAATAGCTGAACTACTGTTACCCTATTGAAAAATGTTGTAAGTTACTTCCTAACACTGGTCCCAAGTTCATTTCAGTGGTCAATTTAATCCGTTTTTACCATAATAATAATAATATAAAGGTAAATATAATATTATAAAGGTATTTTTCAGTTAGTCTTCACATTAGTGGGAAAAGCCTGATCTTCTTTTAGCATTTATTGTTGACAACTGTTTGCTTTATTACCTCTCTTGAGCACGTCTATGAACGTCATTGCTAGACGCGAAACACATCATATTTTCCAAATGCATGTTCTTGGATTAATGACATCCTCTGAAGCTGCAACTGCTGGGTGTGTTTGGAGTTCAGATGAAAAAAAAAATCAGAGTACTGATGTGTCCCACAAGTCGGCTGTTGTGATTTCGTCTCCTTTATTGTTGTCTTGGGCTACTGATGTCACTTCCCCTGCCGTAATAAAGGAGAGCAGCCGTTGGCCACAGCAGGATCCAGCTGTTCTAGCACATGGTTGAGCTGTGCGGTAATACTCGGAAGACACAGGAAAAACAAGAAAGAGATCACTGGAGTTCAGCGCATACTCTCTGTCACTGTGTGTTGGTAGTTAAGGGGACTGCACATCATTGTAATCACTGTAAAGTGTAAGTAATTCAAATAACAGCTTAGCTGGGGTTCAGGTTGGATGTTTGAGAGACATTAGAAAAGTTAGCAGATCTTCTGACATAAACTGTGTCAAAATGTGTGATTTCCTTTGATGTCGTAAAGGAAGAGTTCACTTCCTTTACTGGATAACCAATAGCATCAGTGATACCAAATTAGGTGCGTGTTTGCACACTCTATTTGAACATACACAGATGTAAATTATATTTTAAAGCTATGGCACTGCTGATTTGATGATAATGGATTAATCAACACAAATGATTAAATGATTAATTACAGTAGTTATTGTGTGTACATGGGAAAGCCAGATGCAAAGCTGTCCCACCCTCTTAAGTGTAGGGAGAAGATGAATCCATCCAGATTTTGGTAGTCAACATATCCACACAGATGTTCTTCTTGGCACCTCAGCATGACCGAGTGAGCCTCAAAACCCTGGTGAGAACTTCCTCTGTGGGCCACAGCAGTGAGAGAGGACAGGATGGATTAAAAAAAAAGAAGTTGTCTTAGTAGATTTACATGTTCTTAAGATCATGTGAATTGCACTTGTTTGTGCAAAATTTAGGGTATTAGGGTTGACATGGTTGTTGCTGTTTGGTTGCTAAGACAAAGTAGTTTTAGAAGGTTGCTAGGGTGTTGCTAGGCAGCTGATAAGTGCTGTTGGTGGTTAAGGTCTAAAAGTGTATGGTTTTGTAGTTAAAAATTTGTTATATTCTTGGAATTTTAATATTCCTTACATTCAAATGTGATTGGATTTGCAAATATTGGATTTACAACCCAGATGTAACGAGAAAATTGTATGAAAATGTAATTCAATTGGACAATTTTTTTTTGAGAGGAAAAAAACAAGCATGAATGTTCACCTCAACGTAACTGTCAGTGGGAAGCAGATCAAATGAAAACGTACAAATGATATTGTACAAATTCATATGAATTAGCCACCAATTCAGCAAAACATAAAATAGTTATGAATTGCATGAGAGTGTGTGTTGGATTATATGTGATTTTTAGCTATTCACATTTAAAAAATTAATCAGATTTGAGTTTGAAACACCAAAAATCCTGGTTATTGATAATTTTCTGAACAATGTCTATTATATTCTGGTCTCTAGATATGGCACTTCTCCCTCCTTAAAGCTGCAGTCCGTAACTTTTTTTGGTTACAATTATCCAAAATCAATTATTGAGCAAGTAAATAACCAGCCAGTGTTCAAAACTATCTCCTTACCTTAGCCCGATTCACAACGGTAAGCTTGTAATAATGTTTTTTAATTTGAGTGGTAAAGGTGGCATAAACTCTGTGTTTTGAATGGGTTGGCTAGAACAAAAGTGGCAGACATGTTACTTACTTGTTCAGATGATATTTTCCAATGAAACCTATTATTTGGGACATACTTCCAAGACGTAGTATCTGTAATTCCGAGGTACAGTGAATATCCACACTGGTGCGGTGACTCATAGCCTACAAATCAAAACATTAAGGCCAGAACACACCAAGCCGACGCCGACGAACTAGTGGCGACGAAAGCAGACTGCGGGGTTTGTTCACGTCGGCAGCGTCTGTGTCCAAAGTTGCCCTGCCACACCAAACCGACGCTAAACAGTCAACGGCCAAGCAGCACATCAGTTCTGCGCCTGCGTGAGATGAAATGCCTTTCCGAAACAGCAGGCGGCAGTAGCTGAACAGCCAATCAGAATGATCAGATGGCCCGACGAGGTCCAACGCCGATTCAACATGTTGAATCGGCCGAAACAAAGCCAACGAGGACCAACTTCAGCCGACGGTGCGGAACACACTGAGAAAACTTAGTCGGCCGACGAAGAAAAACTGCCCGATGGCCAACCGTCGGCTTGGTGTGTTCCTGCCTTTAGATTCATCCACTTGACTGCTGCAGATTCATTTCAGCGTTGATAGTGTTGCCATATAAACACATAAATCTGAGTCTGAGGGCGTGAACAGCTCCCGGTAGAATGTTATGGGTTGCCGTTGCTAAATTACGGTACGACGTGGCATGAATGCAGCATAAGCTTGTTGTTTTGGTTCAGGAGAAACTGTAAAAGGCGGCTGCTGTCCACAACTCTGCCTTATCGAATGCGCTGATGACGTGTGATTGCGCGAACAGAGTGCGCAGAGGTATGGAAATACATATATATGTTGACAGGCAGGTAGGACACTGTATCATTTTGATTGGACAAACATTTTGTAGTCCTGAGACTACCACCAAAGTCCCTTTGAAGGAAAGTCTGTTCACTCGGCGGCCACAGATGAAATGCCTTTCCGAAACAGCAGGCGGCAGTAGCTGAACAGCCAATCAGAATGATCAGATGGCCCGACGAGGTCATGTTGAATCGGCCGAAACAAAGCCAACGAGGACCAACTTCAGCCGACGGTGCGGAACACACTGAGAAAACTTAGTCGGCCGACGAAGAAAAACTGCCCGACGGCCAACCGTCGGCTTGGTGTGTTCCTGCCTTTAGATTCATCCACGCTGAGGAGCCGTGCCGATGCACAACCCATGTAAAGTTGATAATTCCGCAAATACCTGCAATTGCAGGTTTCAAACAGAAATGGCAACAAAGAGGCAAAACTTACGGACTGCAGCTTTAAGTCTATGGGATCTTTTGCCCATATTGTTGTATAACAAGTGACAATCTGATCTTCACTAGAAAAGAATCAGCACATACTAATACTTAGTGGTTTTGAAATACATTCTTATGAAGCACCACTAAAGGGTTCATAAACTTTTATTGATGGTGAGAGAAACATGGATGTCCAAACCTTCTCTTCTCCTTAGAGCTCAGTTTGTCGGTCAAAGCCAAGTTGTCCGTTTTCCCCTGGGCAGTGTGACGGGCCAGGCGCCGGGAGGTCCGGACCTGCCTGACAGAACTTGCCTCTCCCATTGCATCAGACCGCGTGATTGCCAGACTAGGAACAGACTCATTCACTCCTTACAATGGTTCGTAATGCCTGACACATAAACCTTTGAGTCATTGTTTGCAGTAAAGCAGCTCTGAATGAGAAGAATACATAGCCAACAATTCCTCCAAGAGCGCTACATCTATGTCAAGGCGACCTGTGTTTTTCTAGAACTTCTCGTCACCCTGGCAACTGATGTCCTCTTGATATCTCACCGTTTAAAACGGAACATTCTACTTATGGACAGGAATGTCAACTTTGACTGCTAGAACCTTGACTGGCAGAGCCGCAATAATGGCATGCTGAGCACAAAGTGGAAATTTGGACAGTTCTGTTTGATGTGGGTGAGGTTTCAGAAAACATCCTTGTGAAAACTTGGATGAAAAAAAAGAAGTGGTTTAAATTGTGGACCAACGACAAAGCTGCGAAAGCCAAGAATAACCAAGCTGTTCCTCACTGGGCCAGACAAGCTGGCAGGCGACAGAAAAGAGGGGCTCTGAGAATCCCCCTGACCACACCCTAACCACCAGTGAGAAAGAATGTGGGGTAAAAAGAAACAGACATACAGACAGAAGACAGAAAGTTGATTGGAAATAGCATGGAGATTCTTGTTGTTTTCCGTCACTCTCAGGCCTTAACCACACCACACACGCAGAGGGGCCACAGTAAAGGATGGGGCCCCATCTAAAACACAGCAGTCTCAGCATTGATCTCCTTCAAAGAGCTCATGTTAACTGCTGGAGTTAACTGCTCTCTATTTACCACACAGCCCTTTCAGTGTAGATGGCAGTTCAGTCAAAAGTTGGGGTCACATTTACCTCAGTTCTGTGAATTTACACGAATTCAGTCATTTCAATTCACCTTATTTTGCAACGTGGAAGTAAGCTATTTTCTGTGAATGTGTGAGACTTCCTGTTCATTAGCTGCTATAGGGAAATAACTACAAGAATAACGTAGTGTAGTAAATTTTAAAACTATTTGCACTACAAACGAATGTGTTTATAATTCCAATAATTAAAGTACACTCTAAAAAAGCTGGGTTGGGTTGAAAATTGACAAACCCAGCGATTGGGTTGTTTTAACCCAGCAGTTGGGTTAAATGTTTGCCCAACCTGCTGGGTAGTTTTATTTAACTTTTGTTTACAAATTACTGTATTCCTTGCTTAAAATGAATCCAAAATATGTTGAAAATTTACATTTATTAATATGTTTAATAACTTTTATTAATAACGTTAACGAATAATAATTAAACGATAAACATTTATTAAATTGCTTATTAATAAATGTTCACCTTTTGATTATTATTGTTGCTTTTAGTAATTATGTGTCTGATTTTTAATTTCCAACCTATTTTGGGTTCATTTTAAGCCAACCATATAGTAATTTTTAAACAATAGTTGGGTTAAATAAAACTGCCCAGCACGTTGGGCAAACATTTAACCCAACCACTGAGTTAAAACAACCCAATTGCTGGGTTTGTCCAATTTCAACTAGGGCTGGGCGATATATCGCATGCGATTGTCACGCGCATTTCGTCAGTAAAGATTAGCTAAATCGCCATCACCTGCTTTCAAATGGAGCGGCATTTAATAGACAGAGCCGTAGTTCACTGACAAGCTACGCAATATCGCGTTCATTATCGAAGGCGATTCATCTGCGATAATGAACGCGATATTGCGTAGCTTGTCAGTGAACTACGGCTCTGTCTATTAAATGCCGCTCCATTTGAAAGCAGGTGATGGCGATTTAGCGGTAATCAGGGAACCGGCATGCGATATATCGCCCAGCCCTACTTGGGTTGTTGTTAACCCAGCATTTTTTAAAGTGTATGATAACTAATACCAGTGTATATGATCAAGCAGCATAATGGACTGTTTTTGTACTGCTAAGGAATTGGAAGCAGATGACACAGGAAGCCTTGCACATTCAAGTTACAAATGGCTGCACCTGCTCTTATGTTAAAAATAAGGTGGACCGCGAGATCAGGAGTTTTGTGTGAGGGCAAAAAATTTTCACCATGCAGATTTCGCAATGGGTTGAAGGTAGGGTAGGCAATTTCAGAGTGGCTAGCAATAGCAAGCTAGCTATGAATGTATTAGATCCCACCCTCCCTTCAGAGTGCTCTCCAAAGCCACACCTTGTCCAAAACACATGAACGCGCAGGTCACGCACAGCCAGAGCAGATTCAGCAAAGCGTCATAAAGTTACAAAGCGAGTTAAATTAACTTATGCCTCAAAGCACTTAACATTAAAATAATAATGAATGTAAATAACTTTCAGAGCTCTTACTTGTACCACTTGACTGCTGCAGATTCATTTCGGCGTTGATAGTGTTGCCATAGAAATGCATATATCTGAGTCTGAGGATGTGAACAGCTCCGGGTAGAACGTCATGGGTTGCCGTTGCTAAATTACGGTACGACCTGGCATGAATGCAGCATAAGCTTGTTGTTTTGGTTCAGGAGAAACTGTAAAAGGCGGCTGCTGTCCACAACTCTGCCTTATCGAATGCGCTGATGACGTGTGAACATTTTGTAGTCCTGAGACTA
The DNA here is from genome assembly GCF_018812025.1 of Megalobrama amblycephala. Lineage (NCBI taxonomy): Eukaryota > Metazoa > Chordata > Actinopteri > Cypriniformes > Xenocyprididae > Megalobrama > Megalobrama amblycephala. The sequence goes on from NC_063052.1 coordinate 5,707,041, forward strand.
CCACCAAAGTCCCTTTCAAGGAAAGTCTGTTCACTCGGCGGCCATATTTGCAATGCCTCCGGGCAGCTATTTCGGGCATCCAAGACCAAATCTTATCTATTTGAATGCGGGAATCCTGAAATCTCAAAAACTGCTTGGCGAACTCCCAATTAAATTGCATATTTCAAATCAGCAACAAAATCTGACATGAACCGTCCCATAAATGTTGTTTCTTATGCTTAAATAGCGTTAAAAAAAGCTTATTTTTTAGGCTAGACGAGCCAATGCGCATGTGCAGTTTTATGCGTGAGTCTCAGGTTTCTATGGGAACAATACAATACAACAATACACAATTTTGTATACAGTTTTTTGGCTTTGAAATTTCTCTAATGTGACAGCACCTTTAAGCTAAAAACATACTAAGCAAGTACATGAACGCAACCATTTCTACACATTATGCAAGCTCTGTTGTCAGTGTATTCTGAAATGCATCAAATATGTAAGTAATACATGTCACATTCTCAGCATTGCCACAAGAATATAGCGAGCATTAGCTTAAACAGCTTCTTCTACATTTTTTTTCTCTGGCAGGTTAATGGCACAGACTCTGAATAATAAGCATGGCACTTGCATTGTGATGGTTAAGCATTTGTGTCTGCATTTGCAAACTACGTTTCTTTATGATATGATGTTATTAGACATTTTTTGGCTCATATTAAAGTATATATATATATATATATATATATATATATATATATATATATATATAAAATTATTCATGAAATGTGGTGAGGCGAGGAAATGCTTGAAATGTGTGTTTTATATCAGTAAATATCTGTCTGGTGTTTGTACCATTTGCCAATTTCAGTAAAATTGGAAGGTATGAACGCATTAAATATTTCCAAACTTAAATCGTCCCTCAGCTGGATGCTGCATATGAAGATCTGTCCAACATCATCAATTTGAAATCTCACCAGCAAGGTCTTATTCCTTCTTATATTATTATATTAGCACAAGAGTGAGGTATTTATGACCGTGGGTCCCACAGTGGAGTTGCTTGAGTGGTCAAATGAGCCCTGTAATGGAGGAGGTTTGTCTTCCTGCACCTGGTAAAATAACCCTTCCTCATGACCAGACCTGCTGCATGAAGAATGAACTCAGGGTATAGGTGAGGATATGAAGGTGAAAGTTAGTTCAATCATGACAACTCTCAAAATAGTTTTAGCATGTTATTGAATATACCAATGATAATATAATTGGTCTTAGATCTGCTACGCTACTGCTGTTGATTATTTCTGCTGTTGCAGAGCAAGTATGAACTTGCTACTGCTAATAGATACACAGACACACTGCTGTGAGCATGTAAGATATGCTGCTGCTGTATGAATAGACATACATAAATCCTGTAGGAGATCATGACAGGTGGAGCTGGGGAAGGTGGAGGGTTTCAGAGGAACTCTGATAGCAGGTTGCAGGTCTAGCCTACAGCAAACACTGAACCAGACAATTTAAATGTTGAGCAAGCAATCTCATTGGCTGCAGGATCAGCAGAGGCCAATCAACTTGTGCCTTGCGGTAATAATGTGATTCCTTGCAGTATCAGCTTGCATCCTCTAGAGTTTCATAACTAGATATATCACCTAAAAGAAAATGACAATTAAAGACAGACTGTTTTTTGTTTTGTTTTTGGAAGGGAGAGAAATAACAGATAAATGACAGAGTGGGCTAATGTTGGGTCCTGAAACTTTAACAGTATGTTCTCCTGAAGTTTGGGTTTAGTGTAAATAACCTTGCCAGAAGTTGCCATAACACTGGAGATGAAGAAGGTCAGATGAGGAAGGTCAGATTTACAATGATTTAAAGTCAAGATGAAACGGCTGTCGCAACCCATTTTACTGTAATCTGACATATTTATGAGTGAAACAGGATATTCAGCAACAACAACAAAAAAAAAAAATGTTATCCATCAAGAATTGGTTAGAGGGGTTTCCACCACCATGTAATTTGCACCACATGGAAATGATTGTGGTGGAAATGATGTTAAAAACTTTTTTTGTTTCTGTTTTTTGGGAATAAGCATTTAAATAAATGAGCTTTTATTTGTCCTAAACACAGTTAAATAACATTTTTGAAAAAAAAAAAAAATTGGGGGGGGAGAAATTTTTGGTCACCACATATGACAACTGAGGAACAATCATAGTTTTTGTAAAAATACAATAAACATTGAAATGGTTGGTGTTTATTTTCATTATTTGTTTAGGTTATCCGAGTTTTAAAAAATTATTATATTTTAATTATAGTACTATTAAACTTTTTTTTTATAATATTATTAGAATTATAAATGTAATTATATCTATCTATCCATCCATCCTCCATACTATTGTTATACTTTTAGTTGTATCTTAGTTTTAAAAATTGTATTCAAAATGTAATTATGTGTGTGTGTGTTTGTACAAATTTTCCGATTTTTTTATACTTTTTATGAGGGCAAACCAATAAAATCAAGCTCAAAGTATTAAAAGTATGGCAAAAAAGATCGGATTGTAAAATGTTTTCAAGACTGTTTTAAAGTTACCTTCATATAATAAAAGAAAAACCTGCATATGCAGCCTCCATCTTTCTCTTTCATTCTCTCTCAGTTGCTCTGTATTTCTCACTCCCTCTGCGTAGTTTGGCAGTCACAAACAGGCCATCCTTGTGTGGACAAAGCAACTGCCGCACGGCCTGCGGGCTGATCCCACGACCCCTGACGACATGGGAAAGTGTTCCACTCAGCTGTCGGCCACCCCTCGTCCCAGCCGTGAGGCTCTCCTGAGAAACACGCACTTCACATCAACAACACGGCAGCTTCACTGTAACACATTATCTCTGCGACCTTCTGCAGAGCTGCATGAGAGCGACCGTAATAAATGTCAGAGGGCCATTGAGAGAACTCATTAGTGATAACTGTATGGGCCCAGTGTACCTCATGAAGGACTGGCCGTACTGCATTCATATGGCCTGTAGCTGTACGTCCTGAGCCATATTGGCTATTCTGGTCTCGTTTTTTTCCCCGCATGGTTCTCACAGCGGCTGGGGTCGGAGGAATTTATGGTATCTGGGACCTCCGCAAGCGATGGCCGGTTTGAGACGTGATTGAGCGCAGGCCTGGTGGTTCCCATGTCACAGGGCTGACAGCAGTGTGGGGAGTTTGTTACCGGCTGTGTGCCCTCTGCACTGTCTGAGCCCCGCTGTGGCACTGCACACACAAACGGGCAGAAAGACTGCACTCTCAGCTGCTAACAGAGACATACACACTTCTCACCTCTCTCTCACACACAGACACACAAATTAAAACACACATGGAAAGTTACAGTATCAAAAACCATTACCACTGTGTACAGGCAAATAAGCCATCAACATACATATAAATCAACTTACATACAAGTTTTGCTTACACTTTTTTATTTGTAATTATTTATTTATTTTACATTTACAGGCTAAATTAGTTTTAAATTAGTCTTAATAGTGTCAGAACACATTCTCTGAAATCAGGTTAAATTTGAGTTAAGTACACTAAAAAAAAAAAAAAATGCTAGGTTGTTTCAACTAATGTTTGAGTCAAATATAGACAAACCCAACTGTTGGGTTTAAAAGTTTAATTTAAACATGTAAACCAACATTTGGGTTTGTCCATATTTGATTTTAAAGTGTGTGCCCTGATTAATTACTTATATTTTTATTAATTATTATATTATTTTATTATTATTAATATCACATTATTACATTTAATAATCATTATATTATATTAATATTATATATTCATTTATTATTAACACATTATACATACTGATATGCATATATTTATATGAAATGGGACTAGTTATACTAGTCATTTTTTTCCAAAGGTATAAAAAAAAAATACATTTACAAAATATTTGTTATATATATATATATATATATATATATATATATATATATATATATATATATATATATATATATATATATATATATATATATATATATATATATATATATATATATATATATATATATATATATATACACACACACAAAATATTTTCACCTATTGGGGCTGGTTGTCCCACTTTATGGGGCAAGATGTCAATTTTTTTTTTAGATTTTTCAACTTTTTTTTTTTTTCAAAGCACCAAACAAAAATTTAACATATGTAACATACAAAAATATTTATAATTTTGAACATTTTATTTATTATTTCTCTCTCTCTCTCTCTCTCTCTCTCTCTCTCTCTATATATATATATATATATATATATATATATATTATTAATTAAATATAATTTATTTATTTATATTTTATAACACATGAAAATACATATGGCAGCTTTCCCTGACTATTTACATATCTATTATGAAAATATTTTTTAGGCTTTAAAAATTTAGTTTGGAGGTCAAAATAACGATGTACAAAAATGCACTAATGAAATAAGATTTGGTAAATAAATGTGCATGAATGGACAAAAAAAAATGAAATTCATAGTATGCAATTTGACTAATTCTTTTAATAAAGCCTTAAAATCATGTAAGTATTAAAGGAATTAGTCAAAATGAGTGAGCATGGCAAGTGTTCAGAGCAAGAATTAGCTGATCCTCCCCCCTCGTCCTCTGACCTCTTCATCTCCCTCCTTCCTCACGCTACTTGTTTTCTCTCCTTCATTGATCAGATGCGACACACAGATGCACAGGCAGTGAGAGAAACACGGAGACCTGCCATTGTGTCCTAATTGGTAAAGGCAGAGCCGTACCTTTCATCAGACATGTGGCATGGGGAGTGCCAGAGCTGGGAGGGCCCACCACTCTCTCGTGTGCGCAGCTGACTCCAGTTAATATTTCATAGCAAACAAATGGGGGCACATTCAAGCCTGACGGGGGGGAAATGGGGTGCATGGTTTAAAGGGGTGTAATTACCCCAATTACGCTGCTGTCAGCACAGGGTCAAACACACAGGCCTGGTCAGAGATAAGGGCGCTCGCCTCCGCCCCTTTCTTTACACTCTAATCCGGATCAGCCTTAACCTTAAACAGAGAAATCACGGAATTGCTTAGTAAGGATGCGATCTGCATACATGTGCATTTCATTGTGTTCTAATCAAAAATAGTTCCTTCATTTCAGATCTTTTCAATGAATCAATTAATTCGGTTTAGAAAATAAGTACTAATGATTCATTCTCAAATCACACTAATCTTGTTTTCAAGCTCATCTCATTTACTCAATCTGCAACTATTATGATATTTTATGATACTTATGCTGCTTTTTCATCTTTTTTCCTTGAAAGCTCCATTCTCTCTCACTGTAATTTAATGGAAATGAGCAACTAGTTCATACTTCAAAATATCTTCATTTGTGTTGCACAGAATAAAAGTCAGTCGTACAGGTTTGCAACAACATGATGATCAGGTTCATTTTTGGTTGAATTTCTCCATTATGATTTGAATAATTCTTCACGATTAATGAATCTGTTAATGATTTCAAACACTCAGTATGATTCTGTGAAGTTTGTCTTTGTAATTGCGATGCAGTAGTTATCACAGTAAGAAGTCAAAACCGAAATAGCATCAGGATGCCCTAAACCGAACTCCACCAAAAGAGCGCCGTGAGGAATGAAAATAGCAAGCGGAAAGGCAGATGAGAGTGAAGGAGCAGGAGCGTCCCTCTTTGATGTAAATGAAAGGCCGGAATGATTGTGATGGGATGAAATTGGTGCTCTGTGGGGAGCGCCATAGGGTACACACGGACTGAATGGGAGCCAGACCGAATACTAGAACACGATCTGTCAGATAAAAGGGTGTGGTGAGGAGACAGATAAGCTGAGCGGGACGTGTGTGAGGATGTATCTTTGTGTTTGTGTCTACGTAACCTAGCTATACTTTGGCGACATCCAAAAAGGGAATAGTAGTTTATAATATATAAGAGTCTAGTAAGAGTTTGGGTTAAGGTTATTCTCGACACACACCCATGAACTGTTCCTGGACTGTCTGATGCATATTGCAGACAAAAATAACATGATTAAGATGAGACTGTCAGTTGCAATCTGATTGGCTAACTTCTGTGTAATCCTGAAGACAGGGTGTGTAAGGTTTTCATCAGTTAAACAAAAATAACCATCTTGATGCATTTCTATGCCACAACAAAAACTGGTTGATTGTTTTGCCAATGTTTATGAGGTCCAGGGCATAAAATCTCTGAGAAACTTTTCAGTAAGTAAACAAGAACGACTGTATATATCGCTTAGTTTTCAAAGTCATGTCTGATTTCCAATTTACTCGCCCCTAAATGTCACATAGAAGGAAGTGTGGTGGGATGCTTTGCATATTTCTGTCAGACGACCCCTTCTTTTTTAAGTGTATTGTTTGTGTTTGGTGGACCAGAATTTATACAGATAATCAAAAGTCTGGTTACTTGAGACTAAAGTAGCGTTAGTGCATAGCTTTCATAATTAGCTTTATTTAAAAACTGTAGCTGTCTGTGGTATGTCTCCATTTAGATAGCTAGATAAACAAGTGTGAGTGTGGGTTTACACAGCTATAGTTAGGTCACAAAACTTTCTCGAGAAGTGAGCAAAATCGGACAAAATCTCTTTTTAATCACAAATTAAATTTTGTATATTAAAATGCATTATTCAGAACATACACACGCATTATACAGCTGCATGAAAAAGTATGGGAACCACTTGCAGAATCTGTGAAAATGTGAATAATTTTAACAAAATAAGAGAGATCATACAAAATGCATGTTATTTTTTATTTAGTACTGTCCTGAGTAAGATATTTTATATAAAAGATGTTTAAATATAGTCCAAAAGATAAAAAAAACTAGCTGAATTTATTAAAATAACCCAGTTCAAAAGTTTGAGAACTATTGGTTCTTAATACTATGTGGTTACCTGGATGATCTACCACTGTTTTTTTGTTTTGTTTTGTGATGGTTGTTCATGAGTCTCTTGTTTGTTATGAGCAGCTGAACTGAGCTCTGTTCTTCAGAAAAATCCTTCAGGTCCTGCAGATTCTTCAGTTTTCAAGGATTTTTGCATAATTGGACCCTTTCCAGCAGGGGCTGTATGATTTTGAGATCCTTCTTTTCACACTGAGGACAATTGAGGGACTCAAACACAACTATTAAAAAGGTTCAAACATTCACTGATGCTCCAGAAGAAAACACGATGCATTAAGACCTGGGGGGGTGAAAACTTTTTGAATTTGAAGATCAAGGTAAATTATACTTAATTTGTCTTCTGGGAAACATGCAAGTGCCTTCTGTTGCTTCTGAAGGGCTAAATGGAAAAAAAAAAAAAAGATATTTCATCAAAATAAGAAAAATTGTGACATCTTCATCCTGTTCAAAAGTTTTCACCCCCGACTCTTAATGCATCGTGTTTCCTTCTGGAGCATCAGTGAATGTTTGAACCTTTTTTAATAGTTGTGTTTGAGTCCCTCAATTGTCCTCAGTGTGAAAAGAAGGATCTCAAAATCATACAGCCCCTGCTGGAAAGGGTCCAATTATGCAAAAATCCTTGAAAACTGAAGAATCTGCAGGACCTGAAGGATTTTTCTGAAGAACAGAGCTCAGTTCAGCTGCTCATAACAAACAAGAGACCCATGAACAACCATCACAAAACAAAACAAAAAAACAGTGGTAGATCATCCAGGTAACCACATAGTATTAAGAACCAATAGTTCTCAAACTTTTGAACTGGGTTATTTTAATAAATTCAGCTAGTTTTTTTTATCTTTTGGACTATATTTAAACATCTTTTATATAAAATATCTTACTCAGGACAGTACTAAATAAAAAATAACATGCATTTTGTATGATCTCTCTTATTTTGTTAAAATTATTCACATTTTCACAGATTCTGCAAGTGGTTCCCAAACTTTTTCATGCAACTGTATATATATTATAAACAGTAGTGAATTATATGACGTTTAACTTATACATAAGGTATTAATATTTTATTAATAATTTTAATAATTAATTTATTAACTATAAGGAATTAATATTATTATGTTGCATAATTTATAAATATGTGTGTGTAGTAAACCCTATGTTGTGTCCCCACAAAGACATATCAGTATTTTTGTCCCTGTGGGAAAACAGCTTTTAAATCATAAAGAATTATGTTTTTTGTTTTTTTTGAAAAAGTAAAAATGCAGAAAAATTTCTGAGAAGGTTGTGTTTACAGGTATGCTTAGGGTTAGGGTATACAATATTCAGTTTGTAAAGTATAAAAATAATTATATTTATGGAAATTCCCCATAAATTCCCCATAAATTCCCGTTTATATTTTCATTAATTTTGTAGGTAGGTCACCATCTACTTATTAATAGTTGAGGGCAGTGCAAGGGCGCTGATGGTGTGCAGTACATCTGATCCGTCATGTGTGCGCTTTGGATTTGAGTGTCAGGCTGTGCAAGTGTTAACGGCGTGTGTGTCTCAGTGCGTGAACACTGGGCTGGCATGAGCAGGCCTGCTGCATATGAATGGGCCTGAACATTGACGGTCAGGTGGCCAGGCCTGCAAACAGGTGGTCACACACAGGCACTAATTGTGCTGAAGGTCAAATTTACACGACGTGCACTCACATCACAGCACAAGAGAGAGAGAGAGAGAGAGTGATGGAGGAACTGGAGAAATTAAAAAGAGAGAAGGGGGGCGAGGGAGGGACGGATAGGGGAGTGTGTGTTCATTCGCTCGTTCAGGCTGTCTGTAGATCACTGGCCGCTTGACCATGTTGAGCACTAATGGAGCTGGCAGGGCGGAATCAATTATTGGCCAGTGTGGATTTTCCCACAGGCTAGAGCTTGGGAAAGCCGGAGAGCTCTTCGGCCAAGACAGCTGGCACAGAGGAGCCACTGGGAAAAGAGCCGGTGCCCCTGAAACAAGGACCTTTCTCTCTGATACATTTGTGACAGACCATTAGTTATGTTTCCTTTCTCCTACACTGTGAGAAAACCAGCTAAACCTCATCACCTCTGCCGTCTTTATCTGAATTTACTTTATAACATATAAGATCTAATATAGTGGGTGATTGTGACGCATAAATGTCACATTGTCATGATTGTAACATGTTCCCACTTTACCCACAATTCATTACTGCTCTTTACACCATGCCATCCTGCCATCAAAAGCGACAGCAAAAAAGTTAACTGACTTGTCTGCCAAATCAATCATGTAGAAACATACAAAAAACAAAACAAAACAAAACAGGAACTTATGTTTTTTTTTGTCATTGACCCATATTCAATATTTAATATATAAAAAGACATTTGAATGCTGCAGTTGACCAATCAGAATCAAGTACTCCAGAGAGCCATGTAATAATATCAGAGTCAATTTTCTGCAACATTTTCCATCATTGTTTTCAAGACCCATCAGCCTTCAAGCAGTGAGAGGTGAGAAGTCTTGATGTCTTTTAGACTTTTCTGCCCATTCAGACGCTGGTCTGGAGCTCATGTGAGTCTCAGCATCAGACCCAGGGCTCTGAATGGCCCTGTGAGGGTTCAGGGCCCTCTGAGTGATGTCTTGTGTCACTCTGCACACGAGGAGAGGGGACGTGGCGAGCGCTGGGGCCATTGTGCAGCTGAACTGGACCTTAGGGGGGCTTTCAATAGCAACAGGCCAGTGACACAAACCCAGCCGAATGGGCAAACTAGACAGATTCAAAGAAAAGGGGGACAAGGTGGACAGACAGACAGGGAGAGAGATGTGTGTTCATGTGTCAGCATGCGGAGGGCCAAAGAGGACCTGCAGGGTTTGATTTCACCACTTGGTTTCAATTCATCCGAGACTCCCTCAAGGCATGTGACATTGATGCCACTCAGCCAACCATCATCACACACATAAACACTTATGTTCACACATACACACATGCACAGACAGTATTAACTTATGTAAATGAGTAACTTTGGAATGAAATTAATACTTTTATTTAACAAGGACTGATTGAATTGATCAAAAGTAACAGTAAAACTTTTAGAATTTCACAAAAGACTTCTATTTCAAATAAATTCTGTTCTATTGTATTGCGGTTTCCACAAAAATATTAAGCAGCACAACAGTTTTTAACATTGATAATAATAAGAAATGATTCTTGAGCACCAAGTCAGCATATTAGAATGATTTCTGAAGGATCATGTGACACTGTGAGTATAATGGCTGCTGAAAATTAAACTTTGCCGTCACAGGAATAAATTACATTTAAAAATATATTTAAAAAGAAAACAACTGTAATAATATTTAACAATATTAGAGATTTTACTCTATTTTTAATCAAATAAATGCAGTCTAAAGGCTTTTCCAGAGATAAAATGAGTAGCATTTGGCTGGTCATGTGATCTCAACGTGGCGGATCTCCATTATGTAGAATAAATGTAGCATTCACGCCATGTCACAATTGCCATAATTTGGAGATGACAACACGTGACGTTTTACTCTGAGCTGTTATAGTAACATATCTATAGTAACACTATCAACACCTAAATGAATCTGCAGCAGTCAGGTGGTACAGTGGTAATACAAGTTGGAGCTCTCAGAAAATTCTCAATATACAAGTTGTAATTACAGGTTCTACGAGGACATGAACACTTTTTACAAGTTGGAATCTCGTCATTACGGTATTTACGACATGGTGTGAATGCACCTTTTTTCATCACTGTAAAATTGTAAAAATATTTTTCAAAGTTGTAAATAACATTATTTTAATAAACACATTATTTGGGTATGTTTTACAAGAAAATAATATTTCAGTGTTTCTACGTTAAAATTTCATGTTTAATTCAATGTGTTTCTGTGTAATTATTGGTAAAATTTCCTAGAAATTTCTGAATTAAAATTGTTTTGAAGTAATGCTGCTGTTATGATGGGTTCTGTTCTTGTGTTTGTTTTGCTCATGTTTTAGTTCTGTTTCCTGTGTTTGTATTCGTTCCCATGGCTTCTCTTTGATTTCATTATGATTTCCACCTTTTGTTCATTTTGTTCATTAGTTTGCCATGGAATTTAAACCGTGTTAAGGTGCGTTCACACCACCTCGTAATTGCTGTAATTACGAGATTCTAGCTTTGTTAAAAGCGTTCACGTCCTCGTAGAGCTCGTAATTACAGCTTGTAGACTGGGAGTTTCTGAAAGCTCCCATGTGTACCACATGGCCGCTGTACCACCTGACCGCTGTGGATTCATTTAGGCGTTGACAGTGGTGCCACAGAAATGCACAATTCCCAGTCCGAGGACGTGAACAGCTCCGAATATAATGTCACGTGTTGTCATCTCAAGATTCCAGTAAATACGAGGTGGCGTGAACGCAGCATTAATTCAGTTCATTGTCCGTTCATGATGCATCTTTACCAGTTGTTCTGTTCCTGTTTTGCCCTGAGTGTTTTGAGTGTAAAATTTTAATAAATCATTACTGCCAGCAATTAGATACTGATCATCTCATATTAGGGCTGTCAAATGATTAATCGCGATTAATCACATACAAAATAAAAGTTTGAACATACAAAATAAAATACATGAACGTGTTTGTATTTATATATACATAATAATTACACACAGTGCACCCACATATATTAGGCAAACTCAAACTTTTATTTTGTATGCGATTAATCGCGATTAATCGTTTGACAGCCCTATCTCATATTTACCGAAACCGCACATGACAGCTGCTTTCACGGCATTTCGTAATTACCGTAATTACGAGATGACAACACGTGACTTTCTAATCGGAGTTGTTCTCTGAATTATGCATTTCTATGGCAACACATCAGAGTTCTGCAGTAACAGCATACAAATTGCAATTACAATTTCTATGAAGACAAAATTTTCTCAATCTCATAATTGTGGTAATTACAACATGGCGTGAATGCAACTTAAATCCTACACCAGTTTTGTTTTTAGGCTGACAATATGACTGATATAGATATTTGTCAACTATCACAATTAATTATACTTTATACACTGATGAGCCAAAACATTATGACCAGTCACAGGTGAAGCAAATATTGCTGATCATCTCCTAACAAGGCCACATATTAAGGTCTGTTTAGATTAGATGGCTAGCAAACAATCAGTTTTCGTAATCAACATGTTGATTGCAGGAGAAATGGGCAGGAATAAAGATCTGAGTGACTCTGACATGGGCTAAATTGTTATGGCAAGGCCACTGGGTCAGAGGAGCTCTGAAACGGCAAGGCTTGTGTGTTGCTCCCGGTCAGCAGTGGTGAAAATTTACCGACAGAGGTCCAAGAAGGAACAAACCACTAACCGGCGACAGGGTGTTGGGTGCCCAAGGCTCATCGATGTACTGTTGAAAGTGCCTACAATGGGCATGTGAGCGTCGGAAATGGACCTTGGAGCAGGGGAAGAAGGTCTCCTGGTCCAATGAGTCCCATTTTCTTTTACATCATGTGGATGGCTGTGTACGTATGCGCCTTTACCTGGAGAAGTGACGGCATCAGGATGACTGTGGGAAGACGACAATCCATTGAAGGGAGTTTGATATTCTAGTCTACGCAATGTCCTGCTGGGAAACCCTGGGTCCGGCCATTCATGTGGACGTAAATTTAAACGTGCCAAACATTGTTACAGACCAGGTACACCCCTTAAAGACAATGGTGTTCCCTGGTGGAAGTGGCCTCTTACAGCAGGATAAAGCCCCCTGTCACACTGCACACATTGTTCAGCAATGGTTTGAGGAACATAATGAAAAGTTCAAGGTGTTGCCCTGGCCTCCAACCTTCTAAGATCTCAATCCAATTGAGAATCTGTGGGATGTGCTGAACCAACAAGTTCGATCCACAGCGGCTCCATCTCGCAGCCTACAGGACTTGAAGGATCTGCTGCTAAGGTCTTGGTGCCAGATACCACAGGACACCTTCAGGGGTCTTGTAGAGTCCATGCCTCGGTGAGTCGGCACTGTTTTGGCAGCACGTGGAGGACCAACAGCATATTAGGCAGGTGGCTCCTCAGTTTACATTTAAATTCAAAAGTAAATTAAAATGATTTAATGTGCATAAACAAAATGTAACCCTTTTGCCTGATGTGGTACATAAACATTTCAATGTCACCTGTTCTCAGCACTCAAAAAGAAACGGTGAGTTATTGTTTGATCTGCACAACACACAAAATATTGAAAATGAAATTAAAGCTGTCAAATATCCAAAAAAGAAAAAAAAGAGTGGCCTTCTGATGGTTTATGATGGAGGATGTCAATGTAAAAGTGTTTCTCGGACTCGATGAATGATGGGGGAGGTGGACGACCGTGAGAGAAGTGTAACGAGTGTGTTGTTTGTTTGACATGGTAGGTGGTGATGGTGAATACCCAATGTTTATTTTGAGGGGGCTGGGGACAGGGGGGTGTGTGTGTTTATGTGCGAGAGAGTTTGTTTATCATGGGGCTGGGGAACGAATGAGTGTGTGTGTGTTAAGAGTCTGAGGTGAGTCGTAAGACGTGTGACTGGTAATAGAAGATGTGTGTGTGTATGTGCCCCAAGGTAAAGTGAAGCAGACAAGCCCTGACAGAGCACAGGATCCACAGATGTCTGACTGACAGATCTGTGAGCAGTGTGTAACTGAGCCTTTACTCAAGATGAGACGCTGATGGCAGTGATTTACCGCAGAGCACATTTTGTAACAGTTACTGGCCAGCAGCAATATATAATACCAATCATAGGGAACCTATAAATCGTTTGCATCATTAAAGGTCCCGTTCTTCGTGATCCCATGTTTCAAACTTTAGTTAGTGTGTAATGTTGTTGTTAGAGTATAAATAAAATCTGTAAAATTTTAAAGCTCAAAGTTCAATGCCAAGCGAGATATTTTATTTAACAGAAGTCGCCTACATCGAACGGCCAGTTTGGACTACATCCCTCTACTTCCTTCTTTAATGACGTCACTAAAACAGTTTTTTGACTAACCTCCGCCCACAGGAATACACAAGAGTTGCGTTTGTAGAGTGTGTCTGTCGCCATGTCGTCGAAACGCTGTTATTTTCATCCCGCAGTCCAATCACCGGGTCTGATTCCGGCTCAAATTGATATGGTAAAATTAAAGACATGTTTACAATAACACTGAGCGCGTGCATCTCCACTTTATGGTAAGAGGCGTGACCTTTCCGGGCAAGGTTCGCTAAGCTGCTGTCGAATCACAACACAGGAACCGCTGGCACAATCAGAACTCGTTACGTATTTCTGAAGGAGAGACTTCATAGAACAAGGAAGTCATCAGCCCGTTTTTATGACAGTGGAAACAGCGGTATACAGATAAGTAAATTATGTGAAAAATACTGTGTTTTTTTACACGCGAAACATGAACATGTTATATTGCACACTATAAACACAATCAAAGCTTCAAAAAACCACGAAAAACGGGACTTTAAGTCCTGTATTAAAGGGTTTGTTCAGCAAAAAAAAAAAAAAAAAAATCTGTCATCATTTACTCACATTTATGTCTTTCCAAACTATTACCTACAAAAGTCTGTTATTGATCTATTATTTACTATTAAAACAATGCTGTAAATGTGTATGTAAATGTGTATGAACCTTAAAGGGTTAGTTCACAAAAAAAAAAATTACTCACCCTCATGTCGTTCCACACCCGTAAGACCTTCGTTCATCTTCAGAACACAAATATTTTTGATAAAATCCGATGGCTCAGTGAGGCCTGCATTGACAGCAAGATAATTAACACATTCAAATGCACAGAAAGCTACTAAAAACATATTTAAAACAGTTTATGTGACTACAGTGGTTTAACCGTAATGTTATGAAGCGACGAGAATACTTTTTGTGCGCCAAAAAAACAAAATAACTTTTTTTTTAAATAATATCTAGTGATGGCTGATTTTAAAACACCTCTTCCTGAAGCTTCGAAGCTTTACGAATATCAAACTGCCAAATTTAATTCTTAATCTTAATTTGTGTTACAAAGATGAACAACGGTCTTACAGGTGTGGAACGACATGAGGGTGAGTAATTAATTACATTATTTTCATTTTTGGGTGAACTAACCCTTTTAGTACACAAAGCTTCATTTCAGAAAGCTTAAATCCTGGGTTTGAGTCTTTTATAGTAATACTTGTACACTATATTTCAAGCCATACAATAGTTTTGTGAGAGGAACAGGACTTTCTTTCATGAAACACTAATTCAGGAGCTTTTAAGCTTTATATTATACACACACACACAATGTGTGTGTATATATATTATTCCATAAAATGTTTTAATTGTCCTTAGTACAGTAGTATTTTATTAATTTGCTTTAACTTTACTACAGTGACAAACATTAACAATTAACTTAATACATTTCTTTAAAAAAATGTTGTATATAAACACTACCATTCAAAAGTTTGGGGTCGATAAGATGTTTTAATGCTTTTGAAAGAAGTCTCTTATGCTCACCAAGGCTGCATTTGATTATTTGATGAGTAATATTATTGAAATATTATTACAATTTAAAATAACAGTTTTCTATTTTAATATATTTTCAAATGTAATTTATTCCTGTGATGCAAAGCTGAATTTTCAGCATCATTACTCCAGTCTTCAGTGTCACATGATCCTTCAGAAATCATTCTAATATGCTGATTTGGTCCTCAAGAAATATTTTGTATCATTATCAATATTGAAAACATTTGTGCTGCTTAATATTTTTGTGGAAACTGTGACAAGAAAGAACAGCATTTATTTGAAATAGAAATTCTTTGTAACATTTTGTAACCAACCAAAAAAAAAAAAAAAAAAAAAAAACTTTTGACCAGTCTTGGGTCCCTTGAATGCGGTGAGGGGTCCTTGGCATCAGAAAGTTTTAAAAACTCTGGACTAAGGGTAACATTTGTCTCTTTCCAATGAAAGTGTGTATATGTGTATTAACTTATGATACTATGCTGCTTTTATGCAGATCTTGGAGCTTGACAGCACTTCAACTGCATAGACATGAGCAGCTTGGACATTCTTCAAACTTTCTACTTTTCTGGTTCAACAAAAGAAAGCAAGTGATTTAGGTTTGGCACAACCATGTGAACTATTCTTTTAAGACCAGTGTGAATGCATATGTCAAACTGACAAGTTCTGTACTTCTTATTAGCAGAGCTGCTATGAAAACAATCCTCCACTGCTCATATGCATGCTCAACAACAACAAGCACACCAAACCAAACCCCTCCACCAACACCAGCATCCACCCGTCCCCCCACAGGCCCGGGGGTCCATAATTAACAAGCATTCTTTCAAGGACTCCTGTTATTCAACTCAGTGAAGCAGGCCTTTGTTCCATGCGCGCACACACACACACACACACACACACACACACTAACAAACACACATACACTCTCCCACACTCCTCCACATCTGTTTTTATTTCTTCTCTGTCTGTGAACCTCCACCGACACACACATGCACATGCAAACACGCAATCTCTCGTCTCCTCTCTCTCCTCCCAACGGTCCCGGCAGGCAAAATGTCACGAAACCTGACGCCCCCCACCCACCGTGCCTCTCTGCTTCTCTCCTCCCTTCTGCTGTTCCCTCGTTCCTGCAGTTGCTGAATGTCAGGTATAAGGTGTCAGGATGGTGTGCGCACAGGATGCATCGGGGCATGTGAGCGCGGCTGCTGCTGCCGGCTCCCAGAGTTGACATAGTAAACCAATCCGGGCGAGCCGCTGCGTCGAGGGGCCTGGGGGACTAACAGGGGAAGTGGCTGCCACACACACACATACAAACACACACAAATGCAGCGCCGGTGGGAGGGAGAGCGCTGGCCGAGCGGCGCTCACACGGAGATTGGGTTACAGCCGAATTAGATCAGAGCTGTGGGAACCAGCACCTCGTCAGGCGCACACACGTACACTTACACACGTGTGCACACATGGCTGAGCGCTCACATACGCAGTTGTGCTATGTACACAAACACGCTCTGACGGATTGTCGCACGCACTCGTATTAACGTGCACGGCTGTAGACATAAACACACCTGTATGGCGCGCATCTACCAACTGCAGACACATTTATTATACTGCATATGTGTGCTTATGTTATCAAAACACGTGCCTATACAGTTGGTCACACCAGTAATTCTTAGTTTCTTATAGCAGTTTCGTTTAACTGGGGTCCGGGGACCACAAGAGACCTTAAGTTAGGAGTCCTCACAAATATTCATAATAAAATGTAAATAATATAATGTAAATTGTACATTGTAAAAATGTACAATTAGAAAAATATTAAAATATAGACAAATATGAAATTATCTATATTTTATATATATATATATATATATATATATATATATATATATAATAAAAAACAATAAAATAATTATAAATAAGAAATAAGTTACACACATATAATTATTATTTAATATTTAATTATACTACATTATACATATATAATACATAATAAAGAATAATAAATACAAAATTATATATTAAACAATACATATATTCAATTATTATTATTCCTTAATATTTAATTATGTATTTATAATTATATAATTATAATTATTATTTAATATTTAATTATACTACATTTAACATACTATATAATAAATAATAAATACATCATTATATATTAAATAATACATCTAAATATATTATTATTTAATTATATTACATTATACATATGCACATTACATATAATAATAAATATAATTATATTATATTATATATATATATATATATATATAAACAAAATGATTACAAATAAAAAATACATAATTATATATTAAATAATACATATAATTATTATTATTATTATTATTATTATTTAATATTTAATTATATTATACATATTACAAATATATATATATATATATATATATATATATATATATATATATATAATTATATTAAATTAAATATATAATAATTTAATAAAAAAATTATTAATTGCCTAAATTATAACATTATTTGCTAACTGCATTCTTTAAATTGTAATGTTGACATGCATTCTCTGTAAAGCTGCTTTGAAACGATATGTATCGTGAAAAGCGCTATACAAATAAATGTGAATTGAATTGAATAAAAACAATAAAATAATTATAAATAAAAAATAAATAACTACATATATATATAATTATTATTTAAATTTTGATTACATTAATCATATATATTATAAAAATAATAAATATATAATTATATATTAAATAATATATATGTGTAGTTATTTATTTTTATTTATAATAATTTAATTATTTGTATTATTAAAATGGTAAAAAAAAAAAAACAATAGTTCGCAACTATTTATTATAAACTATGAATCTTGCTTTCTTAAGACTCATCCATAATCATGAGATTAATATTTTTTTTTTCTTTTGACAGCTATAGCTTAATGTTTCTAAGTGCACTATGGTGGGCAAAAAAACCCCCCCACAATTTCCAAATATCACATATATCGTCATATTTGGGGGTACAATTTGGCATCAAACAGTCTTATATCACTGTGGGCACTAACTGATTTGTGTTTATATATGTGTTTATGTGATCAGTGCAGGCACAAGAGTCATCTGAAGTGTGTGTGAGGTGTCAGGCATCACTCCTGTGCTTGACTTCATGTTGAGTAGGGAAAACAGGGCTGAAATAAAGGGGTGCGGGGGGGAGAGGCGGTGTGGACTGAGAGAACTTGACAACTTTATTTCCTCCTTTTTCACATGCTAATGCCCCCAGTGTGCCAGGGCAGGGGAGCGACTGGCTCTTCAAAACTGACCCCCATGATTCACAATACTGAACATCCTTCCAGCGTGTGAACCGAAGCGGCTTTTGTGACACAGGCCAAGAAATTCCTCCCAAACGAATCTATAACGGACAGATCTCTCACATCTATTCTCACAAAAGCAAGCATAGTCCATGGAAAAGAAATGAAACAAAGCAACTTTCTTGATTCCCCAAGAGTCACATGGAAGAGATATTGCAGCTGAACACAGCAAATTCACTCAAAACACATTCATAGACACATTTCTGCCACATTCAAAAATATGCTTTGGTAAATCACAATTTTTAAATGTTAACGTTGAAATCTTTAGCACTGAAGACTGTCAAAAATGGACTGAAACATTTGTTTTTTGTTTTCTTTTTTGTTTGTGCACAATCATATTTTTGTTAGTGCACTTTAATATCTTGTCACTTTTCATATAAAACTTGAACTTGAACTTTGCATTTGTTTGGTGTGATGCGGATCCCTTTTTTTCCTGTTTAAATCATAATTATGACATAAAAATTATAATTATGACAAAAATAGCCAAAATGATAGTCATAATTATAGGAAAAAATGTCATAATTAGGAAATAAACTAAAATTATTACATAAAATTTTAAATTATGACAAAAATATATTTTCTTTACAGCATTTATAACTTTTTATGTCATAAATAAATCTTTTTTCCTCCTAATTTCCACTTTTTTGTCATAATTTTTACTTTTTATTTCATAATTTCTATGTTGCTTAGTACTGTGTAAACTGCAGTGTAAAGTATCACCAGGCAGTTTCATTATAAGTCTAAGAATTATATGGAGTGAGTCATAGAAAAATATGGGGAATGGGAAATGTATAACATTTAAACAATCTATATTGTGATGTAACTATTACATCGATCATTGCATAAATATACCAACATACATAAACAATATGACTGATGCATTGACAATTACTCCAATTCTCATTGTAAAGTACTATTTCTTTCCATTTTAGCCCTTAAAAATGACTTTAATTGGTGTAAGCTAATATAATCAAGTTGATTCTGTCATATTTAATTATATTACATTAACTTTATATAAATCCTATTAAGTGTATTTTCAACAGAAAAAAATTTTAACCTAAAAAATGTGCTTTATGTTGTCACATCTAATTTAACTGATTTTCTTCAAGTCAAAATATTATTAAACATCACTAAAAATCAACCTAAATACTTTTGGTTACACCAACAAAACTAAATTTAATGGTTAGATCAGGTAAAAAGGGAACATTTTTCCAAATCCAAACAGGTAATTCTGAGCATGAGTAAGCATAATTATTGGAAGAAGTGAAGCGGTGTTAAAGACTAAGAGATGAAGGAGAATTTATATTATTATTATTTTTTTACACAAAGGAATATGCAGTGCATAACTCCTAAAGTCACAAAAACCCCAGCACCCCTGACCCCAAGCGTTCCAGCTGAGGTTGTTCTTCAAGTTAACACCTGCGATCCACCCCACCTGCCTCGTACGGTATGGGAGGTCCAGGGCAATAATCTCCTCACATACCTTCAAAACTGCCTCAATCTCAGCCCCGTCCTCTATCTGACCTCATCAGCTCCTGTGAAACTATGCCATCACAGAGGACACCACCGCATGCAACAGGAGACACAAAAGAGAGGGAAACCGACCGCAAGCATTTACTCCTGGCCTCAATAAACGGCTGCCACAGGCCACCGTCAACAACTGCAGCTGTGACCGCACCATTACCTGCTGCTCTTTAATTTGCCCGACCACACTTTAGAATGAAATATGACAGCAGACAATAGCACCAGGAGATGGAGAGAGAGAACGCAACCGGTACGCTTGCTCAGTGGATCCGGTTTCAGGCGCTGATGGGCCAAGCCAGAGGGTCGGAGCATGGGAACAGGCAAAAAGAAGGTCCTGTGTCAATAAGGGACAGTGGTCGGGCACAATGGGGCCAGCTTCACACAACAGCACTGACAGACACCCACACAAAAGCAGCCATCCATTCTCACACAGCCAGCAGAATGAGCCAGTGTGTGGCTGCCCAGGGGCATGTTTGAACAGCACACACACACACACACACACACACACACACACACACACACACACACACCGTGCATAAACAAACACACACATGCATATACACAAACATTCACTCAGATGAATGAACTTGGCCAAACAAACACACTTACACATAGATTCAAAAACTATTGAATTTTAGGCCGCAAAATCTATTTACCTTTCAAATGAAGAATATATATATATATATATATATATATATATATATATATATATATATATATATATATATATATATATATGTGTGTGTGTGTGTGTGTGTGTGTAATGTATATAAACACACACATATATAAGCTATATATGTACTAAATATACACTTTAGAGAAAAAACTATGTATCAGGAAATCATCTTAGATTAATCTACTTGGTTGATACACAGAAAACATTAAAGTAATTAACATTTTCAAAACTATAAAACTCACCTTTGTGATTTAACATCTCGTAGAAGGTCAAACATGAAAAGAGGAGCTTCCGTTTGAAGGTTGACCTTGATATTATTTGATTTTATAAATGTTTGTTGACAAGAATGTGATTAGCCTCTTTCGTCAGGACATAGCACTACTATTGCTTTACAATTAAGATATATATTTATGAAGTATTGAGTTCTGCATTGAGGACAGGTGGTTTTAGAGGTAATGGGAGAGACTGTCAGGATTTTGATAAAATAAAGAGAAAACCAACAACAGTCAACCACGGACTTCCTGATGGATAGGCGTTGGCGAGAAAGTAATTGTCTGCCATCTAGTGGACAGAAGCGGGACTGTATGAAACTGTCGATACATATCCTGATATCAGTCTAATGTAAAATAAAGCCTGTGAAATAACACCAAACAGTTTTAACGACATGTACATAAAGCTACAGCTACCAATATTAAAAGAAAACCGTAATAAAATAAATGGAGGTAGCCAGTAGACTTACTAGTAGTATCTCAGAAATCAGTAGATCAAGTGTTGTGTGTGTTTTTAGCTGTGAACGAACACTAAATACGTAACTGTAACAACTCTCTACTGCCACCCTCCTACTCGTCAATGTAAGTACACTTAAATGCAACTGTAACTTAACTATTAACCTATACAGATCGTGATCCATCAAAAATATTACTTTAATATCTTAAATTAAGTAAATAAGTAGTAAGTAAATAAATAAAGCGTCAAACCCTGAAAATAAATTTACTTTGAAATATGATATCGGAAATGGCCACTAGATGGCAACGCAGCGTGATACAGAAGTAAGGACAGTATGAAATCACACACGTCTCATCACGACCAGTCCTTAAAGAGGAACATCCTGGGCTCTTCAAAAACACCTAATACTTTTGGGGTTTTGCCATTACAACTTCCTCTCTTTGTCTGACATCACAGTTAAGAAATATTTATTAATATATATATTTATAAGATGAACTGTATGTCATTTTTGCCATTGTTTAATAAACAATGAAGTAAATGTAATACAAAAACATTCTGCAATATCTTCCATTACATAATTGAGAAACTTTTTAGCAACGTTTGGTTCATGTGTGATTAGAGGAAGTTGAGATTAGAGCAGGAAAAACACAAATAATGTAATAGCCATAACTGTGTAACTAAGTATGAGTAATTTTTTTCCCCAAAAGATTTGAACCGTAGCCTATATGTAATGCCACTGAACAACAAAAGGCTTTACGGTGTATAATCCCAAAAACCGCATTAGAAATGCACATATCCACAAGCTCGTGTTAAATTTGCAGGTCAACGTTGACAAATTCATAAAATTACAAGATATGACAGATTACACTTGAGCACCCTCACAACTTCCTCCGATTGGTGCAATAAGACAGTACAGCGCAGAGAAATATCAAAGTTTTATTTTAAAATTTATAATAGAGGAACAGTAGTACAATTGAAAGAGAAGGAAAATGTATTCATTTAAATTCTTGAAAAAACATAAAAAGAATAACCTGATTTGATTTGTGTTTGAGGTGAGCCAGCGGCCCCGTTTGCATCACTGTAAGAGAGTTGAAAAATACATCTTTGAAACAGCTTTTATAAAATACAGCTGAAAAAAACCTTCATCTGTAGTGTTTTTTTTTTTTCTTTTTTGTCTGTTATGTCCATATACAGCATAAAGTCTAAGGAGTACATTAATGTGAGTTGAACAGATACACAGACAAAACAAGAAAAAGTATAAACCGACATGATGGTGAACGTGCACGTGAACATAAAAGAGAGAAGTTCGGTGAGAACAGTGAAAGCCAGGCTGAGGTTTTAAACCGGTTAACTGCAGCGGTGTTGCCATCATTTAATTCATATCTCATTAAATATCTTATATAATATCCCTCCCACAGTGATCTGAAGGTAAGTAATACAAACAAGATCTTCTATACAGCTTTTAAAATACACTTTCATCTCGAGTAAAGGGAAAGATAGATGATTTCTGTATCAGTATAGCACTTCAATATATCCACTGCATATGAACAGAAACTCCTGCTCCTAGGAATTAACCCACAAACAATATTTCTTAAAAAATATGTGCTTAAAACGAAATAAAAAACACAATGAATGAATGAACAAAAAAACCCTCAAAAGGAAGGACAAATAAAACAATATATGCATCTAAGGGTAAAGTGAATGATTGATTTTAGAATAAAAACATTTAAATTTGACGACATACACAAGCAAGGATCTACGCTAAATATTTACCTGGATTTCTTATACATTATCTTTAACAATTAAACAAAGATTTTGGTAGGACAATAAAAATTAACAGTCTTGATTGCATTTTGGAGTCAATAAACACATATATAGCATTAAATAATGAAATGTCCAAAAAAAAAAAAAAAAAAAAATCCGTATGGAATAAAACACAACAGTTTCAATTTATTTCCATCCAGACCGGCTTTGGGGAAATAAGAAATTATCAAACGTAGAACAGTAAGTGCCCGTCTATGCATTTTCATAGATCTTCCGCTCTACGTCAGCACAAGCAAAGTGTTTTCCACTCAGCAGACACGTGACAAAGTCCAAATAAACGTAACCGAAATGATCACAAATGTTAAGGGGGGGACCAAAATGAAGTCTATTGCAAACCACCTCTTTCCATCTGCATTCTTCAAAAAAACGGTACACAGGTCGTTCAAGTGATTCAAAGTAAGCTCAGTACCACTAACCAACTCAAGAACATCAGGTCGTTCCATCTATACAAGTACTGCCAGTAGTTTTAACAACAACAAATGGTATGTATGTGTGTGTATGTATGCATGTATGTATGTGCATTTAATAGAAAAGACGTTAAAAACAGAAAAGCATACCTGATAGGCTCCTTAGCACAACAGTGTAAAATACAAAGCTGATTAGTATAACTGAGTTGAGTAGGCTTTACGATTATTAACATCATATACAGCTTGTAGGTCCAGTATTTTAAAAAATAAGAATAAAAATAAAAGCGTTACAGCACCAAACGTTTCCATCATTTGGCAAAATTCAAGCTTTAAGTGAATGTCAAAATGCTTTATAAAGTGTTACTGTGATGCTGTGATTCAAATAAAGCTAGCAATAATAATATATTCCCCTTATATTTTATAATTTTCTCTTTTTCTGTTTTTTTTTTTTCTTCTTATATTTCTCTGCTTTATGTTCTCTCAGCATTTTCAGTAGTTTTGTGTCCTGCAAAAAAATCTTGGTGTGCATTCTGCTTGGCACGATCTAACAGCCCTGTATAACTTAATCATAAATATGGCTGTGGTCAATTAGAGTCACAAAACAGATTTTTGGTTCCAAGATTTGTGCAGGGAAAAGGAAAATATATATATATTTATATATTTCATAAAAAATTTCATGACAACATCTAACTAGAAAGGAAACACACATACACACACACAACGACAAAAAAAAAAAAAAAAAAAAAATCTTCCTGTAGGCGGAATTTCTATAATGCTCCATTGTCGAGATCCTCCTCTGAGCAATATACGATCAGGTCTGTCAGGAAGCACAGTTATCAACTGAAAATAATAAGCAGACGTACATAAAAAAAAAAAAAAAAAAAAATTCTAATTCTATAATTTCATAAGACCATATTATCTTTCTTCATAAATTAAATAATTAATATTTCTTTTAATATGATTGGCCTATTATAACTCAAAAACGCTGTACACCCTCATCCCCTACAAAAGAAAAAAATACATCACAGAAAAACCTGATTTTTTTCGTTATATATCATTATACCTCTTTCTCTGACAGGCACACGGCCCAGACTCTGACACATAGAACAATCTTTAAATATTGGAGTCCCTCTCTAACAAAGCTATATATCTCTTTGACATAACTTGACGTGCAACAAATAGGTTTGATAGCACTTTGGAATTGTTGATTGTTTCCCAGCTATTTTTTTCTTTGCATTTTGATTTGTTTCTCTACCAGGTTATGTCTAAATTAGTCCTTCTCGGGGATGGCACCCGCATCACCCTCGCAGTTGGATTGGTCAATCTCATTGGGCTCCCCCTCTTCCGCCTCCATGTCCTCGTCTCCCTCTACGGCCTCGTCAAAGTCTTCGTCGCGTGCGAATTCCAGGTCCTGCATGCCCTCCAGACCCTCCTGCGTGCCTTGGTGGGAGTCTGCGCACTCCACGCACACGCCGTAGCGGCGAGAACCGTGTCGTATGCCCACGCTGGCTGCCAGCATGAAGATCTTCTTGCATACCATACATTTGTATTTCTTATCCTTTTTGTGCACCTGCAAATGAATGTCATGAACAGGGATATTAGTCAGTGAAGCAAGATATTATATTACTAAGTATTGTGAGACTGTGAGTGAATTTCACAAAACCCATCAAGAATGTCTGTGTCATGTCAAATAAATAAGACATTAGCTTTTGCGTGGAACATTTTTTAGAACATTAACATTATAATCGAGCATTTCTGGTCCCCAATTCTCATTACTGTAATGCAAACAAGAAATATGCATAATAGAAAATATATAAATATAAATATAAATAAATATATATATATATATATATATATATATATATATATATATATATATATATATATATATATATATATATATATATATATATATATATATATATATATATATATATATATATACACAGTACAGTCCAAAAGTTTGGAACCACTAAGATTTTTAATGTTTGTAAAAGAAGTTTCGTCTGCTCACCAAGGCTACATTTATTTAATTAAAAATACAGTAAAAAACAGTAATATTGTGAAATATTATTACAATTTAAAAAAACTGTTTTCTATTTGAATATATTTCACAAAGTAATTTATTCCTGTGATGCAAAGCTGAATTTTCAGCATCATTACTCCAGTCTTCAGTGTCACATGATCCTTCAGAAATCATTCTAATATGCTGATTTGCTGCTCAATAAACATTTATGATTATTTTCAATGTTGAAAACAGTTGTGTACTTTTTTTTTTTCAGGATTCCTTGATGAATAGAAAGTTCAAAAGAACAGCATTTATCTGAAATACAAAGCTTCTGTAGCATTATACACTACCGTTCAAAAGTTTGGGGTCAGTAAGAATTTTTATTTTTATTTTTTTGAAAAGAAATTAAAGAAATGAATACTTTTATTCAGCAAGGATGCATTAAATCAATCAAAAGTGGCAGTAAAGACATTTATAATGTTACAAAAGATTAGAAAATAGAAAACAGTTATTTTAAATTGTAATAATATTTCACAATATTACTGTTTTTACTGTATTTTTAATTAAATAAATGTAGCCTTGGTGAGCAGACAAAACTTCTTTTAAAAACATTAAAAATCTTAGTGGTTCCAAACTTTTGGACTGTACTGTATATATATATATATATATATATATATATATATATATATATATATATATATATATATATATATATATATATATATATATATATATATATATATATATATATATATATATATATATATATATATAAAATTGACAATAATGCACACCTGAGGTGGTAATGTGTAAGACTGTACACTCACGCATCTCACTATTAGTGAGTTACACCTCAGGTGTGAATTATTTTCTAAGAATTTCAAAGGCCCAGAGTCAATTATTCCGCTTATACTACGGTTACCACACCTCAAGACACTGTTCTTAAGGGAACACGCCACTATTTTTGAAAATAGGCTCATTTTCAGTTCAGTTTTACCGTTTTTGAATCCATTCAGCCGATCTCCGGGTCTGGTGGTAGCACTTTTAGCTGCAGCTTAGCATAGTTCATTGAATCTGATTGGACCGTTAGCATCTTGCTCAAAAATGACCAAAGAGTTCTGATATTTTTCCTATTTAAAACTTGACTCTCCTGTAGTTACATTGTGTACTAAGACCGACGGAGAATGAAAAGTTGCTATTTTCTAGACCAAGAACAATTTCATTTTCCATCGGTCTTAGTACACGATGTAACTATAGAAGAGTCAAGTTTTAAATAGGAAAAATATCAAAACTCCTTGGTCATTTTTGAGCGAGATGCAATTGGTCTCATCAGATTCAATGATCTATGCTGCAGCTAAAAGTTCTACCGCCAGACCCGGAGATCGGCTGAATGGATTCAAAACGGTAAAACTCAACTGCTTAACTCTAGGGTAGTTGTAAAATGAGCCTACTTTCAAAAATAGTGGCATGTTTCTTTAAAACACTCATGTGTGTGGGACTAATTTGTTCCAAGCCTCCGTTGTTAATTCCAAAATGTCATTTCAGAACTAGCAATGAAGATTTGAGCCTTGATAGCAGAATAATACCGTATTATTTACCATATTTTTGTATGACAGTCTAGCATGTTTCATTGCGTTATTTACATATATACATATTACACAGTATCAGTGCAAAATATGGAGGAAAATATACTCAACTGTCATGGCTATTGTTAGGGTGATTATTTAGATTTTTTTAGATGTTAAGGTGAAATGTTTGTGAGATTCACCCACATACAAGACTTGATGTTTCTGTCTTACCAGGGAATGTCTCTTGACGTGTTCTCTGCGAGTGAACAGCTTTCCGCAGATGTCACAGCTGAAAGAACGCACGCCCGAGTGGATGATCAGGTGCCTCTTTAGTGTTCGCCGGTGCTTGGCAATGTAGTTACAGTGGGGACACTTCAGCTTATTAAGGGCATTTTCAGGCGCTTCACCTAGGAGAAATCAGACAAACAAAGATTCTCAGCACTTTTCACACTGGTTTCTGAGATATAAACAATTCAGCATGAGATCTGGCAGTAGCAGATGTAGTTTATCTCGTCAGAGGCAGGATTGTCTCCATTCGCATTTTCAGCTCTAATTGTCAATTGCACCATGCGAAAAGTAGCTTTATGTAGCCGAGAGAGAAAATTAGTGCATGTACGTGTCTGCATGCACCTTCAAGTGTCACCCTTCGCAAAGAAAAAACATAATAAAAACACACTGTTAAAGTGTGCCAGTTGCCATGGAAACCACATGCCAGAGGCCATAACTATATTAGTCTAATGCAATTTTCTACTGATAAACAAGCTGTATAAAAAGCAAGAACTCTTTCCTTCTGGTCACCATTCCTTTCCTCTTTATTGTTTATCTGCAAGAGACTACTGTATAGTCGGAATTGCGATCTCTGCTTTTTGCTGCTGAAAACACTCATCCCAACACTCGGGTTCTCTTGGGACAGTGTCTCGTGACAATTAGACCAGAGCTGTCTGTACTACAACATGTGGGATGGGGGGGGGGGGAGATCCAGCTTTGTTTGAGCCAAAATGGGCAAAACAAAAGGGTCGTCAAGCAGGTTGCCAAGGGGGTGATGAGAGCCAGATCACCTGGGAATTCAATCGAGGCTCTAAACACCACCTTGCGGGCTAAAAGAGGCCTGACAGCAGCTGTGCTGTTCGTTTGTGTCGACATGCTCAAAATTAAAGTTCAATCTGTTACTATGGGCTTGACGGTACTTAAAATGGTTAACGATTAACCTGGAATCTCAATGGCCAGGCCTGAGTCATGAGACTGCTCAAGATGTGCAAATGGCGAGACTCTCCTCGCTGGGAATCTTACAGTATGCTGGATGAGACCTGCTAGGCCACAACTGAGAGACTGATAGTAAATGGGCTCAAGGTTTTATTTGACCCCACCCTTTATTTACCAAGACTGACCTCAACCCCCTAAGGAAACCGAAACAGGCTCGAAAAGAAACAATATATACTCAATTACACAAGCACATGAAAGCAAACTTTCTGGTCTAGCTTTCTCAAGCAAACTTTAAGTAACTAAACATTGTAGTAGTTTTGTAAGGCAAGTACAGAAATGCATTAGAATTAATAACCACATTTGAAGAAAACAATAGCCCTCTTTGAGTACTGATGTTCGTGCTTGCAACATTCTGGTTAGTATTTGTGTTGATGTTGCCGTACTTTCCGGCCTTACTGTTCGCTCTCACTTTAACACATCAGGGATAAGCCCTTGTGAACTACACACCACCATATGTGCCTATTTGTAAAGATCACGACTTTGCGTAAGGCAGCAACTGTAAATGTGTGTCGGTGTGGGTGTGTGAAGGAGATATGATGTGTAAATAAATGGATGAAGCCCTAACAGTGGATCATCTTACACACTGTGGATTAGCAGGCAGGCGGACCAAAGCCGCCAGATCCCATTGTAAGTACCTCTGCAGTGGGTCTACTCTGCCTGGGTCAATATTTGGAATGGCAGAGATAGTTGGGCTGCATTAGCAGGATTAGGGCGGGACGGCCCCTGGCAGCGCTGCACCTCAGAAGAGGGAATCGGGGGTGGTGCGTGCGTGCGTGTGTGCGTCACTA
This sequence comes from Megalobrama amblycephala, assembly GCF_018812025.1. Taxonomy (NCBI): domain Eukaryota; kingdom Metazoa; phylum Chordata; class Actinopteri; order Cypriniformes; family Xenocyprididae; genus Megalobrama; species Megalobrama amblycephala. Next base: position 5,736,556 of record NC_063052.1, read on the forward strand.
CCGCAAATTAACAATTCAACCGTCCTGTTTGGAAAGCATTTATGGTGACAGATCCTGCTGTGTGATGTGTGAGAGAGAACAGACAGGACTCGTTTAGGTGCAACACTAAAAGTTATCGAAAAATTTAATTTGCCCGTCCACACCTAAAGTGAAAATGCTACATGACACCAGTGTTATGGTTAACAAAAACTATTAAAAAAAAAAATGTTTTTGTTAATTGAAATAAAGCTCAAATAAAATAAAATATAGACATGAGATGAAAAAAAAAACATGTTTGAGTACAAAAATTACTAAAGCTGAAATAGATATAAATTAAAGCAAAATAGAAATTTATATAAAAAAAATGAAAACTAAAAATATAAAATTAAAAAGATAATTCAAAATATTAATTAATACTATAATTGTATATAAATTATTCTAAAATAACACTGTGCGACAACTACAGCCAATCAGAACATATTTGATGTCTAATATACAGCTATGTGGATATATAAATGCGATTCAATGAGATTTCTCAGTGAATGGAGCTACACATAATATTTATAATACAATTATAATAAATGCAATATGTTTTGTAGTATGACTGATATATACAGTATTGTCCAAAAGTCGTAGGCCACCATTAGATGTTGTTTTAGCAATGGTATAATGACCATATCTAATTATTTCTCAGTCTCCGCCTACGGCAAGCGTGACCTTTCCAACGTGATTACGTAATGCGTGGCACATCGCAGAGCTAGTGCATTTGTGGTTAAAAAGTGTATCATTTTTTATTTATTTATTTTTTTTAGAAAATGACCAGTTGTTTCACTAGATAAGACCCTTATTCATCGGCTGTGATGGTTTAGAGCCCTTTGTAGCTGCATTTAAACTGCAATTTGGACCTTCAACCCATTGGTAGCCTTTGAAGTCCACTATACGGAGAAAAACCCTGGACTAAAGAAAGAAAGAAAGACAAACATTATGACATGGGGGTGAGGAAATTATCAGGAAATTTGAACTCTGAATTGAACTGATCCTTTAACACGTTAAATTGGCTTAAGCAATAAGCAACACCCTTTACAAGAAAAAGCCCCATGTGTAAAAAAGGAAGTGGGTAGTCAACATGGACGCAAGTACACAGACGAGTACGTAAGCATATGTAGGCATGTGTAGGCAAACGCACCGACACACATGCCTTTCAGGTGTGAGCCGTCAGCTCTGCAAATTTAAGTGCCCTCAGGAATATGAGCTAAGTGCATTTGAGATCGTTTAGGAAGCCTGAGGGTAACGTTTCCTCCGCTTTACTTCATTATCCTGCATTAGAGGAGTCGACGATGGCGAGAGAAAGCCTCTTCTCAGAACCGTGTCACTTAAGACATGATACTATACCACACGCTGCTCTGCTTAATGGGGGCAGAGAGTTTGAAGCATGACAGCTCGGCAGACTGGAGATTACGCAGGTTTTTGTGGTATGAGGCGGAGGGAGGGTCGACTCCCTTAATAAGGGCAGAAGAAAACGAACTGGCCACTCTAATTAAAAAGGGAAGATGGTCTTGCTGCCCTGAGCTACACGGGGCCTGAGGAGAAGCAATCATAATGCGAGACCTTGGCTGGCTGCCTGCCACAGCTGAAGGTTGAGACGTGTGTGCACGTGTAAGAATGTGCTTTAGAATTACAAGAGATATTCCTGCTTGAAAAGAAAGGATGTGACAACATATCAGCTTATGCTTTGAACATCAGCTAAGTGGATTTTTTTTTAAAGAATTCTGGAATTAGCAGGAAATCTTGAAACACTCCTTTACAACTACACAGAAAAATCAACAGCGTAACAGTGAGTGAGCTGTTAAAACCATGTTAAAGTCAAGATAAAATGATATACCCAACCCATTTTACTGAAAAATGAAGGATGGGAATTGTTTGGATCATGAAAAGTGGGCATTTCATACCAGAGTTTGAGGTCAAAAGAACTACACACACACCTCCTTGAACATTGCCGACACCCATTGGTTGAAACCAAGCAGCAACCTTCCGGTCTGTCTCTTAAATCCAACACGGAAGTGACTTAAAATGCAATTGATCGACTGGCCGCTAGAGACAGGCTTCAAAAGGGAGTCAATCCTATATTATATTATATTATATTATATTATATTATATTATAATACAAAAAAACATTGATTCAAGGTCTGTTTCTACTACAAGTAATCTACTGCATCAGGCCAAAGTCACTTGGTGGCTGCATTTGCAACGCCTCCTGACAGTGATTTCGCTCAAGACCAACTCCTATCTACTTGAATAGAAAATAATGAAAAAAGTGCTTGTCAAACTCACATATTTATAACATTTCAAATCAGCAATAAATGTTTCTTATGTTCAAATAGCGTTAAAAAATATGTGTACATTTTCAGGTTAGTTGGTCAGTCATAAGCAGGAGTTTTAATACACTGACTGTTTATGGGAACCGGAGCTTCTGGTGGCAGTGATGCAACGACTTCACCAATTGGCGACTGGCCCTTATATTTAGAAGGCAGGACATATTCCACCATATTGCTTGTTGCACTTTCTCCCATTCATAGCAATACCAGTGAACTGTCTTGGTATACAGTTTTTGGTCAAGCCCACTACAAAATTGCATACTGTATACTGCATGCTGTTTTTTTAATGTAACCATATTCAAATTGATGCAAGTAATCTAAGATCTAATCGCATCCCCTGATAAAAGCCATTTTTCTATTCAACTTATAATTCGGAAAAAGCATAGAATGTAAACCATTTGCATGTTAAAAATTTGCACAGTGTGTACTCTGCATATCAAATTCACAAATAGTGCTAGTAGTATGATAACTTCCTCAAGGCTGTGTATTCAGCCTCTGATAAACACTGATTATACCATTACCAAAGGCTTTACAGAAATGCATCCTGGCCTTTGTTAGTGTGAGAGAGAGGTGCCAAAAACACTACTGTCATACATGACAATCCTAATGAAAGCACTGAAGTGTGCTGATGAGTCTACACAATACGACAGCAACATTATTCAAATAACCTGAAAGAGCTCAATAGACAGTTCCAGCAAACAAGGAAATGAAAACATTTTTCATGTAAACTTGCTGGGTGTGTTATGTTTAATTACACATAAATTTGTTGTGACTGATGATTTGAACTGGACTTGGTTTGAAGGAGCCATTGAGGTGCCTGAACAGGAGAAAAAGGCATTATGGGTAACGTACCAGCATTCTCTGAGAGGTAAGAGAAGTCCTCCCTGGTGTAGGAGGCGGATGGTTGGATGAACATGCCCTCGTCAAAACCCTCTTCCGGCTCAGGTGGGATGTTGTAGACAAAGCGCTTGGCGGCCTGTTTTTTCCGCTTTCTGCTTCCTGGCTCAGGACGCTCCTCCCTCTTGATGGCCACCCCAGTGCCGGGATCTGGCTCATTCCAGATGAACACCGGCCCAGGACCCTGGGGCTCCATCTCTGTGGACTCTGACGAGTTCTCTCCTCCCCAACTTGAGCTTCCCAATGCGCAACCTTCTCCCCCGGACACCTCCACGTCGCTGGGTTCATCCTTCACTTGTCCACTGGCCTTGATGGACAGCTTGGACAGGATACTGGTTGCCCAGAAGTTGCTGGGCTTCTTGTCGGCACCCTGGCAGTCTTTCGCCACCGTCCGGCGCTTGTTGTAGTCGACCACCACGGAGTCAGGGGCTTCCTGCTTGATGCTTATGTTGAGGGCGTCTTTGATGAAGGCGCGACAGGACTGGACCACTTCGGTCATCTGGAGGTAACTCGCCACGGACATCACCTCGATGGCATTCTGGCTGGTGAGAAAGAGGTTGCCAGAGTACAGGAAGTCCAGGATGACGGAAAAGCCCTGCACGGCCGCCACATCCAGGTGCGTGATCGTAGTTTGGTCGCAGCTCTCGCTCTTCGTCAGGCAGTAGAGGGTCTTGAAGTAGCGGCTCCCGGCGACCAGGATGTTCTTGTGTGCCTTGAACATCTGGCCGCACACCATGATGTTGACGTCGCAGAGGATGCCGCTCTTGCGTTGCTTGTCCAGCTCCTGCAGAAGCTGGTAGCAGTACGAGTTCTCGTTGGGCTTGTTCCTGTAGTCCTCCACCTCCGGGCTCTCCACGTCCTCAGGCCTTTCCATCTCCTAGTGGAGTGACAACAAACAAAAATGACAATCAGCATTAGTCTACAGTGTAAACACAAGGTGGAGGGCAGGTGTACAGTGACAACTCCGACAAGAGAACTGGTTTAACAGGCTGGAAAGCTGCAATAGTGTGGGAACTATAGCACTGATAAAACCCCCCGCTCACAGGACACACGCTCTATGCCCTTGCTAATGCTCTTTAAGATGAGAAATATTTGGCCATTATCCCATCCCACCATCAGTCTCCATCATCCGATCTCACAATGAAGGAAAGAGAAAGAGAGAGAACCGGCTGGTACCTACCAATGGGAGTAAATCTACACAATATATTTCTGGACTGCAAAGCAGATGTCCTAATCCATGCTGCAAATTCACATCACCCTACATTTTCCCCTCCTACCACACAGCTGGGTTTTTTGCTGAAGTAATTCAGATTAAATCTATTTCTCAGGGCGGAGGCCTTCCAAGCCCCCTCCTCCACACTGCTGGGCTTGTCCTAGTAGATGGGGTTATTACTGTAGCCTGATCCAGCTACAGCAAGCCCGACCAGTAGTCAAAGAGCGAGCGAGAGAGAGAGAGAGCGCAACCCCATTTCTCCACACAATGCCAGTCCTTTCCTCCAGGCTCATTGTTCACTGCTGCTTAGTGCTACACTGAAGCTTTGTAAAGAAAGCACTTAGATTACTAACCCTAGCACACTACTCATGAAGGTTGAAAAAGACTTACAAAAATACAACTAGAATTACAAAATCAGAACTGGATTAAAATTCTGTCAATTACACACTCTGTCATTTCTGTACCGAAACCGTGACCCTAAAACCGTGATAAAACCCGAACCATAAATCATTTGAACCGTTGCACCTCTAGTGTGACCCCATAGTGATCAGGAGCTGTCAAGCTTACAAATGACAAGAAAAGAAAAACACCATAAAAGTAGTCCATATTACTTATGCACTGTATTACAAGTCTTCTAAAGTATTATTATAGCCGTGTATGAGGAGCAGACTGAAATTTAAAGCTTGAGTGTGTAATTTTTTTGTGTAAACACTGTGGCTCAGTGTTTCTTTAATTCCATTTCTCTGTTTTTTTGAGCATCCTGATCAGCAACACTGAGTTTGGGACGGTACTATCTGTTTTATCAAACAATGGCAGACATTGGCTGTTTGGGGAACCTGCTTAAAAACCGCTTTTTGTGTGTTTCTAAGATAGAAGTGACACAACAAGCGTGAATGAGAACTGTATCCAAAAAAGGCATTTTTCACAATCTCTTTTTGGGTTGCACTGACAAATATGGGTTTGGAATGACATGAGGGTGGGTAAATGATTAGAGAATTTTCATTTTTCTGAAAACTATTGAAAGCCATTTAGACTATTTAAAATGTAATGGTCTAAATGGCAGCACTGTTGAGTTGGGAGGGGTCTGGTGGAGAGCAGGTTTAAAGAATGAGGATGAGGTGGAGGAACGGGGTGTTAGGCGAGAATGAACGTCCGTTTGTGGTGTCACAATGTCCCCACTATTGTTCGACTCGGTCTACTCTATCCAGAGAGAGCCTGACTGTGTGCCAAGCCAAGCAATGGTGAGAGGACAGATGAGGTGGCAGTCGAAAGTGGGTGTCAGAACAGAGCTACTAGTCCAGAATTAACCTGCATTTCTTTCTCTCCCTTTCGTTCTCTCATATACGCTCACACGCAGATCATCCTTTCTCCAGATGTGCCACGTGTAAACGCGCTACAAGAGAACAGATGCTTTGTGAAGGTTCCCCCATTAAAATCTGTCAAATTGAGTCTGTGGTGATGGTTTTAAATTTGATGTGGTCTTTTTCTAAATTGAATGGTTGTTATTGTTATTGTCTACAGATTTGCTAATGGGTCATTTGCATTCCTCTTTTTGAACACCATTCAACTTTGCAAATTGTACAATGAGTACAGGGACAAGGAAAACACATAACTTTTACAATATCTATAAATACCAAAATTGTGATCTCATATGGTTGATGCTAATTGTGTTTCTCAGACTATTTTTTTTTACACTCACAATTGCCTGAATATTATGAGAAACCCTGAATATTATGAGCAAAAGATGTTTGCTCTTTATTTTACTAATGTTCAAAAGTTTGGGGTCAGTAAGATTTTCTTTGAGAGAAATGAATTCTTTTATTCAGCAAGGATGCATTAAATTGATCAAAAGTGAGAGTAATAATAGACATTTATAATGTTACAAAAGTTTTCTATTTAAAAAAAAAAATTATTATGAACATTATATTTATCAAAGAATCCTTAAAAAAAAAAAAAAAAAAAAAAAAATCACGGTGGCTGATGATAATTCATCTTTGCTATCACAGGAATACATCATATTTTAAAAGGGGTCCTTGATTATGATTTCACTTTTTTAACTTTAGTTAGGGTGTAATGTTGCCGTTTGAGCATAAACAACATCTGCAAACGACGCTCAAAGTTCAATGCAAAGGGAGATATTTTCTTTTACAGAATTCGCTTTTTAAGGACTACAACAAACGGCTGGTAGGGACTACAACAAACTTCTTTCCGGGTTGGTGACATCCAAACCCCTAAATTTACATAAACCCTGCCCCCGAGAGCACGCAAAAAAAGGGGGTGAGGCCATGTTGGGCTGCTTTAGAGAAGATAAAGAGTTGTTGTAGTAAAGAGTTGTTGCCACGCCGGACTGCTTTACAATCTAAGGTCAATTCAATGCTGGATTTGCACAAAAGATTAACATGACGGCACATGCTAGTCGATGAGTTGAATCAGCTCGACAGCAAATACATAAATTTATCTAGGCTACTAACCATTTAAGAAGTTTTAACTTCTTCCTGAGTCTCTCCATCAGTGTCCGACTCCGGTTTGAACAATGTAAGGCTGAACACCGTTACTGACAATTGTCATTTTGGCTGCGTGAGATTCTCCAGCTTTCTTATTGTTGAGCAACCGAGACACGAGCTGTTAAAGCTCCACCCTCTTTTGGAAAGCAGGCCAGGAGCAACAGCTCATTTGCATTTAAAGGGACACACACAAATACGGTGTGCTCATACCCAAATAGGGGCAAATTTGACAAGCTATAATAGATGATCTGTGGGGTATTTTGAGCTGAAACGTCACAGACACATTCTGGAGACACCAGAGACTTATATTACATTATCTTGTGAAAGGGACATTATAGGTTCCTTTTAAAATATATTAAAACAGAATAATTTTTGTAATTGTAATAATATTTCACAAAATTATTGTTTTTACTGTATTTTTAACCAAATAAATGCAGCCTCTGTAAGCATAAGAGAATTCTTTCAAAAACATTTTTAAAATCTTACCGACCCTAAACTTTTGAATGGTGTATTTAAAAAAAAAAAAAAGAAAATTCAGAATGAGACACATCAAAGAAACAAGGAAACTGGTTCTTTTCTGATAAAACTTGTCGTATACGAAACTCGCTGTGGTTTCTCTCTCTGGTTTCCCACCCCAGACTTTCATTTTGATGCGAAACAGGAACATTATACAACCACCACCAATACCGCTGCCGTTCTCCTGTGCAGCAGTTGAACAGACAGCCGTCTAAAGCTCTTCAGGCGATGAGTTGCCAACACCCATTATTCTATTGTACACTTCCAACATGTTCCATTCACCGTAAACCAACAATAGCTCCCCAAAATTTAAACACATAGCCTTCAGCTACAGCGAGCCATGCCTTTATCACCTACTAGGGCCGCAGTGAGAATACACTACACAAGTGGCACGTTAGGGGGACATTGTGCCTCAGACAACAGGGACGGCGGTTTTGTTTTCCTTGCGCATAGTCTTCCTGAGCCATCCCAGCCCCTGAGGCCAGCGCCTGGTCCCCTCATCCAGATGCATGAACAATACAGCAGTGTGCTTGACCCAAGGTGTGGGAGGGGAATGCCAGGATCTGGGCCTCCCAACAAAGAGCAGGGCTCATCGATACAAAATTCCTGGGAATTCTCCCCCACCAGCACAACCACAAGCACCAACAACACAACAAGCCTCCCAATACACACATATCTCACAGCGGCAGACAGTACATGGGTGGAGACCCTCGTCTTCATTGGAGCTCGCTAATAACGGGAAGAGGGGCCAAATACTTTGAGGGCGAAGTCCAGACTAGAGAGTGAGGCAACCCAGATACCCTTCTTTAGGGGTAATTGAATTACGGGAGTTTGATATGGACCAGTGAAAAAATTTAGCCCATTATGACGGACAGGCACTGCACTGAGGAACATAATAGATCACAATTATGAAATTGGCTATTGGAGGATGTGACCGATCAGAACAGCCTTTCTTTACCCAGACAGCAGACATCCTAATGTATCCGTCTACTTTAAAACAGATACTATTCATCCACAATCTCGTGATCTCCATGTACACTATCATACTCTTTATTTCCTGAGAGGTCAATGATAAAGTCACAAGTAAACCAGAAATATGCATTTTTAAATATTAAATAGTATATATTTGTATAACATGTTTCTTTATCAAGTTGTGTAAATAACTTTAAGCAGTCCTGTGCTAGGTGGACTTTTATACTACAACAGCGCAAACTATGATATCTCGTCATATGGCCTAGCCCTATAAAGAACAAAAATTTATTGTAAAGTAATGCTTTTGAATGATTTTCAAATAATATTTTTATTTCAAATTCACCAATATATCAAAAAGGGCAATTCTTTTTTTTTTATGGAATATTGCAATGATTTATGTGTGCGAGTCATTATGTTTTTTAAAGTCATGTGCCCTCATTATCTTTAATCAAAATAACTTCCCCCTCCCTCTCACAATGACATCTCTTCTCTGATGATGCGTTCACTGTCGTGAGGGCGGGATCAATCTGTCACTTAAACAAGATCACAGCAATAGCGAACCACAACGATCAAACGACCCGATCAATTCCCGATGGACAAAATCAAGTCCCGCCCTTCGTTCTTTCTCGTTCGAGAAGCCATTTCACTCAAATATACGTCACAATAGGGAGGAAACTTCTGTTCTATTTCATGCCGACTTTAACAAACTAAATGACTGTCCTCACCACAACCTCAAAACACGCTTTTGAGTCAAAGTCATTGCATTATGAATCACGTATATATTTTCAATTAAAAATTACGAAACATCCCTGGATATTACTGTAGGTCATTTAACATTTACATCATGAAAGAGTTGTAAAATATTAAATGTTCAGCTACTTCTTTCCTCACATTCTTTAACCGTTAATACTTCATCGCTCGGCTTCTGTGAACAGTTCATTGATTTGATTGACCACTTCAATCATTCTGACTTTGATGAGCGCTGATAGACAGTCCCCGACCACTGATGCAGCTCAGATAACAAAGTTATGTTGGCGTTGTAAAATATTTTTGCAGTACAGTTATTACTTAAACTCTTCCTCTTTTGCTTTTCGGCAGGCTACGCCGATGCCTCCTGCTTGAGTAGCGCACTGAACCCAACACAATTAGCTTTTTGCATAGTTTAGAGTCGCAAATCGTGCAAACGTACTTTGAAGTCAACATGCATACCTGCTACGCAAAATGCGCACAGGTTACAGGTCTGAGAATGTCACCGAATTTTGAATTAAAAATATGTATAAACGACTAAACATAAAATCATAGCTGTGTATGTATACGTGTATGTGTATTTCAGAGTAATAAATACAGCCTAGCAAATTTACTCCACATATTATGTAGTATCCAACAAAAACGTATTGTAAAAAGATTGACTGTCAGAGGTCACTTGAAAGTGAGCAAACAGGAAAGCATAACAGGGTTCAGATCTGTTGTAGCGTCTTAACCCCTCTGTTGCTAGGGAGGAGGCAGTAATCTCTCCTTTCCTTCCTAATTAGTGAGGGGTATAAATTGAGTTAGTGGAACACTTTGTGTCACCCTGATTAGACTGACTGGACATTATCATACAACGCAATCCTAAGGGATTCTACTGCAAAAACCAGGAACACAGCATCTTGAATCAATATCGATGGCAACATATAGATTTAGTACATGAATCTGTCATTTTGTGGTTTGATAATAGACTAAGGCATAAAAAAAAATTGATCAATAACAATTTACCTTGAACGACTGATTGGGAATATACAACGCATCTAGGTCAAATATAAATTATATTTCACCATTACAGTGCATTATACATACAGAAGTGTTTCTCAGATCCTGATAAGATTGATTCAACCCTAATCTTATTCTGTTCATTGCACTGGCCTGCACATATCAGGCATTGCTGTCTTTACAGGCAACATAATTCACTCGAGCCCAATGCAGCAAGTGACACACACTATCTATGGATCTTGGGGAGTCACCTAACACAATGCCTCTAATTTAGGTGCCCTAAAAGGGGAGGGTGAGATGTGCCAGAGGTCACTTTTTACAGCGAGGGGGTTGGGAAGAGGTGCGGCTCCCCAAAGGTAGCAGGGTCAAGCCCTTGCTATTATGTGACCTTTGTGGCAATCAGGTTAGTTACCATGACAACCAGGGTTGATAATTACAGTGCAATGCAGGAAACAGCGAGGCAAACTAGGACAACATTTTGAGCCACAATCTCATTAATGATACTTCTGGTCTATTTAATAATAAATATCCTTCCACAAAATCACCTACAAAGAAATTCTATCATATAAAAAATGCGAATACCCAACTATAATCGGCGGCCCAGTTTATAAAAGTACTAATTTTTATGCTTTAAATAACCTAGTCGTTGGTCTTTCAGCTCATCTCACTAACTGACAGCGCTGATCCAGTTAGCTCACACATGCTAACCTGCTACCTCCGACCTGAGTCTTCAGCTAACCGAAGCGGTTTAGCGAGCTAATAGGTCTACTCGCTAAACAGCTTTAAAAAAAAAAGCATTCCCGCTCCAAAAAGATATGGAAAACCATCAGCATTTGTTAACTAAAAACCGAATAGCACAACGCAGCTTCGTCGCATATCCGCCTTTCCCCGTCCCCATTATATCGCAGTGTAGCCGTACCTGTTTGGTCGGGTCATTCCTGCCGTGCTCCGAGGACAGGTGATGTCTCAGCAGCAAGGCCCGTTTGTAATTCCGACTGCCTTTTACCAGCTCGTCGTTGTTGTTAGTGGCGATGTTATGGCACCAGGAGCAAGACATGAGTCCTGTTTCCTGGCTGAATTTGAGCCAGGGAAACTCCTGCAGCCAGGACTCTTGGAAGAGCGAGTGTTTCTGCAACAGCAGCGTCTGAGGTCTCATCTCCAGCAGCGGCTTTCTAGCGGCCGCTTCCTCCGCCTCTCCCGTGCTACCGTCCTCCCGGTTCACCCCGTTGCCGGTCGCCCACTTACAGCCCTCGGTTTTCACCATTACGCTGTTTAAAGCGCCTCTGTCATGATGTTTCCCCGCTGTCCAACTGCCCCCTTCCGGGTCCTCGTCCTCCTCCGGCTCCGTGCTGTCGCTGACGGACCCCCCGCCCTCGACTTCCCCCAGCGATGGTCCTTTCGCCCCCAAATCCCTATCGTCCTCTTGATCCGGCCTGTTCCCGTTAAAATGTCGGTCTTGACAGGCCGGGGCCTCACAGCTGTTGCCGTTGCTGCCTCCTCCGACGGCACTGGCACCGGTGACGGCTAATCCACCTCCTCGGAAAGCCAGCGACCTGCGGCTTCGCTCTCCGGACATTTTCTTGAAATAAATTACAATCTATACTTTCTCAACAAAACAAAAATCCGATCGCAGCTCTCTTAAATAAAGTATTCCGCATGAAATGAGCCGTTTTTCTGCGCTCCGGCCTCCTGGCGAGAGTATGTAGGTTATGCGGAAATAAATAGGGGTTTTAAAGGCATAATGAATTTCAGGGTTCTGTCTGCGTCCGCGCAGGCCCCGCAGAGGTCGAATGGCAACGACTTCCCCCACAATGCATCTCGGTCAGAGGGAGGAGGGGGGGCTCGTGTTAAAGGAAGATGGGGGTGACGACGAACAGCGAGGGGTCTTTTGTGTCGATGACTGCACCCATTTTCCGCATGCTTTTTCATCTATAGAGCTACACGTCTCGAACCAATAAGTCCTTGTATCCCTTTCACGCCCTCCCCTGTGCTCGACATTAAAGACGTCGCTCCATGTTTGTCGTGCGAGTTGTGATGATCGGGACAGGTGGGCTGGTTGGAGTTCTAACGAGCGCGTGCATAGGTGTATTTTCCAGGTAGTGACGGAGATGGACTGATGGGTTTTTTTTTATATCAGTATCTTGAGTCACCGTTGTAAATTTTGTTTTTGATTCACTTTTTTAATACATTTTTATGAATTCCTTGAAATCTAGAAACTTTAAAATAGGCTATATTAAATTAGTGAGCTTGAATTAAAGGCAAAATAGTTTTATTGAATTTGTCTTTACACACGCGCACATATATTTTTTTGCTATACACAGTAAATAAGTACATAAAAAAAAATCAAATTTTAAATACGCTGCTGCATAAATTAATTGTTTCATTAAGTAAAATTTGCCTTTTTAAATTAGGCTTAATCAAAGTGGACCAAGCTACATCCCACAGTGAAGTTCATTGCACTTTTTCAATCACTTTGAATTGTTTTATAGCCTAATGATGAAGGAAATCGAGTTGAAACGCATTTACTTTAGTTGAAACTATTGACAAGTTAAATGGATGGAAACGGAGATGTTCTTATACAACATTTTTACAGTTTATATTTATACATATAGGCGTATCCTACATGATGTGGGGGTTCAAGAAACATCCACAAAAAATAAATAAATAAATAAAATAAATAAATAGATTGCATATAATACTGTAGGATTAAATCCTGTCACCCAGTGGGTGGCGTAATTTCCTACAGTACCAACATGATTGGCGATTTATAAACCAGCAATAAGCGCCTCGTACTGTCTCATCTGGGCGTTTTGAGTCTAGGTAACTTTGAGCCCACCCTGTGAACATGAAGGGCAGGCCTTTTCTCCTCTGCTGATAATTATCTCTATCTCTATCATGCCGAAATTAGAAATGTAGAATGTGTCTTATTTACTAAATAAAGGAAAACAATTTAATATCAGTTATGGCTAGGTGAAAAAAATGGTTTCCTCGTTATCCAGAAATCTCTTTTCTTTTCTTTTCTTTTCTTTTCTTTTCTTTTCTTTTCTTTTCTTTTCTTTTCTTTTCTTTTCTACAAAGAGAAAAGGAAAGGCTTTAGAGTACATTTACGTTTTAAACATTTAAAATAGCATAATAGCAATTGAAATGTCTATTTTTTATTTTACTGTGAACATTTGTTTATTGAAAAAAAATCTAGTTATTATTGTAATTATACGTATATCACATTTCTTAGTATTTATGTCAACACACAGAACAATATATTTTTAAGCCTTTAACCTAGCTAAAAAGTATTATCTAAATTAGCTAATAGTTTTTAGTGAATTGTCATAAATTACAAATATAAAACGGTTATTTCACAAATAGGTCATGTCTAGTTTATTTTAGTTAATTAACATTTAATTTTGAATAAATTGACGCATTTTTAGTCTTAAGTGGGCGCGCCAGGTGGGACCTCGTGCCCGTCTCTGCCTGTTTACATCTGTACGTGCTGTGCGTCCTGACGTCACATACGACCCCACCCCACCTCGCGCAGCAGCAGCCTAGTTGCAGTGGCAGCTTTGAGCGCAAATTTGCAAGATTGAAGTGGGAAAGCGGGACCGCAAGGATCAGAATAACTCACAACATAAAGAATCCGCAAAGACAGGATGGAGGAAGCCGATCAAGGTAACTGAATTCCTTTGAGAACGTGACATGACATGTCGGCACAGATTAGAAATGCAACAAAACTTTCAGAAGTTAGCTAGCTTGCTTGTTAGCACAGCCAACAGCTGGTAATGGAATAGTGGTTGTTTAATTTCTTTATTTTGATGAATATTGGTAATGTGACAATCAGTCAGGATACATATTTCCGCTATTTTTTTTCTGGTTAGAGCAGTTTTGTACATTATAATTAGTTCGTTATCTAATAATTAATGGTGTTTATAAATGCTGTAAAAATTTATGGAACCACCAGAGCCCGAACATAATCTCCCACTATCCAACTGCAAAACTTGATTTTTATTTATTTATTTCTTCTTCTTTCTTTTAGTAAATAAAGATGTTTGTGACTATTTATTTAACTTGCGTGGGCTTCACTTGCTTGCAGCATTGTTGAACCATATGTTAGCTTTAAACACCTGCTGTAAATAAGCTTCTACTCTCTTTTCATCTCTATTCTATCGTGCCAATTCCATTAATTGAGTCTATATTTAATGTCTTGCAGATAAACCATGTTTCTACTTTAAGTTATAACAATGTGGCTTGGGAAGTATAAAATAAAGCATAGAATAATACAGTTAATGGTATATCACATGTTTGATAGTTTTCTTCCTCTTCTTTATCATCTCATGTTTCTTATTCCCTTTGTGTGATGTCATTCATATGCAGATTTTGGACCTAGAAATGAGAACTTATGTTATAGTGTTTATGATCAGATCATCAGCAGGATCATACTGTGTGTGTGTGTGTGTGTGTGTGTGTGTGTGCATCATACCTGATCATTATACTGTAAGGTTTTTGCCAGTGTGGTCTGTTCTTTCTGATATGATCTGGCCAACTTGGGTTCCTGTTTTGGCCACTGCATCATTGCGTAAATAGTCTGCTAAGACAGCATAGTTTTTCTGCCGTGTGCTATTTTTCCAGTTCAAAATGTTCTCAAAATGTGTTCAGATGCCTGGTGTTGAGGTTATTGTCTGGCAGGAAATGCTGGCCTACATTCTATTGATTTAGACTAGTCTAGTCTAGTCTTTGGTATTTAGTGTATACTAGACTAGATGCCGGAATGGCCTCTATATATGTTTTGATGTAATATTTTACTGAAAAAGTTTAAAACAAATCTATATATGCAAATACATATTATATTATATTATATTATATTATATTATATTATAGGTAACACTTTATAATAAGGTTTAATTCGTTTACATTAGTTAACTATTTTAGTTAACATGAACTAAGAATTAACAATGATTCTAAAGCATGAATTAATCTTAGTTCATGTTTATTTTAATATTCACTAATGCATTATTAAAATCAAATGTTGTATTTGTTAACATTAGTTAATGCACTGTGAACTAGCATGGACAGCTGAATAATGAACAGCTGGATTTTTATTAACTAACATTAACAAAGATTAATAAATACTGTAACATGTATTGCTCATTGTTAGTTCATGTTAGTTAATACATTAAAAAATGTTAACAAATGAGACCTTATTGTAAAGGGTTACCATATTATTATATTATATTATATTGTATTATATTATATTATATTACATTATCCATAATTGGGGAAAGACTTTTTTTTTGTGCCAATTTTACTGTTTATGATCCTGTTTTTGATCAGCATTGACACTTATTAATATAAATGCAAAATGTTTTACTGCCTTACTGTAAATATATATAATTCTGTGAATCTATATAATATAATATAATATAATATAGCTGTCGATTCTCTATAATTTTCCTCTGTAGGGTCGTAGGGATTTTCCAGCTTCTCGGGCCATATATACAAACCCAAGTGTTTCTCAAATCTAGTTCATATGAAGATGACCACAAGTCTAAAATTTTGGCAAAAAACAGATTTAAGACATTGCCCTTATTTAACTATATAACAAAGGCCTGGCAGATACAGTCATTTACGTTTGCGTCTTGGGGAAATATCATTGACGTCACTGAATGTCACATCGTGCTTGTTTTCATAGTCCTTTCTGACCTCCTGACCATCCTGTCTTCATCCCGGTCACCTCGTCTCCGCCCAACTCCTTGGATCTGAGCAGCCTGTTCTCTCTCATCCCTCCTGGGCTGCAGTGAGTCGGTGAGCAGCCTCCCCAGGAGCCAGAGCCTTCCTGTCTGAATCTTCTGTTCCCCTCCCCTCATCTCTCTCACGCAGGGCAGCCATCTGCTCATTCCTTTTTTTCTGCGTGCCCATGTCTTTCTGCAGCTGGTGCCCATGTTGTTGTTGTGCAATGTGACAAGCAAAGTGCAGGACAAAGCCTGAGATACCTTTTGTTTACCCTTATTAGGTTACTCTAGACTCAGTTATGCCATCTTATGAATCCTATCAAGTGTCAAGATCTCAGTTAGTGAATGTGTCTATGATTTGCAGAATGATTTAGCTCTGTTGCATCAGTCAGTCATCAATGGAAAACCTTTCACCCAAGAGAAAAGGGATGGGCAAACCTGTGGATTAGGACATCTGATCTAATACTGTAACAGTCACACGTTTTGAATTCATAGTTTGCCTCTGCAGTCACCAGTTGCTCATGTTTGCTCAGGTAGATCTGCACACTGTTCTCTTTTTTGCTGTCATGGCAACATAGGATAATAAAAAAGATGAAAGACTAACAGAACTACAGTGAGGAATGAGGAAGCTGCCATCAAATCTTCTATAGCCAGTGTTGTTACGTTTGTTCTGTTATGAATGTGGTCATTGCGCATTTTGCTCGAATCCATTCGGTGGACCATTCAGCAACTCAAGGTTGAAAGTGTACTTGACTGCCAAAAGCTAGCAGAGAATTCTTTTGATCTCATTGGTGGAAATTTCCACTCCCGGTGTTTGTTGGTGTGCTGCAGTGTGTAACTCAGTCCAGTCTGCATTGTTATATTATAACAGTTATGCTGTTACTTCTCCATCTTTTTGATGTCCGTTCACTGAAAACATCAGAACTCAAAGTGGAATGTTAGATTCGTGACGACTTGAGTCGGGTCATTTCCGTGTTTTCATGCGAAGTAGCACAGGAATCTTTTTCCAATTTAATTTTAAAGAAGATATTTCAGATATTGCTTCAAATACTCTTTGTTCTCTAAGGCTTATGGCTACATATTTGTCATTCTTTTCTCTGTCTTGCTCTGAGCGTGTACACAGATAAATTACACTACTGTTCAAAGTACGATTTTTTTTTTTAAAGAAATTGTTTGTTTGTTTGTTTTCAATTGGTCAGAAGTAACAGTCGAGACTTTTACATTGTTGCAAAAAAATCTATTTCAAATAAATGCTGCTCTTTAAACCTTCTATTCATCAAAGTTTCCACAAAAATTTGGGACAAAATTTCGAGAGGGCAATATATCGTTCTCCTCCTCCTTGCGATACGAGAATCGATACACTGGCACCAAATATCAATATTTATTCAATAAAATAAGACGCTCTAAATAGATTTCCCTGCTCCCTACTTCATGGCTCCTTGAGGTGGTGCTCAACACATGAATGAGGGAAACGTGAACATAAGTTAACGAGCCTAAGAAAAAGAGGTTTTTAACGGGATGGCGGACAGCAGTGTGAGTAAAATAAGAGATGCCCCAGCCACGTTTAAGTCCAAAGTCTGGAAAACCTGCACTTAAACCTTTTCACAGGCATTTTATTTTCATAGTTAGATAGATACTGTGATGTATCATTACGATTAGGCGATATATTGATTTTTTGCAGAATTGTTGTATCGTGATATTATTGGTATTGTGAGCCGTGTATCGTATCGTGAGGTACCCTGTGATTCCCACCCCATAGTTAGTTCACCCAAAAATTATAATTCTGTCATTAAAGGTGCTAAAGAGGATCTTTTCGTCGACTGAGAAACCAAAGACTGTTAGTGAGTTTTTGAAATGAGCGCATGCGTAAGAACAACCCCCCTCCTTCACAGCTCATTTCGAGGGAACGCCTCGTGCACGAGTATTGGAACACGAGTGTTTACCACCGGCATTTCGCTGTGTTAGTGGATTCATTATGTCGGACTCACCGCAGGTAACTCATAATCTGCAGTTGTTACTCCTGTCTCCTGACAAAAACATTGCATGCGGCGCCTGTAGAGTGTGGAAAGTTACTGGAGCGCGCAGCCGCGCACGTCTCGCACAAGGAACGTCAGGGCAGTGATTGACAAGCCAGAGGGCCAATCTGCGCACGTCTTTCACAAGGAACGTAATGGCAGTGATTGACAAGCCAGAGGGCCACTCGTTTACGCGACGATCGCGTGAACGATTGGCTGATGTTTTTAAGGCCCTACCTCGTGCACAGATGATGTATATTAATATTATTCATTTCAGTGCACCTAATAAATAGTCTTTTATCAGTTAGTAAAGACAGGTTCAAGTAATATTGCAAAAATGTATAAAACAAAACATCCTCTTTAGCACCTTTAATTACTCACCCTCATGTCTTTCCAGACCCGTAAGATTTTCGTTCATCTTCGAAACACGAAATCTATGAGCTTTCTGGCCTCTGATAGACTGCAATATTATTACCAATTTCAAGCCCAGGAAGGCAGTAAAGACATCGTTAAATTAGTCCATGTGACTAGGTTCAAACTTAATGTCACGAAGCGACAAGAATACTTTTTGTGCACAAAAAAAAAAAAAAAAGACTTTATTGAACAATTTCTTCTCTTCCTTGTCAGTGTCCTACGCGGTTGACATAGTGAACACAGTGCAGCACAGTGCAAAACTGACACAGCTTTGCCATAAAAGGAATAATTTGAAGGACTAGTTCATGTACAAAAAGTTCACCTGAAAATTCTATCATCATTGAAGACTGGAATACACTACATGTCTTCCCTCTGTCAAACACACAAAAAAACTTTATATTACAGAATGTTCTGGATGATCTTTTCCATGATGGACTAATGCTGTTGATTGTTGAGGTCTTAAAAATTAAAAAGCCCCTTAGCTGTGTGCATGTGACTTGTGCACTGTCTTTTGGAGCCTTGATATGATAGCTATGTTGGAGAAACAGACCAACATGTACAAAAATAGACCCACATTTAGAAAACAACCAAAAATAACGATTTAAGTTTTTGATTTGTTCCTCACTTAAAGCTATTATTATATTGTAAGTTTATGTTACTTGGCCTAAAATTGTGCCTTTTTGGAGCTTGACAGCCACTTTCACTGTATGGAGAACAACAGAAAGAACATCCTTCTTTTGTGTTTCATGTCAGTCATAAGCATTTTGAATCACATGAGGGTGAGTAAATCATGACATAATATAGATTTTGTGTGTGTGTGTTTTGTGCACAGTGCAAAAATCCACATAACAGTGCCTGAATATTGGCCGCTCTTTATGACCGCCAAACCAATGCGATATATTAACATTAATTGTAAAATTTGTTGTGTTGTGGTTGTAATACATAAAAACTCACTAATCACCCAATTCCTTGGTGCAATAACACACATTTATTTCACTGATATACTGTTATCTGTTCAAGATTGTCCCTTTGATCACATTTTTGTTTGACATAGTTTGATTGTAGCAGTAGAGCATCTTTCTCACCGTTTCCAAAAGTAATTAAATCAGCAAGAGTTTCTTTTTCATGTCATATAACTGAATTACAGTTTTGTCCTTATTTCAAAGGTGTCATTTGTCTTATTTATTGTATTTTTCATATAACTGAGAGTTTTGGCCTAATAAAGGTGTGGACTAACATTGCACTGAGGGGAGAAACTTAAGGCCTCGCTGTGATCCTCCATCCCTCTGAACTGAGCCTCTCTCAGTCATGTGATCACACAGACAATTTTGAACAGCCAACCTTAAGATTGTGTATTTTCAGTAGAAAATAAGGCCTCTCACATACCATGACAGTAACGTGTTTAGCTAAAATTTCCTTCATTTTCTTATTAGGCATACTTTTGTCCATTCTTACATTCTTTGAAGAAATAAAGTTGCTATTTTCTACCACCCTATAGGCTGCTAAACCTTCTCCATTTCCCGCCCATTATTCCCATGCGTATATGTTTGTCCAGGCTGCTAGAGTCGCACTCTGTCCCATGATTCTCGTTTGTTTCAATCACGGGACGCAATGCGCTTGGAATAACCCAGTAATTGATTAGAAGCTGTGGTTTATTAGGTGCTTCAAATGTCCTCTTTGTTTCTTTACTGGGGTGTTTATGTTTTTGAGCTCTCTGAGTTTAAATGAGTTTAAAAGTCATACGAGATCCAGTTGACAAGGGTTCCTGATGTTGAAGAGGCACGAGCCCATTGAAAGGCTTGTCCAACTCAATATGAGGTCATGGGATTCCATGTACATCCTATTATTGGCATTGTGAAGATCACAGACACTCCATGTGGGGTCATGGGAATGTTACTGGGCAACTAGAGTTTAACAAAGAGTTTAGTCTAAATGAAATGTGTGAGTATTGCTTATTTCCTCTTTTAAATAATACTACTTGTCCATTTCTTAAATGGGAAGTAAGTCAAGCATCTCCCTTCATTGAATCTCTCTGTTCTATTACTGCAGTTTGTTGTATTTTGTCATAGACAGGCACTCCTAACATTGAGGTTACCACATTACTGTGGGGGCTTGTCACACTCTCCCACAATGCACCAGGCCCCTGTAAAGCACATTAAAAAAAGGCTTTGTCTGAACTTGCCAACATGTGCTGAAGTGTTAATGAAAATTCGTTGTTTTAGTTTTTTGTGAAAGTGATTTGGCATCCAAAGGAACATAAATTACATTTTGCCAATGGTTGCAGATTGCATTCAAGTCTCTATTTGAACATCTGCAGGCTTTTGTTGTGCAATTTAGTCTGGATGGAAGCCAACAAGGACTTTGGTGAAAGGCAAATATCCGGGTACTAACCTGCACACGGTAGTGCGGAGGCGTCAAGGTTCTGTCGTCCTAGACGTGAGAGGTGAATGTGTTTGGGTGTTAATTGACACGCAAACACATATAAGCGCACGTGTGTTTGTCACTGCTTGGCTCTTGTACGCCCATATGAAAACAACTGAATAGAGTCTCTGTGACTCTCATTATAACCTGATTCTTTGTGTCTCTGTCTGACTGTTCTTGCTGATCTCTAGCCGACCCATCCCACGTAAGACAGCTACTGTAGTCTGGCATGACTGGTAGTGATGTGTAATTCCAGCTCCTCAGGGGCAGAGCTGAATAGAGGGTGTGTCATACATAGCATGTTTGTATTTTAAAACCAGAGGAAATGAAAACTGGACTGGAAACGAAGGGTGTTGTGCTTGTGTCAGGTGTTTCCGCACCACTGGTGGCAGCAAATGGAATTCCAATGATTCTGTTGGCAATATTATGATTATTGCGATGATTTTAGCATGCTGTTTATTTGACTATAATGTCTTGTGATTTTGTCAGTGTTGATTTAATAGCATCTCTGATTTAAACTTAAGAGTTGCGTTATTGGTTGAGCCTGTGTTGCTATATCAAGCTGTTTAAACAAACAGAGCCATGTAGTAGTGTTTACACATGTAGGCATGTGCTGGCAATAAATATTTACTTATTACAATATTTACGACAACAATAAACATTTTTACATCAATATTATTTATTATTATTATAGTAAAATATTTAAAGCTGCTGTCCGCAGTTTTTCCTCTTTGTCGCCATCTCTGTTTGAAACATGCGATTGCAGTCATATGCGGAACAGTTATCTGTACGTGCGTTATGCCTCAGCACAGCCCGTCAGCGCGGATGAATCTAATGTTTGCTGTCAGTCACCGCACCGGTGTGGATACTGAACTTCAGAATCAGACTCTACGTCTTGAAAGTATGACCAATATAAGAATTTTCACTGGAAAATATCATCTGAACAAGTAAGTAACATGTCTGCCACTTTTGTTTTGACCAACTGAGGAAAAAAGGCCTACAATAAATCACGCTGCCAATGATGATTAAATCTAACGATCGCTTAGCTCTGATCACACCAAACCGTGCAAATTATTATTACTGTTATATTGTTCTCAAATTGTTAATGTTAACAACATCAGCACTGCGTGACTGTGTATTTAGTGTGTATTAGCGTTACCTGTAGATTTCAATTTCTGTACCCACTCCACAGTCCGAAGTCTTTTGCTTTTTGACTACGGGTGAATCTCCAGCTGTCACTGATGATTGTCATTTGGACCTTTCCGGATTACAATCCGCCATCAAAATGATAAGTTTAATTATTTCAGCTGCTGTGAGAAAAGGCTATAAACGTGCCGCTACCAGCAGCTTCCTCACATGATTTAACTGAGCCTCTCGACGGGACTCCTTTCTGTTTACGGACGTGACGTAATGACGCACAGAGGAACTGCTGCATGCTTGAATTTCCCGCGGAAATCCGCCAGTTCGCTCTTATTATAAAACATTATTACAAGCTAACCGTCGTGAATCGCGACAAGATAATTAGATAGTTTTGAACACTGGCTGGTAATGTACTTGTTCAAAAGTTGATTTTAGATAATTTTTAACCAAAAAAAGTTGTGGACTGCAGCTTTAAAGTAAACATTTATTTTATTTATTTTGATTTATTTTTAGTCACCATAAAATTAAAATCGACAATTTTTTTTTTTTATGGAATTTTGCAGTGATTATTTTAAATTTATTTTTATGTGGATATATAATATCTTTTTTTAATTCTTGTCATCTGTAATGAAAAACATTATTTTCCCTTCCCTCTCGCAATGACATCTCTGATGATGTGTGCACCAGTACAAGGGTGGGACAATAATCTGTCCTCTCTAACAATCTGTCGCTCACATGAGATCGCAGCAGTTAGCAAACGACAACGATCAAATGATCCTATCAATTCCCAATGGACAAAATCAAGTTCCTTCCTACATTTTTTTCTTGTTCGAGAAGCATTTCACTTGGATATACTTAAAGTCCCCCTGTAGTCAATAATTTTATCCCTTAAAACTTCTCTTTGATCACCAAAATGACATATTTAAAAAAATAAATAAATAAATCCTGTGAAAAAAAAAAAAAAAAAATGTCTTCATTCCTTGAATGTAACTCTACACCCTTGCCTCATTTTATATATGCAGATCAATGAATATGCAAATTAGCCCTGCCTCAACTTGCTCAAGCCAGCTCAGAGATCCACTCGGTCAACTTACTTCAGTAAACGCTGCACACTGATAACGTTTTTTACAACATTGGACTATAATTTTATAACACATAACTGTAATTAATATGATTATTCTTTTCCTTGACTGTTATCAAACAGCTAATAATGTGTTGCTAATGTTACACAAACCATGTTACCGTTCGCCATGTCAGAGTCAGTCAGCTGCCTTCTAACAATCTGTATCCTTAAAAACGCTTTGAACAACTCAGAACATCAGTGGAGAAAGGCAAATAGTTCATCATACAACCGCCATCTACACGATTTTTCATATCACCAGTTGACTTGTATATCAACTGGTGTTGACTTATGAATTTGCACATGGTTTGCCTTAACGCATATTAAAAACACCACATAGACATAAAAACAACATTAAAAACTTGATTTTCACCACAGGAGGTCTTTAAGAAAGAAATGAGTACGAAAAGTTGGTCGCATTTTCTGGTTCATGACAACTTTATTAAAATAAAGTGTGAATGGGTTTTGTTTCTGTTTTCGATTAACTGGTTTGCAGATTTTGCCAGATGGTTGCTTAGATGGCCATCAATAATTTTGTGGCTCTGATAATTAATCTGCCCGCTATTTGATTATTTTAAAACAATATTAAAAAGGCTGTTATATTTAATAAGCAGTAATTTATATATATTTATATATATAAACATACAGTACTGTGCAAAAGTTAGTACATTAGTTGGTTAGCACATTAATATTTTCACCCAAAAAAAATGGTTATAAGCCAGTTATTTATATCTTTTGCAGTAGTGTGTCAGTAGGAAATATCAGTTTACATTTCCAAACATTCCTTTTGCCATTAATTGTAATAATCCAGTGAGATTTTTGTGTGCAGATGGAGTCTGACAACAGCAGCCAGTACACGGAGATCTGATCTCACCATCATCGAGTCTGTCTGTGATTACATGGAGAGAGAAAAAAACTAAATCCAAAAAACCGCGGCAACGGCAACGTCTCCAAGATGCTTGAAGAAACCTACCTCTAAAGCTACAGTTCTGTGAAAAGTTTTAGGCACTTGTGTAAAAATGCTGTAAAGTGAGGATGCTTTCAAAAATAATGTCATAAATTTTATTTATCAGTTAACTTCTATTAACTAAATCAAATCAATATTTGGTGTGACAACCCTTTGCGTTTAAAACAGCTTTTTTTCCTAGGTACACTTGCACATAGTTTTTCAGGTAGCTTTAGAGGCAGGTTTCTTCAAGTGTCAAGGTTTCTTTTAGTCTGTCTCAGTTTTTTCTGTTTCTTCATGTAATCCCAGATGGACTTGATGATGGTGAGATCAAATCTCCCTGTAGAGCATACCAGCTGTTGTCAGACTCATTGTGTATACATAAATCTCACTGGATTATTACAATTAATGCAAAAGGAATGTTTGGAAATGTAAACTGATATTTCCTACTGACACACTACAGCAAAAGGTTTACGCCAATATTTACAAGAACTATACACATGCATGCTATTTCTGTTATGTTTTTTTAATTAATCATGATCTTGTATGGTTTGATTAGACCTATAAAATCTGCATTCCACAGTATAATGCAGCATGGAAGGAATATGTTTGCAGTATAATGGTGCCGAAGACCCATGAGTGTGCGTTGGCCTTTAGGGATCAGCACTTCTATATGTCTTGCGCTTGGCTGAATCCATTTCAGTCTGTAATGGTTTGTGCAGCTGGTGTATATCCGAAACGGTGCGGAGGCCCTTTATAATGGATTAGAGCTGTAATCTGGGCCACCACAGATTACAGCTTCCTTTCGTGGGCTTGCCCCAGAGTCATGTGACCAGGGGACAAATGGATCTTCATTTCCCATGGATGATAAGATAGATGGAGGGGGCTGAGCACAGGAACAGCTAAAGATGATGGCGATTGCTTTTTTCAGACCTTGAGAATCTGGCACTTTTACAGGATTGTCAACAATCCCTATAAGGACCGTTGAGATTACAGCTGGGAGTGTCGGCTCGTGACGGAATTAGATCGCTCTAGAGAGGTAACTTATTAACGTGCTGCCGTCGTTGTCTTGGGTCGGACATCATGTGAGCCAGCTGCTGCCCTGCTAGCGCTGCAGGATCCGCAAAACACACTTATACTCGCAAGCAGATAGGACAATCGGCACAGTGATCCTAACACACACTGTCACATGAAATCACTTAGTGTCCAGGGAGCTTCCTGTTCATAGGCAGCATGGAGGAACCTGTCGAGGAGTACAAGTCTCCGTTCAACTTTGAGCAGGGAGTGAACACCAGCTACCTCTACCTGTCACCCAAAGAGAATTTCACTCCCCCTGGCTCACCTGTACCATCGCTCAGAGGTAACTGTGTTTGTTCAGGTGCTGAGTGGATGTGTGTGTTTAGGTGTGGACTGGTGTTTGTCAGTGTAACAAGCAGTGTGTGATGGAGATCGAGACAAAGAATGTTATTGAAAGTACGGGAGAGCCCTCTTCCTGTCAGTTGCTGATGTTTTGGAGAGGCTCAGCCGTCAGGAGCAGATGCTGTTCAAGTGGGCGTCCCAAACACCAGGCTAGTGCAGACTCAGAAAGTGCCATCTCTACTAGTCATCCTCTCTATTATGAGGTCCACATATAATTGTAGTAATTTGTTCGTGCCTAAAACACATTTTAGTCATATTTTAGTTTTCCATGCCATTTTATATCTCTTTAGCTGTTTGAATTCAGAGGGCTATTCCAGAAAGCAGGTTATGTTACATACCTGGGTATGTTTAAGCGCAAGTAAGTGGATAACCTCAACTTTTGGTTCCAAAAACAGAGGTAACTTTCAGGGTATGTTAGTAGCCATATCAACTTACTCTTTGAACATAACCTGTTATTATTCAGATGCGTGTTATATAATTAATTAATATAGTTATTTTAATGTGATTAAATTTGTTATAGTTACAGTTTATATATATAATATATATGTGATATCTTATTAAATAATTAGCATCAAACAAACAATATAATTCTTATTTTCAGTGAATAAAGATTACTTATTAAAAGAAAAGATTGAAAAAAGTATTGCACAACCACCAAATAGGTGGCGATGTGCACTAAGTAGGTTATGTAAACCGGCATTAAACAAAAGAAGAAGGAGGAAGTAGAATGGCACGCTTTTTCTTAGCGTCTGTTTAAATGGCCAATATTAAAATGTATATTCTGTTTTGTCTAAATGAATTTCAACACTAAAAAGCTGAAAACCTAACATAAGATAAACATTATGCCAGATGTGTATAGACTTTTTCATCATAACTATTAACAAAGAAAAATGGTTATATAATTGTTTGATATTACAATGGGCGTTTAGTGTTTACAGAGAGAATACTTCAACTAGTTAGCGCGGACTAACATCTTAACATCCTACTACAATACAGATAGAGCTCCATACTACTGTAATAATAAAAACACAGAGGAAAAAAGTTTTTGTATGTTGTAAACTCTCACATTAACCGAGCACAAACGAGAATACCTTATAATGCATTAGACTTTGTAAACAAAAGTCATGCTCCATCCTTGATCATTACTCCAAGTAATAAGACAGACAAGCTGCATTAAAGGGTTAGTTCACCCAAAAATGAAAATTCTTTCATTTATTACTTACACTCATGCCGTTCCACACCCGTAAGACCTTCGTTAATCTTCAGAACACAAATTAAGACATTTTTAGTGGAAATCGATAGCTTCGTGAGGCCTCCATAGGGAGCAATGACACTTCCTCTCTCAAGATCCATAAAGGTACTAAAAACATATTTAAATCAGTTCATGTGAGTACAGTGGTTCAATATTAATATTATAAAGCGACGAGAATATTTTTGGAGTGCCAAAAAAACTAAATAACTTATTTAGTGATGGCCGATTTCAAAACACTGCTTCATGAAGATTCAGAGCACAAATTAATCAGTGTATCGAATCATGATTCAGATCGCGTGTCAAACTGCCAACGGCTGAAATCACGTGACTTTGGCGCTCCGAACAGCAGATTCGACACACTGATTCATCTGTGCTCCGAATCTTCCTGAAGCAGTGTTTTGAAATCGGCCATCACTAAATAAGTCGTTATTTAGGTTTTTTTGGCGCTCCAAAAATATTCTCGTCGCTTTATAATATTAATATTGAACCTCTGTACTCACATGAACCAACTTAAATATGTTTTTAGTACCTTTATGGATCTTGAGAGAGGAAGTGTCATTGCTCCCTATGGAGGCCTCATGGAGCCATTGGATTTCAACTAAAATATGTGTTTGGAAGATTAACGAAGGTCTTACGGGTGTGGAACGGCATGAGGGTAACGTTAAGTAATAAATGACAGAATTTTCATTTTTGGGTGAACTAACCCTTTAATCGACACATGATTAGACAATATTGGACCCACATCTGAATAGCAGAACTACAGAAACGTGACTTAGCCGGTTAGCAGGAGACAGACTAGGGTGTACATTACACAACGTAATATACAAAACTACGAATTTTGAACGATCGCTAGAAAATATAAACATCAATTATTAATCATACTTACAGGTTGAGATTCAGAGGAGCAAGCTGGTCCAAATAAACCGTTCATTGATCCATATTTTAAGACGAAGCGTTTTGTAAATCCTGCGTTAAACTCCCCGAGGTTTGAGAAGCAGTCGTCAGTAAAATGACGGGAACACAACAAAAGATTGTACTGCTGTGGTATTGTTGAAAAAATGAATTTTCCCTGGCATCTGTGTGCGCAATAAGTGGGCGGGTAATATGCTAATGTTTCGTCCGTTCCTAAG
This sequence comes from Megalobrama amblycephala, assembly GCF_018812025.1. Classification (NCBI taxonomy): domain Eukaryota; kingdom Metazoa; phylum Chordata; class Actinopteri; order Cypriniformes; family Xenocyprididae; genus Megalobrama; species Megalobrama amblycephala. Next base: position 5,764,338 of record NC_063052.1, read on the forward strand.
GGATTCCTTTTACAAACGACTCATTTAATTGACTCAGAGTCGACTCTTACTTTTGAGAGACAATAACTTTATATACGGTGCACTTTCAGATTTAAAACTTTGCAGGATGTTTTCATTCACTTAGAGCTATGTTACACACGACATAAAAGGTCATTTTCAAAAATTCATAATGGGGAACTTTAAAGATTTAGTTTTTAACGATTAACTTTAAGTGATTGTTCAGTGATGGTAAAGGTAATCTAAATGTAAAAATCTAAAATGAAAATAGCATGCACAATTAAATATACAATAATCTTCCTATATGGATTAATAATAAAAAAAACTCTAGTATGGCCTGATAACTGATGTTACTGTTATACTGTGCATCCCTGTATGTTTTCATATTACATCAAACACTTTTATTAAAAAATTAAAATTTCCTACCACATGATATGGCCCTTTTAAAGAAACAGAACCGCAGTGCAGGGCCCTTTAACAAACATTGATTGAATTAACAGGACAACAGGTCTGAACTGGCACATACTCAGTGACAAACACTTAATCATTCCGTCCAGTAAAACTGTATCTATAAATTTTTCCGTGGCCAGCAGCGTTACTATAATGCAGTTAAGATGTTAATCACTAAATGGAAGAGCAGTGAGCTTGGTTAACAAATTACAAGTGTGTTTACACAGGGCCCTCGATCTCATTATACAGAGAGGTCAATGATCAAGCCTGTGAACCATCATGACACAACAGGATTGGAAATATTTCTCTTTATGTGGTGATTCGTGAGATGGCGGCCATTCGTAATCTTGTTATTGTGTATCTGGAAATCTACGTGTGGAGAAATCAATTCAACTAGAGGACAGATGTTGATGTTGAATCACAAATGTATCAACAGGAATTGTGACAGTAAAGCTGGTGATGAAATCAGGGATGTCTGAACAAATCTGAAGTGTTTTCATCACAGCTCGTCTTATGGGTTGGAAAGAATTGAATTACTTTCTTTTTAACGTCCACGTTGATTTTTATTTATTTATTTGTTTTCCGACCACCTCAAATTTTAAGCCAATATGTCACGTGAATTTACAAAAGTTATTTCTAACATTAAAAAACAGATTCTGAAACGATAAAAGAAAACGTTTAATTTGTTAAAATAAATTATATGGTCTTGAAAAAGTGTGCGTGAGAGTGTATGTATGATAGGTAGGATATTGCTTTTCGGTTTTGCAAAGAATGAGCCACAGACACAGATGTTGTTTGCATTGAACCTGTTTATTATACTGCAAAACAACTCCCTATAGATGAACCTTGATTTCATCCCTGCTCAAGTTCAGTATGAAGTTCAGGCTTTGGTTATAGTCAGAATTACCATGCAAGTGATGTCATGTGAGTCCTCCTGTAAACCATTCATTCAAACTGACCGTTGAACTTGGATGACACTGTCAATATTCCTTTCTCATGATGAATGAATGTGACTCCGGTGTCAGTGCGCTAGTGTGTAACTTGGAGCGTACTATAACATTCAGCAGATGTAGTTTAAAAATAAATGTGTTTTGAGAGATAATGGTGTATCAAATAGACATTGTGAAAGTGAACATAGAAGGTGGGAAACACTTTAATTTATTCAAACTGCTAATTACTGCTACTAATTTTGGAACATTCACCTTCCCACATAGCCAAAACTCTGTTCATATTAGTAAGAAAGTAACCAGTTCACTTTTTTTTTCTCACTTTTCTCAAGCTCCTCACTTTTGTTGCTAATTACCTTTGTAGTAAGTTAAAGTGGGAGGCCAGCCTACCAGTTTTTCCAGAAATACCAAACAAGCTGCTTACAAATGAGTTGCACACCTTCCTCATGTGATGCAACTTTAAATGCAGCGAGTTTCTTCCTCAAAACAAGTTTTGAACCTCCCAGCTTCAAGCTGAGACCTGAATCTCAGATTTGACCTTTATTGAATGTCCATCCATTGAGCTTTTATAATTATTATTATTATAATTATTTATTTATTTATTTTGTTAACTAACACAGAAAAGGCTGATTCTGTCAAAGCTCTCGGATCAGTGTTTAACAAAGTGAATGGTCTTATCAGGTTATTCTGTTAATCCAATAATCGTGGGAAGCACAAAAACACTGATTTGACTAAATGAGAACAAGGACATCAGCTGATAACATTACAGTGTACTATACAGTGCAGTGCAGATCTATTCATTCAGGGCTGTCATATTCTCATCAGTTTGATTGACACTGCTGAATTTTTGGCCTTTCTTACTAGTTATCAGCCCACTGAATGGTGTCATCCAGGAGTTTTATTATTTATTTTGTATTTCCATGGCATGGTCTGTCAGTGGAGGCATCAAAGCACATCTTCCAGACATGATGCGTGAGCCCTTGGGTGGGTGTCCATCATGTGACAAGCACCTTTATAAAGTTTTCAAGTTCTTTGGCACATGACTTTTCTCTGCCCTCCTCATCTTCCTTTATGTTTTTCTTTCCCCTCCTGGTCTGATGTCTGATTCAGTCTCTAAATCAGAACCTGAATCTTTCTTACCACTCACCACTGAGCTAACAGGACTTGGACTCAGTTCAACTTGATGTGAACTAAAACTTAAAGGTGCCCTAGAACTTTTTTTTAAAAGATGTAATATAAGTCTAAGGTGTCCCCTGAATGTGTCTATGAAGTTACAGCTCAAAATACCCCATAGATTTTTTTTAATTAATTTTTTTAACTGCCTATTTTGGGGCATAATTAGTAATGAGCCAATTCAGGGTGTGTGGCCCTTTAAATCTGGTGCTCTACGCCCCAAGAGCTCACGCTTGCCTTAAACAACATAAAAAAAGTTCAAACAGCTAATATAACCCTCAAAATGGATCTTTACAAAGTGTTCGTCATGCTGCATGTCTAATCGCGTAAGTACAGTGTTTATTTTGATGTTTACATTGATTCTGAATGAGTTTGATAGTGCTCCGTGGCTAACGGCTAATGCTACACTGTTGGAGAGATTTATAAAGAATGAAGTTGTGTTTATGCATTATACAGACTGCAAGTGTTTAAAAATGAAAATAGTGTCTCCGTGAATACAGTAAGAAACGATGGTAACTTTAACCACATTTAACAGTACATTAGCAGAATGGTAACGAAACATTTAGAAAGACAATTTACAAATATCACTAAAAATATCATGTTATCATGGATCATGTCAGTTATTATTGCTCCATCTGCCATTTTTTGCTATTGTCCTTGCTTGCTTACCTAGTCTGTTGATTCAGCTCTGCACAGATCCAGACGTTCTGCCCTTGTCTAATGCCTTTCATAATGTTGGGAACATGGGCTGGCATATGCAAATATTGGGGGCGTACATATTAATGATCCCGACTGTTACGTAACAGTCGGTGTTATGTTGAGATTCGCCTGTTCTTCGGAGGTCTTTTAAACAAATGAGATTTATATAAGAAGGAGGAAACAATGGAGTTTGAGACTCACTGCATGTCATTTCCATGTACTGAACTCTTGATATTCAACTATGCCGAGGTAAATTCAATTTTTGAATCTAGGGCACCTTTAATTGATGCTAAAAATTTATATCACAAAGGATCTGTGGAATTTGTTTCCAGAACTTCTAATAGGCGTCACTATAAGAAAGGCCATTTCTACATCAGAATACAAAAATAAAAAGGTGATTTGCCACTGACAATGTAACTTTGTATTCATTTTTCATTTTTTAATTAATATAATGTGACTTTCTTTTTTTTTAATTGCAACATTTTTCTCGTAATGGTAAATTTATCTCACAGTATGACTTTATAATTGTGACTTTTCTCATAATTGTAAATTTTATATATCAGTGTAATTTTATTTCCTGTAATTGCGACTTTATCTCACAGTATGACTTATTGTAATTGCGAGTTTTTTCATTTCAACTTTTTTCTCGGAATTGTGACTTAATATATCAGTGACTTTATTATATTTGTGAATTTTTTCTCTAAATTGTAAATTCATATATCGGTGTAATTTTATTTCCTGTAATTACGACTTTTCTTGTAATTGTAAATGTATTTCACAGTATGACTAGTTTAATTGCGACTTTTTTTCTTAATTGCAACTTTTTTCTCTGAATTGTAAATATCTCACAGTGACTTTATTATAATATGGTATATATAACTTTTCTCTTATTGTAAATTCATATATCAGTGTAATTTTATTACCTGTAATTGCAACCTTTTTCGTAATTGTAACTCTCAAAGTATTATTGTAATTGCGACTTTTTTTAATTGCAACTTTTTTCTCGTAATTGTAACTTTATATCTATGTAATTTTGTTTCCTGTAATTGCAACTTTTCTCATAATTGTAACATTAAATCTCGTAGTGTGGTTTTATTTCTTGTAATGTGACTTTCTCATTATTTTAACTAAATTTCACAGTGCGACTTTCTCGTAATTGTGACGTAATTACTAGAAATAGGCCTATATCTTAGTGTTTTTTTCTCTTTTTTGTAATTGTAATTTTATCTCAGTGTGACTTTCTTGTGACTTTTTTTCTTAATTATATATATATATATTTTTTTTCCCAAATGATTGTATCTTTAGATCTTTATAGTTTAATTTCATTTCTCATAATTTTATTTACAGTGTGACTTTGTGGGGTTAAAAAATGCAGCCTTTTCTTAGGCCAACAATTTTATTAGTAGTCTTCATCGCCTTAAAATATTTCATAGTGCATGTCTTTGTTTTTGTAGGGACCCAGAGGCCAGACTTCATCCCAGAAGTAGGCGAAGATGCAGTGGATGCAGTACCCTGTTCACCCTGCATGGCCTTAACTGAGAAAGAGCAAGCAGAGCTCTGCAGTGAACTAGCTAAGGTCGGCATCCTTCAGTCCAGTTATATTTCAGATTCCAACCTGTCTCTACAACATCTCTGCAGCCATTCAATGGCTTAGATTCTCTCAGGACCAAGTGTGGTTGATTCTCAAGGCTAAACTCATTTTGCAAAACCTACTTTCTTCCCTGTTTTGACACATGCTGTGTTACATCTTGTAGATGGACCAATCTCTTATGGATAAACTATATCAGTGATTTAAAATTTTGAGTCTTACCACACTTTTATTAAACCATATTTTCCATGATGAATTCTTCTATCATGTTTTCCTACAGGTGGAAGATGAGATCCAGACTCTTTCTCAGGTGCTAGCGGCCAAGGAGAAGCAGGTGGCGGAGATCAAGAGGAAGCTGGGCATCACTCCACTCAACGAGTTTAAACAGAACCTAACCAAGGGCTGGCAGGAAGTCACCACCTCCACCGCGTACGTGCCCTCACTCGCCTCAGGCATCTGTGTGCCGCCCGTTGCCTCTCGTACTGCTGCGGAGGAGCGGCACCATCTGTCGATGCTTCTGCTGTGCATTCACACTTGCTATTTGAATGAATAACATTATAGAAGTACAGTTATGAACATGCTTGACTTTATTAGCTCACTCCAGCTGTTAGAATTACACGATCTTGTGTTTTATGGTTATGTTGTGCTGTTGGTAAAATTTTTTCCCTACACATCTGCCCCCCATCTGTGCTGAACAGATATAAGAAGACCTCAGAGACCCTATCCCAAGTGGGTCAGAAGGCAACGACAGCATTCTCCAGCGTGGGCTCAGCCATTAGCAGAAAGCTGGAGGACGTAAGGTGAGAAGGGAAATTAGAAGTACTTGTCCAAGTTATCATCCTTTGATTTAACTATCCCTTGTTCCCATTTGACCTAGTAACTAATGAATGAATACTCACTAATACCTACTAATAATGTCTGTTCTAACCCACTTTGGTTACGTTCACACAGCAACAGATAACGGTTTTCACTCTCTTTGGAGTTATTTTATGAAGATAAGTGAAGGTGAACTACTTGAAGGAGTCACAAGTGCATTTTGAGAGCAAATTTGGGAGGTTTCGTGGTCAGAGAATGAGACAAAACTCCTGTTAAATGCTGGGTGGAGGTTTTGACCACATATCTGAGAGGATGTGTTGTAGGAGTTTTCTAAAATTCCACAAAAATTAAATCCTTAAGCCCCGGGTATACTTCACTTTCCGCGCCCGGACGCGTCACGCGCGCAGTCCTGTCCGCGCGTCTTTCAAAGTATACTACACCACGGATGCACGTGGATGAACGCGTTCGACACATGCGCAGTACTTTTTTTTTC